>NC_050177.1:3282500-3642500 GCF_008315115.2 Sander lucioperca
ATAATTACAAAAGCTTCAGTTTAGTTGCAGTTAAAGGGAATTCATCACATGAATTTAAGGACTATTTGTTCTCTCAGGCAGATCTGTTAGCTAAAAAAATATGAATTATTATAAAACTTTTTGTTTTTTTAACAGATTCCTCACTTGGTTTAAGGGCAAAGTAAAACTGAAATAACCATATTACATTACTGAGTTGGCATTACTCGTTAAGACGTCAGTACTGCCAAAACTGAAAAAAAGGGGAGAGAAGAAAAGAAGACCAGAAATGAAAGAAGATTCTATGGCAATAAACGGCAAACAGAAAGACGTTTTGCTTTTTACATGCGACCATCATCCATGATCCCAAACTGATTTAACTTTTACATCAATAACTCAAAATGTACTCAACAAGTTTGACATTACAGATTTGCATAAATGCAGTGAGCACAGAACTTTTTATTGGAGGCACATGCAGACTTGGCCATAAAAAAATCAGTTTTTTTTTTCAATTCAGGAGGATGAAAATAATACAAATTCCTGAGCTAATGATTAATCACGTCTTCAAAGCAAAACATGACACTCTTGGTTTCTAAACAGATGTTTCTAATGAAGGTTTGATGAGATGCTGAATACCAGACAGCCTTCTCGGAAACTACTCACCGTCACACCTAAAATATTAAAATGTTCATCCGCATATCCTCAAATTCTGTCTGCTTCTGTTTCCTGTTTTGTTGGCCCTGCTTGGACAGTATGAGAGCTGCCTAACCTCTATATAATCATGATGTATGTATTACAGCACCCTTGCTCAGTGTTTTCCCGAAGGATTTTTGGTCAGCTGGTCTCCACTGTCGTCCTGTTGGCCGTCTGTCTGGCAGCAGGACAGGCGTCACATAACTATAAACCGAACTGATGAGCAGAGCAGGAGGACTCACAGCTGTCTAACACCACCAGCTTTCTTCTGTTTGTGGTTAAAACTTGCTGTTTGTGGTGTGTGACAATAATGAGAACAGTTCAGGGTTTTTTGTCATCTATCGGGGGGTCTCGTAATTGGATTTGAGAGCTTACATCTACAACAGCTGCAAAATAGAGAAAGAGCCAGAGGGAGGGAGGAGGGTGTCTTAAACCAGAAAGAAACTGAGAAAAAAAGGAGGAGGGAGAGAGAGAAATGCATGTCAGCGTTCCTGGCAAAAGAGGAGAGCAGACAAGAGGACAAATACTGGTGAGTCTGAACAGCTGTCTGCCACCACTCCTCAGATGATTAGAAACATGAATGTTTTCAATAACCGTGCAAAAGACGAACCCACTGTTTATAGACCACTAATATGTGGACAAAATTTACTGTACAACTACACACACACTTTTGACTCAGTTTATTCTGTCAGAGCAATTTATTGTATTTGTTTTGAAATGAACTTTTAAAGGCAGTTCATTAATCTGATTCTGTGAAACAGAAATATTTTTTGGCATATTGAGAACAGCTGATGTGCACTGATATTATCAGTTATATTATTATGTTTAAGGCAAAGCTGCACGTTTATTTGCTGAATATTGACTTGAGATGGAAAGTACATTTACTCAAATACTGTACTTAAGTACAATGTTGAGTACTTGTATTGTATTTTTTGCTACTTTATACTTTTACACCACTACATTTAAGATAGAATCATTGTATACTTTTTACTCCACCACAATTAACTTCTTTACTTAATGCTTACTTCACAGATTAAGATTATAAAAAGGATTTATAAATATGATGGATTGCTTTAAAAACAAATATACAACAATCTATAATAGTTAAAATTGGCTCTGACTTAACCAGCTACAGCATTACAATACTGCTTAAACCTGAATGCATCAGTAACAGTAATCTATTATTCAATATGTAACGATTTATCACGGATAGGGCTTTTTGATACTTTAAGTACATTTTGCTGATAATACTTCAGTACTTTCAGTTTAGTAAGATTTTGAATGCAGGACTTTTAATGTACTATTGCTACTTTTACTTTAATAAATTATCTGAAGTATACTAAATAAACAAGCAGACATATCTACACAATGATGCACTTAATTTAGTTTTTACTTGTTGCTTTGAAGGAACGAAAATATGCCAGCACTTCTGTCCTCAACACTAAAGCCATCAGACATTTCTCAGCTCTGCACCTTGACCAGTGTAGGTTTCCTCTGTAAGTCAAACACTTAAGAGCAGCAACTTACCAGTTGATGTAGAGTGAAGTATTTGGGAGCTCCTGCTGATGTTTGAGTGTGCCGAAGAGAACCCAGTAAAGCCGTTCTTCCCAACCAGAGTCTGGCTGGGGAAAAAGTGAAAGGAAATGGTAATAAAATCCAATTAGAAAGTAGGGTGGGTGGGAAAGGAGGAACTGAGGGTGGAGGAGAGCGAACAGGGAGGATACAATGGAAAATATTGGCTGTTGATCCAGCACAAATAAAAGAGAAAGAACCAACTCTGACAAAGCCATTATGAAAGAAGGAGTTTGGGGGCAATGTTTGGGAGATTGCCTAACAGTGTTTGGGAAACTCTCTAAGGCATACCACAGAGTTCAGAGAGGGCTGTGGTCTGAAAAAAGCACGTCACCACAACAAACTGCAGCTGAGAATGAGCTTGCTTTATTACACAAAAACACCACTGCCTAAAAAGACAGAAAAGAAAGGTGAAGAGAGATGTAAACATAAAGGCAAACAGACACAATCACATTTTCTTCTCTCTACTCTGGGATTTTCTTTATTTGCCTTCAAAGATGAGGCCATTTGCTCCATCCAGATCAGGTCTTCCACTCAGACAAGACTGACAGTAATCCTCTTCTCCCTGTAATCCCTCAGTGACAGTCTTAAATGGATAAAGCAAAAAGCTCTTAATATCCTTTTTGGCAAGGAAGCCAAACTTGAGCTGGTTAAATTCAGCAGCTCCCTTGGATTCAAGCCAATGAAAACATGTTTTAACGGTTATTGTGCAGCAGTGACCCCAAACGGACCAGAACTGTGCCAGAACTGAAGATGGTGGAGGAGTGTCTAATCTCTGTGGGAGAACAGAAAACATAAGAGGATGAAGAGAATATAAGCAGAATATATTAAACAGAATATAAGCAGGATGAAGCCTTGCAGCAGCCGGCAGGACTGCGTTTGTTGTAGGGGGCAGCAATTATGTTCAACCATGAGCCATGTTTGACATGTTTGTTTCTTTGAATTTAGAAAAAAATTGACTCGTAAAACTTTTGTTTTAAGGTCCAACAATCTTTTTTTTAGCGGCAGTAGGGATGGCAATGTCTGTCTGTCCACCACATTGGTCCAGACTAAAATATCTCCACCATTTGACAGATTGATATGAAATTTTGTACATATGTCACAAAGTAGACATTTTAGGTCCTTTGAAATCCCCAGGCTTGATACACACAGAGACGTTGGTTTTAGTTTTAATATTGTCTTTATATGGGTTAATTTTACTAGCAGCAGCAAAAGTACATTTTATTTCAGACAGTTAAAACAGTATGTTCTTTTAGAGGGACTACAGTCTTTAACCTGTCACGCGGTGAAGGGGGGCAGTGGCACCCGTAGACTGAGCGTCTCCGCAGTTCCTGACCGCCCGCTAGCCCCTCACCACCTCAGGTCTCTTCCACATCTGAATCCCCATGTTCTCAGCCCCAGAACACAAAAGTAGCTCCCGTCTCACCTGATTAGGAGATGCGCCTCAGGTGCGTTTGGAGGTGTCCTCAGTGTCTGTACCACGCAAGCATAGAAAACAGACATTTGTGGTTCCCAGAGGATGAATCCTACTGACTTTGGTTATCCCTGCCTTTTCCTCTAAGTGCCACCATTACGTTGACATTTGTGGTTTTGAGTGAATATCTCTACAACTTTTGGATGGATTTGATACAGGCATTCCTTGTTCCTTTCAGAATTAACTGTAACTATTTTGGTGGTCTCCTAACTTTGTAATTTATCACCATCACCGTCATCAGGTTAAATTTTGTATTGGTTCAATACTTTGATTTATGATCAAATAGCCTTCCTGCAATTAGCCTCAACTGCTACTTTGTGTTTAGCGCTAATTAGCAAATGTTAGCATGCCAACACACTTAATTAAAATGGTGAATATAGTAAACATTATACCTGGTAAACATTAGCATGTTAGCATGATGACTTATCATTTAGCTCAAAGCACCGCTGTGCCTAAATACAGCCGCACAGAGCAGCTAGTCCTATGTTTTCATTAGTAAGTTTGGGCTAAAAGAGTTACAACTGCTCATTTGGCAAATAATGACACATATGTTCTTTGTTTAACTACGTAATTGTTATCCACACATTTTAAAGAGTGGCTTCAGGTATGGTTAAATAAAGGTGTTATTGTTGATGTCTTAAAAAAAAAATGCCATCAGCATACAACTTCAGTTAGACTGCCACCTACTGTATTTGTGATTGTGAGACACAAATCTGTTACATGGTCAAGGAGGCTAAAGCAATTAAATTAAAACTGTGTTTTAAATTCAAGGAATACTGGTTTTACAATTATAATGAATTATAATTGGAAATAAAGTGGATTATATTTATGTCTGTCTAATTATTGTGGTAGGTTTGTTGGACTTCAACACCATTTGCTGTTCAGACAGCTTGGTGCAGAACGAGGCACAGTAGTTTCTATTCAAGTGTGGGCAGTATGAGATGTTACACATGAGCTTTGTATTTACATTGCTATCTGCAGTAGATTTGTGACCAATTATGTAAAAACTATAAACTATAAAAGTGAAAACTTCAGCTTTAGTCAGGGGGGCAACATTCTAGCTGGAGGGCCGGATTTGGCTCTCAGGCTAACCACTGGGATAACCGTTTAAATTCTACACAGTAAATCATACTTATATTATTTCAGTCTGTGTGTTATTGACACATTGAGGCAATTTGAATTACATAATTGATTGTGAAAATGTGCACACACCCTGCAGTTTATACTGCTATATTATACATAAGTATTTTGCTGTGACATGTATATATTTCCCACTGAGAACAGAGAGTGAAACTGCTCTAACTAAACACATGGGTCTGCTTAGTGTTTTCACGTTAAAACGCTTGTTATATGGGAATGTGATGACGGGGCCTGGGAGGGAGAAGGGAGGAGGAAGGGGTGTCAGCAGCTCTTTGGAACAAGAAAGGCTTCCTTTGAATTTTGAGTCTGCAAGCACTATACTAGCTGGAGGGCCGGATTTGACTCTCAGGCCAACCACTGGGATAACAGTTTAAATTCTACACAGCAAATCATACTAATATTATTTCAGTCTCTATGTGTTATTGACACATTGAGGCAATTAAAATGACTACTATATTATACATAAGTATTTTGCTGTGACATGTATTTCCCACTGAGAACAAAGAGTGAAACTGCTGTTACTAAACACATGGGTCAGCAGCTCTTTGAAACAAGAAGGGCTTCCTTTGACTTTTGAGTCACCAGGCTGTTGTGAGCAAGGGTTTCAGCAGGCTCCTGTGGAGGCAGTAAGTTAAGACATGTTTTTAATTAGCAGCACCAGAATCAGCACATTCTGGGACTGCTATACTAATTTCCTGTACGAATCCATAAACTGCTGCTTTTAGGATTTGCTGGTAATTTAGACCACTTGGCAAAC
The DNA here is from genome assembly GCF_008315115.2 of Sander lucioperca. NCBI lineage: Eukaryota > Metazoa > Chordata > Actinopteri > Perciformes > Percidae > Sander > Sander lucioperca. The sequence goes on from NC_050177.1 coordinate 3,288,113, forward strand.
TAACAATTTGACTTAATTTCTAGTGGGTGGTGGTGGTGGTGAAGTAGCGAAATTGTGATTGGGTTAGCTGAATAACAAGGCAGTTTTAGTTTGGGCTTAAACTCAAACAGCCCTACTTTTCACAGTAAATACAAAGACATGCAGGGACTCTCTTGAACTCACAAAGCTGTAAACAGATATTGTGCGTCTTAAAAAAAACACTGTAGTGGGATGATGCACTTATTTTCCACAACAACCTGTTCTTGGATTTAAAAAAAAAAAACTGTTCTGAACCTTAAAATAACTCATTATTGTGCCCACAGATAACTGGCTCTGCTGACTAAATGAGTTTAATATATAATATAAAATGCCACAAAAGGTACAAATCACAAATACATTAAATGTGACTAGAAGCAAGTCTGTATGATGTCATAACATTGTTTATAAAAACAGACCGTAATAAATTGAATATATTAAAACATAAGAGCTTGTTTTGAAAACTGGTCAGAATATCATTTGTGGTTAATCAATGTCCATTAAGTAGCTACTCTTGAGCTTTTGATCATACAACATGATCTTCATCAGCCAATGCAGTTTCCATTGTAAAAGCACTTTGACAACTTCTCATCCACATTGGCTTAAATGCATCTGCTGATGAAGAGCATGTAATATGACCGAAAAAGCAACGACATACCATAGGCGACGTATTTCTCGTAGTGAGATTGTTTTCTAAACCACTGGTAAGTTCCTTTAAAGGCCAATAGGAGTTTCTACATTCAGTAAACGAGGCAAGAGACAAAAAAGAGTAAAGGAGACATGTTTATTATTTAAACTATCACTTAAATAAAAAAGTGCATAGAAAATAAACATGATTAGAAACTTTTCTTTTTACACTTATGTACAACTTTGTTTCCTAATTATACATTCAACCAAGTAGTTTGTGGTCTATTTTCACTGTGGTGGTTTTCCTTCATTTTACTTGATGTGTATTGAAAGAACACTGTTAAATATGACTGTGGAACTTATGAATACCATTATTACAGAGGGCAGGAGGAATATTGATAAGACAAAGGTATATTCAAGGCATAAGAAACAAGCCTGTTCATGATCCATGATCGCTCTTTTTTGCACGTCCCACCATCCGCTCCCTCTGTGACACCACATCCCATCCTAGGCTGATAACTTCAATACTCAAGAAACAATTAGAAAATTACAAATCCATGTTACGTACTCGTCCGACCTCTCCCAAACCTTAACTTGTAAAAGAACAATTCAGGGTGGATGTTGCCCAAAATAAATAAATTAAATGTTTTCAACATCAGCATTATCGCAGCATTATGACTTTCTATAAAAACAAAAACAAAAACAGTACATGTTAAGTATAACCAAAGCTTCGGAGGAGAGAAAGGTGGTCATGGAGACACGAGAGATTTTCCAAACTGGAAAAACGCCATTTTGGTGGGATCTTTAAAACTCCTGGTCAGTCTCCACAAACCAAACTCTTAATTTATACCACATCAAGTAAGCAGTCTAAAAACGTCCCTGTTATAACATACAAAGAAAAAAAAACAGAAAAACATTCACTACAACAACCGGGGAGAGGGGGGGGGACAAAATGGCTGACCTCAAAAAGTTTACAACCACATTAATACAGTTACATTTCTCATCACATAAAAAAAAAAAAAAAGTTCCTTTCCAGAAAGAAAATGAAAAGAAAAACTGCAGTGTTCCCTGCCGACAAAGGAACACTCACAGGCACAGCAAAACTGGTACTGGATATCAATATACAAAAGAATGATGCACGTTAGTTTCATCTGATAGTACTGTAACACAAAACCATTATAGAGTACATTGAAACATTGCTATTAACCATTATAAATCTGCTGTTTTGCTACTGTAACTAAGTTTGTCTGTCCATTCCATATATTGTATAGATACTAAAGCACAAGAAATTACTATGCATGTTTCCGTATAATATTGTTATGTATTTATACTATAATTACAGATAGTGACGGAGAAGGGCCACTGCTGTGGCGTGGTAAAATGAAGTCCAAAAGAAACAACAGAGACCATATCCTTATTGTATATACGCCGTTGAACAGTGAAATAAATGTGTTGTTCACTGTAAAATCAAAATTGGATCTCGAGAAGTGAGAGCCGGAGACAGAGCCCTTGGCATCAGTGAACGTGTTGAGCTAACCCAGTAAGACCCTGTGGTCCTACAGACAGAAATGCCACTGCTGTTCACACTTCAGTATTATTCCCAGTGCTGAAATTAAACTGCTGCTGCTGCTCTGTTTGAGGTCATGTCTACATATCGTCCACCTCTACCAGGGTTGTTGTCGACACAACAACTGAAAACAAATGGAGCTGACAAACTATCAACATCATCACGAGTCTGGTGACGTGGAGGAGGAATATACATTCATTTTTGACCTTAGCAGCTGAAGCCAGCGAGCCCAATGTAGGTGCAGCTGTACAACCCCGAGGCTGGTCTGTCAGACGGGGGTTGGGGGGGGCACAAGACCTGATCTTGGGCCCTAAATGGAAAAGCACAGCCCAGGTTTGTACACACTGCACCTTCAGGAAGGAAAGGACTGCTGGTGTGGTCCCTGCCTTCACTTTGTTGCAGAAAAAGAGTCAAGTGCACTTTGACAGAGTCTCAAACGCCACTTTACAGGAGTCATTAAGACCAATCCAAGATGTTCAAACTCAGTTATTATATCAGGGCCTGATGCACAAACTCAAAGTATTCACGGTGACTATCTGTGCTTGTGGTTTCAGCATTGGAGTTGCATTGTCTGTCTGGAGAAAGAGTTTTCCCTATGTTTATTCAGTGCCTGTGTCACAGCTAAAGTGCAAACCATGTGTGGGTCATATTTCTGTTTCAGTTCACAACAAGGAGCAGTGTGGGGGTAACTGCTAACTGCCTTTAGGTGATAACGAAGTCAGCATGAATGGTGGACAACAATAAATTAATTAAAAAAGGGACAAAAACAAAGTCGCATAGTGGAAGTAGTCAATCTAAACAGTCTAACCAAATATTCGGTTGAGGACATGAAGGCTTGTAAGAGAGAATAGGCATGCTCATTTACAACTAAGGCAAACCACAAGGAGACTAAATGAGAGAATTAAAAAGTGATTTCTAGATGCTGGTGAGCACTTATGTGTGGTCACCAGGATGAAGTGGTTTCTTAAATAAACAAATTGAGTATGATAGATGCTGTTGGTAGCATTAAAATCAAGGCACCTCTTTATTTTACGTCTGCAGAGGGACAAAACAGTTCGATGGGACTCGTGTTGGATTTTACACATGTGCCAATTGGCTGTAAGCCTGTCGACCCAAGATTGACTAGTGACAAGAAAAAAACGACTCATTTTGTTAAGACTGCCTCGTAGCAGCCTGTAAGGGGACTTGATTCTCGGTGTGATGTGGTGTGGAGACAATAAGGCTGGAGAGAGGAGATATCTGCTATGGATCAACAATCTTAACTCCCTCAAGTGCATAATAATAGTTCAAATGACTGCCATACTGCCGGCTAGAACTGGAACAATGAAAAAAAATTAAAAAAACGTCAGCGGCCCGGGATAGATAAAAGAGCTACTGGTGGACTGAACTCAACGGGACCAAGCCACAGACCAGTGTCAGTCTTTGGAATTAAAAAAAAAACATTCAGGCTACAAATTAAAAAAAAAAAAAAAAAAAAAAAAATTACAACAAAAAACAACTTTGAAAAGGCAGCGGAATACAAAACATAGAGACCAAGCATTAGTGTTTGTAAACCTCTATTTCCTACAAAAATGGCAATAAAATAAATACGATTTTTAAAAAATATAAATACCATCATTAAGTGCTATTCACTAGTGAGTGCTTTTTAAGTCTTTTTGTAGAAAAATATACATTATTTACATTTGTTTTGAAAAGCAAGCATGATATTTCCCTGTCCATAATAAAAAAGACAAGATAACAGACACGACTTTAAAAGACTTAATACAAATAAAAAGAAAACATTTTCCATAGTAATGGTTATCACAACAGGCCAAGAAGAAAACAAGCTGAGTGAAAATTCAATTCAAGGGTGTGATTTTTGGTTCTCTCTGCTGCTGTAATTTGGAACGTGATTCAAAAGTCTGAGCTTATATAATTACCAAAAACAAGTTTGATCATAACAACAGCATGCACGTGTCTGTATGTTTCTGTAAGATCCACAGCTGTTTCTGGATCACAACTCTAAAAATCAATTCTAAATACAGTATGTCTACTAAAGCACATCAGTAGGGTTCTCCAGTCCCTTGGCTGTCAGTCCACCAGAATCTCTAGCTGCCTCGCTTTGTCAGGCCAGAGGCTTAATCCCACCAATAACATGTCTACATAGCTACCAAGCTGTCAGACAAAAAAATTCAATTTAAGTACAACGGATAGTATCGAACTCACATATCGCCCTTTACACGAACCAAAAATAAAAAATATAACCTTTTGCTTTTTGAACAAATCTATATTTCTAGCCCCCCTTGTCTCTTTTTCTCTCTTCCTTTGTGTGGCCACTGCTCCCCCTAGTGTTTCCACCTGTACAGCTCTTATCAGGCTGCTTATAGACAAGCAGCTCCTATTTACAGTGTTACATTTACACATCTACAAGCTTTTAAAAAAAGACCGGTTAGGGGAAGGTTCCAGTAAATCACAACGGCTCTGAAGGCATCAGGGCACATTCAGACAGGGAGATGTGCATCAATAACAGCTGACACTGAGCTTTATATTTTAAAAAAAAAAGAAAAGAAAAAAGTTTCTAATTGTTCTTACTCGTAAAATTACTGTTCCAACTCCTTTAAACAAATTGCACTTTGGTGTAAAATGGAACCAAGTTCTTTAAAATTTTGTTTTTTTTCTATGTTCAAATCTCAGCATAAGTGGACCATAACGTATTTCTAGAAAATGAAGGAGGATGGACCAATGCAAAAAATGACGAAGGGGTAACTTTATCATCCAAATGTAAATTAAAGTTAATATTGCAATGCTGTAAAGGCTCAAACCTTTGAAGGTGACACTTTCCGTGTCGAATGTAAATGAGGCAAAAGGAGGCACATTATGTTGGAATTTCGACAAGTGGCCCCTCCTCCAAAATGACCCTTCCTGTATGTACAGCACGGCCCACGAACGCTGCCTCTGCTGTGTTCTGCCAACACCAGCAGCAGAAACACTGACAGAGCTCGTGCCCTGTTTGCAGCTGTCATAAGTGGACCGGACCCAGGAAGTCGGCACAAAGCCAGTGCCACTGCACACCCCCAGCAGGGGGGGACCTCAGAACATCGTGGCACTGCTGCTCAACAGACTTGCAGTCCTCTTGAAATAGTTCAGACATCAGTTGAGGAACTTGCGACACTTCTTTGTGCCGCAGTTGCAGGGCAGCTTGTTGCTGGCGTCCTCAATAGGGAACTTGTAGTCGTAGGTGAGCTCCTCTCCACAGTAGATGCGCCGCGAGGCGAAAATGACGATGTGCTTCTGGCCGTCCACAGTGACGACCCGAGAGTAGCAGTTGGGCTCACAGGAGTGGTTAATGAAGCGGGCGGCGTTGCCATGCACTGTGGCGTCTACCACCTCGTAGTCATCGATGCGAAACATGTAACAGCCAATCCCCTTTGAGGAAAGAAAAGACAGAGGTTTTATGCTTTATGTATGTTGTTATGCTCCTGATACTTTTTGAGTCGAGTCAATCAAACTAGTACATTTTAAACTCAGAGTTCATTCCCAAGACCTCACCTTTCCATCGTAATATTTCTCCCGTTTGTCAGTGAGCACAGACCGAATGACATTTCCAGAGTATTCAATGACCATCTCCCCTGCATCAATGGTTTTCTTGCAGAACAGACCTCTGCCATGAATGGGAGACCTGCAGAGGGATACAGTTTTTACAAGTGAATCACAGTAATGGCTCAAGCCTGCTTATCTAGATGTTGATTTTAACCCCTTTTGTTTAGGCCATCTGCCTTTTTTTTATACCTTCAGTTTAATCCAGACTTTCCTTTACGTTGTTGAGCTAAAAGTGTATAAGTAATCTTGACAAACAATTCATTGTCGTGATGAATAGGAATGAAAGTGATTTAACTTTATCATGGACAACCGCAACAGTCAACATTATAAACGACCAAGGTAACGGTGAGTGGCGTCAGTGAGCAGAGAAATCCAACGGCAAATATAACAAAGTATATCATCTACGTCTTGTGCAACTTTTGATCAACCTAAATGATTTAAAGCACCACTGATCTAACCTGTAGACTCCAACAGTTTCCTTAGAGGTGGCCTTGAGCTGTTTGAATCTCACAGCCAGTGGTAGCTCCATGGAGGTGCGCCTGCAACAACAGCATGAAAAAGAAATGTTGTCTTCTGAGACCATTGTGACACAATTATATTTTAGATAAGATGAGATGATCCTACATTGATCCCTGGGGGGGGAATTCAGGTGTTGCAGCAGCACATAGACACATAGTATTTACCCTGAAAAAATAACAGGGATTTTGTGTGTTGAAACTGACCTGGCAGTCCTGAGCTGCCCTTCGTCATCATCGTCTTCTTGCGGCTTGTACTCAGGAGGCTGGCGGTGTTTTGAGGCCAAGAAATTGAACATGTCAAATACAGACCTCCTGGAAGGCAAACAGATGGAATAGACAGCAGTCAGAAACACAAACACACAAGATTAAAGTTGGATCAAAACCAATTTTCTAATAAATAAGGAGTTTTAAAGTTAGAAAGAAGGTTCTTGGTTGACCTATTGTTTAATGAATCATTATCCAAACACACAGTTGTCTTTGGGTGGTGCTCATATTTCACGCATTGTTTATTAACAGTGTGTACAATACACAGTATATTTGCTGCAATAGGCTCTGGCATAACAGCCTGCTCTCCCTTTATCCAGGCCCTGTGATCATTCAATCACATTTTATTCAAAGTGTAAAATCGCCATTCAATGTGGTCTCAGTGCACTTTACAATCAAAGAAACACAGAAATAACAGACAGCAACAAAACAATTGAACGCCATTAAAGCAGTAATAATGAACAATACAAAACTAGCAACATAAGAGAATAAGTGAAAAAAGCTTGTTTGTGCAGGACGCAGAAAGGATGGTGTGTTATGGTTGGCTGTAGTATAATGAGTAGAAGTGGGTTTTCAATCTAGATTTAAAAATGTCAACTGAGTGAGCTTCTTTAACATGTAGTGGGAGGCCATTCCAAAGCTGAGGGGCACGGTAGGAGAATGCGTGTGTGCATGTGTGTGTGTGTGTGTGTGTGCGTGTGTGTGAGTGTCATAGTAACCTGTGGGATATCTCTGCACGAGCCGACCCGTGGGGGTTGATGGGAGGTTCATCGGTTTCCTCTGGTTTATGGAAGCGGAAACGGTAGCTCCGACAATGTCTGGAGCCGTAAAGCTGCTCGAGCAGGAAGACCACTGCCTCGTGGACGACTCCCAGCATCCTCAATCCATTCACACCTGGGAGGGAAAAAAATTAATACAAAAATGCGTCCACAATTGATTTTCTATATACAACCACGACATATTTGTTTTGTGATGTAGTCAGAATGATGCCTCACCTTCAAAAGAGAGCTCTTTGAGTCGTGCATTGGAGCGTGCTTCTTGCACCTTATCAGTCAGGGATTTCCAAGCCTCTGTAACGGGACAGGCAGTTAGGACAGAACAGCTCAGTGTTCCAATGTTTCAAACACAGCAACAGCACTTATTCTAATCTTTTTTTTTAATCAACTTTATATACATGTATAGTATATATGTGAAACCACCTTCGATACTCTCACAGCGGATGTGGAAGCCGTCCTCGCTGCAGATTTCAAAGATGATGCCCTTCTTGGGTTTGCTATCCAGGCCGGTATCCCTGCTGTTGCCGTCTTGGTCGGGTGGTGAAGCCACAGGGAGAGACCCTGCTCCCCCAGCTGCAGATGATTTGTCTTTCCCCACTAGTTTCCCCGGTAACACAGGACCATCAGATGTCTTCTTTTTGCCAAGCACACTGAAAAAGATTTGAGCCAAGCATTAGAACACTTTTTTTAAAATATATATTCAGTATGAAAATGGGAACCTGGCATGGATGAGTCCATACCTCTTGTTGGTTGCCTTGTCTGCGGGCTTGCCCGTATCCATGGGTTCAGGGGAGCTCAGCTCTTTGGAACTGCTCGCAAAGAAGAGAGGTTCAAAATGAGAATATATTTTACGCAAAGTACTTTAGTGAACAATTGGGACTTAAAGATTCAGTCAAGGTAAGCTATTTCACTTCTCTGTACCTGAACCTAACATAAACTAGTACACATCATTTTGTACAAATAATCTGTTTTCTTAAGAATTAAGCATACACCCACAATTCAATTTTTGCATTCACAAGTAATCTCATCACATTGAATATACCATGGAATTGTGATGTGTACACATCTGAGATTAAGAACAGACTAGAGGACCACAGCATGAAGATTGTATCTCTTCTTTGAATGTTATGAAGAAATTAAAGAAAACGGTTATTGCTAATTTTTCCCATTTATGTGTGTAATTAGGAATAAACTGAAGCAGCCAAAATAATAACTGTCTCACCTTTGGTTTGAGTGATGTCGTCCTGCAGGGTTGCTTAGATGTTCCTCTGCCTGAGAGGCCTTGAGCTTCTTCACGCTGGTTATATCTGAACTCTGCCTGCTCCTCTTTGTTTTCTGTTTGCCTTTTTCTGCTCCTAAAGTGGTGGAGTTAGGCGGCCTTTGTTCTGATGATCTGGAGAGCGGAGTTGTTCTCCTGCTCTGGGAGTGTGCGGAGGTTTGTGTCTGGCTGAACACTCCAACAACATGGCCCTTGGCAGGGCTTAGAGAGGTGGCTAAAGTAACAGTGGTGTTTGGACTGGAGTCCACGGTCTGGGCTCTGTTTATAGGCTGAGACTGGTGCTGTAAGTGGACGTTACTAACTTCAGTCTCTCCTTGCTGGTTGACAGCCATGCTGAAAGTCTGTTGGGAGGGCAGGACGCAGATGCTGCTGGCTATAGATGTCTGCACAGAGGAGCCGAGCTGTGACATCAGAGGAGATCCTGCTGATTGAAGGACCATTGGCTGATCTGACAGGCCCAGGCCATGTGGACTTGCTTTGAACAGGAGGTTGCTAATTGGCCCCGTGATCTCAGCAGAGCTGAGGACAGGGGTGGAGAGGGAGACTGATCCTGGTGCAAGAAGGCCAGCAGCACCACTAGGGGGCACAGACACAACATTCAGCACTGACTGACTGGGGTTGAGGCCAGAGACTGTGCAAGGTATTAGGTGAGTGGAGGAATCATGGCCCAGGATACCAGGCTGGGCAGTACCGGGAATCCTCTGCTGAAGGAGGGTAGAGGGATCCAAGTACATAACCCCACCCGATTTTGGTCTCTTGATAATATTTGGGACCTTGCGCTGAGAAGTAGAGAGGGTGCTTAACTGACCAGGGATGCTAGCAGTAATCTGAGGGGAAGACAGGTTGATGAGGGTCATGTTGGGAGGGCCCATCTCAGACGGGGCCAGAGTAGGCTGGCTACGGGAGCGGGCAAGCTTTTTGCTTTTTCTTGGCTGAAGACGAGAGATAGGCCTCTTCTTGCCGTGAGCAGAGGCGAGTACAGCCGGGGAAGAAGTGAGGGAGGAGGGACTGGACACTATGGCAACACTGTGACCCAGCTCGTGCGGCCGACCAGCTTCTGAGACCAGAATCTGGGGCTGGTCGTGGGGCAACCCAATGAGAAGCCCTGAGGTGGTGCTGGGGATTCCCGTCTGGAAGCCCGTCTGTGTGGCTCCTGTAAAGGTGTGAATCTGGGAGGGGTGAGGCATGGTGCCCAGGACTTTGCCACCAGCAGGAAATATTGGCTGGGCTGTGGATAAAGCAGTATTCAACCCTGTGGTAAGTGTCATGGAGCTCAGCACTGCTGAAGAGCTAGTGTCAATTACTCCTGTGGCACTAATTTTTTGGGCGACGCCATTAGGGACGGTCTGAAGAACGTAGAGAGGCTGGAACTGCTGATTGACCACGATGAGCTTGTCAGGGCCTGGTTTGATGACTGCTGGGCTGGAAACCTGAGCCTGGGATGGTCCTGGGCCAGGAACGGGACTGGGGCTGCCTGCAGCTGCAGCTGATGCTGGGAGGTACTTCTGACCCTGAAGAGGCAGGGAGGGTGAACTTGGCAAACCAGAACTCCTGGGAACATCCTGGTTACCTGGAGGTTCAACTACCTGGCCAATGGCAGGGCTGGAAATAAACTGCTCTGGAGTCATGTGACCCTCTATGACCTGTGTGTCTCTGTTGGTAGCATCACACTGATTCTCCGATGGTGACACACCCGGCCCGGCTCTTTTCTTGTCCCCACTCTTTTCTCCGCGGATTGACTCGGGGTCAGAGGTCAAGCCCAGCATGGTGCGCTCTGAGGTATCGGAGATAAGACTCCCAGCAGTGTGGTTCTGACTGGTGTTGACAGAAGGGCTGCGTGTAGTCAGGACAGAGAGGTCAGAAGGCAGCTCCAAAGGAAGATATGGCTCCTCTACAGATATGGAGCTATTCACACTACTCTCCACCACACCTCCACTCTCAGCACTCGGCAGCTGCTGGGAAAAGTCATCAAATAGAATGTCTTTGGGGCGGTTGACATCCACTCCAACGTAGCCCTCGTCCAGGAGCAGCTCTGAGGACGATGGCTCAGACTGCTGACCCAGAGCCTGCATTGAAGGTGTGTTGAGGACAAACTCCATGATATCTGATGGCAAAATGTTACCACAGTCATCACTGTTGTTGTTGTCGGAGTCTGATTTAAGCAGGTCGGTGCTGAGGGATAGTTGGGCCTCGAGAGGATCCTGACCCTGACCCTGCGGCTGGGACTTGACCCCGCCTCCTAGAGGAAGACAGTTTTCTTTCTGGTTCTTTCTGCCTTCTCGCGTGTTGCCGCTGACGGCTCCACCGCTGTTGTCAGCCTCCTTGGTAGAGTCATGGGAATCAGGTTTCTCAGTGTGCCTTTCTCTGCCCCTTCTCTTAGGAGTGCTCTTATGTGGTGTGGAAGAAGAGGTTGCTGTAGTGGTGGTGGTGGTGCTGGTGGTGCAGATGCTGGTATCGCTCTCTGAGCCATCATCAATGCCATCGAGCTGGCCAATATGCTGCTTGCCTAGGGTCCTGTCAAACACAGCAAAGACAATATGTCAGATTATTAGAGAAAAAAAATGTCTAGCAAAAAAAAAAAAAATTCTAGACAATTATTTTATCAAAATATAGTGTACTTACAGAGCACTCAGCATGTCCTCTTCAGCTTTTCCTTGAGCCCTCTGCTGTTGCTGCTCCTCGTCTTTTAGAAAGCGTTGAAGCTGAGATCCCCTTCCCAGACACTGATCTATCCCTTCTATAGATGGTAGGCCCTCACTAGGGTTAATTATTGTTCGAGTGAAGTTGTAGTAGTAAGGGTCTTTACCCCTCTGTTTCATTCCACTGTCTTCATCATCTCCACTGTCCCCTGACGAAGAAGAGGTGCTCATATCATCTGCTCCATCCACCTGCCCCTCAGCTGACTTCTTGCGACCACCGGTCCTCCTCTTAACCACGGGCCCAGCTCCGTCCCCGCTGCCGTAGAAGGGAAGGTCCTCTTCGCCGTACGAGCGAACCCCGTAGAAAGGCGTGAGGCCGAAAAACATGTTGGAGCGTGCGCGGGCACTGCGTCGAGGGTAGCGACGCTTGGCAGACCCTGACCCATCGCTGTCATCCTCGTGATGTTTATCATCCATGCCTCTGTCGGGGTCATCTTCTGGGCCATCACCCTCATCCTCTGTGCCTTGAGTGAGGAGGCTGTGGTGGTCCCGGAGCTCACTGCGTAAGTGCTCCTTGTGCAAATCGTCGTCCTCTGTCTGAGTCTGGGTGTCAGATTCAGAACTGTCACTACTGCTGGCAGAGGGTGAGGAGAAGAGAGCGGAGCGGGCAGAGCGACGGGTCCCCTGGGCGGCAGGAGAGACAGTGGAGGTAGTGGTCGTGGGACAGGAGGAAGAAATACCACCAACAGCGCTGGTCCCATTAGGGTCAGTCTTGATATCAGTCTTCAGCGGAGTTACGGTAGGGGGTTTAACTGATCTCTTTTTCTCTCTCGAGGACAACGACAGCTGGTTAGTTGTTTGTTTGGTGTGAGACTGGGAAGAGGTCTTCACTCCTTTTTCTGGAGCTAAACCACCCTGCTGCAGCTGCTGTAAACTGTCCAGACTGGAGCTGTTCTTCCTCTCAGGACAGGAGTAATTTTCTCTGCTCTTTGAGGATGACCTGTCCCCTGCCTGGTTCTCAGGCTTCTCCCCCTGAGCCTTCCCATGGGCTTTGGTGCTGTTTCCAAGCACTGGAGCTTTGCTATTGCTGCTGGTGTGAGAGCTGGGGTTTGTAGCGTGTGCATTGGTGCTTCCAGTAGCCTTAGTATTATTGTTGAGAAGAGCAATTTTGTTGTTGCTGTTGCTGTTTTGGAGAGTCTTTTCTCTTTCACGGTCTTTGGACACTTCTCTGTTGCCTGCCGTCTTAACTTTGGGTTGTTTGTCTTTGGCAGCTGAGGCTGCAGCTGGGGAGGCCAGGTGCATGGAGCCTCGCTTGACAACTTCATCTTCTGCTGGTGTCCTTGACGGCCACACGGGCTTCATAGCTGCTGCTGTGGCTGGACCTGATGAGTAATCGTTTGATTTCCGTGAACTGGACTTCTGAAATGAAGACTGTGGGGAGCCAGATTTCGCAACAACTGAGTCCTTATGGAGTGAAGCCGGCATTACATTGCCAGTGCCACTACTACTCTCCTTCCCTGAGCTGGGCTTGTCCTTAGACTGGGTGATGGAAGAGGTGGGGGTGGCCCGGTGACGAGGCAACAAACTTGTAGAAACATCCTGGTCTTTGCCTCCGTGTTTCCCTTGCTTGTCTGTCTGCTTGGTGCTTCCACCTCTCTGCTGACCGGTGAGAACAGCAGTGCCCACAGGAGGGGAGGACTGGCCGGAGCCTGCAGGTGCCAGTCTGGGGCTCTTACTCTCACCTCCAGCCTGTTTGGACTGACTGCCAGGGTTACTATCTTTCCCTGAGCCAGAGTCTTTGTTTTTCTCTGTGCTTCTATAACTGGAATCTCTAGAGGGAGGTCGACCCTTGTCAGAGTCTCTGCTAGACGGTCTGTCTTTACCTTGGCCTGAGTCTTTTCCTGTTTCCCTGCTGTGTTGTCTATGCTTCTCAGAGTCCCTTAGCCCTGCATCTCTACCGAGAGACCTAGCTTTTTCCATATCCTTATAGCTGGGATCTCTGGAGGATGATTTGCTTTTATCTGTTTCTCTATTGCTTGAATCTCTGCTTGCCTGTCTCCTCTTCTCAGGGTCTCTGTTTACTTGTCTCCCCTTTTCTGAATCTCTTAAGGGATCTCTACTGGGAGGTCGTCCCCTCTCAGAATCTTTCAGACCTGAGTCTTTACTCAACAGCCTCCTCTTTTCTGCCTCTTTGGCTGGTATTCCACCCTTGTCAGAGTCTTTTTGCCCAAGTTCTCTGGATGATCTATTCTTATCAGAATCCTTAGAAGCTTGGTCTTGACTTGACACCTTTCCTTTGTCTGCATCTCTCAACCCGTGGTCTCTGGATGGTTGCTGTCTGTTTCTGTCTGCGGAGAACAGTCTACCTCTTTCATCATCTCTCTGGACTGGACTCTTTGCTGAGTCTTTGCTGAGGTGTTTGGACTTTTCGGGGTCTCTGGCAGGGGAGGGAATGAGGGGAGGGGGTGATGTAAGGGGTCTTGACACAATCTGAAGTGGGAAGGTCACCCCTCTCTGTCTGTTGAGCTGGTGGGGAGGAGGAGAGAGAGAAGGGGAGCTGTGGCGACGTGAGTCAATATTCCGCATGCTGGGGTTCACCATGGAGTCGCCTACTGTCACAATCTCATGGCTTTGCGGATGTGAGGTACCTCCTGCAAAATAAAAGAAATTGAAATTGAAATGAAGTGATTAAAATGAATTTCTACAAAGAAATATCCCAATTATTTCAAATAAATTGTTCTAAAAAATAAAGAATACATATTTATACCTGGAGAGGGCATGGGCCTGGGCCCTAGTAAGCGCTGACAAGGGGGGTAGCTGGGGTGTCGATTCCTGGTGTAAACCCTGAGCTTGGGGGTGTTGGTGGGGGAAAGGGTGTCAGAGCGCCTTGGGGATTCAAATGGATCTGGAAAGTCTAGGTGTGTAATTGACACAAAACACAGCTTATTTTCACACATTATAGTCCCAAATATGGTACCTACTGTAACAGATTGAAACGTGAACTATGTTAAGTCACTATAGTCTGTAGTTTACCTGCTATGGGAGGTGGGCTGTGTGCTATAGTGCGATTCTCCTCAGGAGCCATCATGTTTTTCAGGTCAGACTCTAACACTGGAGGGTGACAAACTAGGATCCTACAGGTGTACACACAGCGCTTACGGGCATCCAAAGTACTCCAGTACACCCTTGAACACCTTGGAAAGAAGAGAATTTATTCAGTTTGCAATTTCCTCTAGCAGATATACTGTAATTGAAGGGGGAATAATAATGGTAGCACTAAAATAGCAAGAGAAGACTCTCAGATTATGAAAAAGGTAAAGAAATAAAAAAAAAAAAAATACTTACTGGTATCCTACAGGGAAGAGTTTGCGTTTACAGTCTGAGAGTTCAGTCAGTATCCCCAAACAGTCAATGGTCATGGAGCCTGCAATGATGATGTTTAAAATCAGCATTCAAGAGACACTGGGTGTAAATCACGGAAATGGACGTTTTTGCACCAACATTTAGCAGCGATCAACCTACCTATCATCATGTGGACATTTTCAGGCTCCAGTCCTGCCAGCCACTTCCTCCTGAGACTAATGCCCTCCAGGTCCACCAGGACCCTGCGGGTCACCTCAAACTCAGACACCACCTGGAGAAAAAAAATACACAAACAGGAAAGGTCAAGATAAAATCAAGAATATCAAGTCACAGTTCCTGAACTGGCATGGTTCACCTATACAAGAGACATACACAAGATTTACTCACTAGGTTTTAAATACTTGAACCTACTTTTCACATGGCTGCCATCTAACTGTACTAATGAGCTTTTAATTACATAGTTAATAATGAGATTTCCTTACTTCTCCCTTGATGAGGTCCCTGTGCTTTGGACAATAGACTTTCTTGTCCTCCAGGAAGACGCAGTGGGACTGGCGGGCGCACATGAAGTGATAGTTGCTGGTGCAAGAGGTGAGGCAGCAGCCAACTGTGGCCCCTGGCTTTTGACACTTCTCACAGCGCTGAATACAAAGTACAACAGGTCGTAAATGGCTGTCCCAATAAATAAACACTGAAAATAGAGTGGGAACCTGTGATGGACAAGATGTCTTACCAGCTGTTTTCCCCTGAGAACAGCCATGTGAACATTCTTCAGAGAGCCGTCGTCGTCCTCAAAAACTTCGGCAGACCACAGGGCGCAGTTTACATGGGTCCACTCATTCTGACCGATGTACAACAGCCTGCCACTCTCCTGAAACAAACAGACATGTTATACAAGAGACACAAAGTCATTCTTATGTGTGATAAAGAGAGTCCAAGCAGATTCCTGACTCACATTAGTGTTCTCGTCCCCATACTTCAGACACAGAACACACTGCCTGTTGTCACTGACGCCTGGCGGAGGAGGGAGCTCTGGGCTGTCTTCACGATCTGAAGAGAATAATTTATATATATATTAAAAAAAAAAAAAACAGTAAGTGACAAGATGTGGGAAAAACAGTGTGCATGTAAAAATGTGTACATATATCTGCAGATTGCCTTACCGGGTAGGAGTGGATGTGGTGGGGGTAGAGCTGGAGGGAGAGAGGGGGGGGAGGCTGGAGAATCTGGTTCACCAGGGGTCTTGGGCCGAGGAGCTGGGATGATCTTTTTCATGAGGTGGGGGAGCTCAGCACGGGAAAGCTCCTGTCTCTCCTGCCACTGGGCGTAGTTGTGGTCCAGGGACGGAGGCAGCACAGCATTCGGAAGAAGCCCACTGCTGGGAGACAACAAACCCAAAGAACTTCAAAATAGCCACACAAGTAATTATGTGGGTTTACAACTTCAGTGAAAGCCTAAAGACATAAAGTCTTCAGGAACACAATGCAGGGTTAAGTCTGTGTGATGGGGACTGTTTTCACATCATTCAACACCCATCACCTGGCCAACCTGAGATTAATAGATAGGCAGCTTCAGTTGCGTAGGGTCGGGTTTACCCTAAATAAAAAACAGTCAAAGGTCAGTCTTTGTGATCATTATTGATCTTGACGAGGTGTATCTTGAGATTTTGAAGAAAGTTACCTTTTTGCACAAAAAGTTATAGAAAGTTAAGATTACGTTTTAGCTAAAGAATATTACCTAAAATGGCATGAAGTGTGACTGAATGAAATCTTGACACATAACACCATTATTTAATTGTTAGGCTGTACAACAGCAGATCTCTTGGTTTGATCTACTCAATTAAACTCATAATTTACAATTAAGACTGAGATGATGCAAATATATATTCTTAGGTCAGAATGAATGGACATTATGTATTGTGTACTCTTGTGTACTAAATAAAAATCAAATGCCACTGATCCACCGCCTCAATTATAATGAGTTTAAAATGTGATGTTTACTGTATATTTTAATGACAGAGGTGAAATCGATATAAAAAGGCTGCTGTCTTTATGCAAGATAATTTATTTTCTACCATCACCTACGCACAAACTGTTTTACCAGCAAGCCATACAAATGGGAAAATATCCCACATGCAGTCACATATTAAAGAAAGAAAATTGTGTGGCAGGTGTTGCTTTTTAGAGAAGATGCTTGAGATATGTTGGAAAGCACTGGAAGAGTGTTTAATCCCTCAAAACTATCATACAGACTATGTGCATTGCTCTGAGCAATTTTAGGATTTTCCCCCCAAGAAGATATAAAAAGTCCTCTAAGTAGTATGTGAGAGGTAATAAATGATCAAATCACAGGAGCTTTGCTAAGTTAAGTTTTGCCAAGTCAAGCCACGCTGGCCATTTGGTGTGATGTGTCAAGTATCATACTAATAAGACAGCAGAGGCAACTAAACAGGCATCCATTCAATGATGGCCACAGAATCCACTGGATGGATCATTGGCTGTCTGGGCTGGAGCACTGGTACATAACACAACAGACCAAACTGACAAGTAGACCACAATTAGACCACAATTAGACCACAAATATGTATCAAAGAGCCTTCAAGTGAAATGTGACACTGTTACGGTTTGCCTCCCACAATGCCTGGAGGATAAGCAGAGTAAATGGTCTGGGAAAGCTGATATCTAAATATGATTGAGCGAGTTAGTTAGTGAATGAGTGTGTGTGTGTGTAAACATTCCAATATGCAGAGCAGTAAAACCATACCATTCTTTTACAAATTGAAACGTTCACATTGCCACAGAGTCTATGAGCTTTGAGTTATTCCTTCTAATAATAACATATGATAAGCCTGTCATTGCTGTAAACAGCGTCAATTATTCAATATGATCATTTCATTATTAAGCATTGAAGGCATGGTGCACTCATCAATAGTGCTGCTGTCCTCCATGAATACGTTTGAAGTAACTTCTCTCATTCTTAGACAAAATGAACTAACTACAGCTAAGGGGAGATGATTTCATTGATCCCGTATTTACAATCAAGTCAGCACATAAAAATAGAGATGTTGACTTTATCTTTTCAGTAGATATTTTAATAACTACATCAATCAGTGTTGTTCTGCGTGTAATTACTGGCTCACATTCACCACTAAACTGTCCAGTGGGCTCATTAAACAAGAGAAACTGTGGAATCAATAAAATCAATAAAACTGGTACCTTTAATCACAGTCATTGTTCTGAGATGGGGCATGTTGAAATGAAGACAACTTTAATCTACTCCACTCAATCCCTAATTTCTTAAATTGTGAAAAGAGCCTCTTTTGGTTTTTGATGTCATGGCTGAGAAAGCGTTTTAGTTGCGATTCCCAAAACTGAACATCACACAAAATTGTAGATTTCCTTAACCACTCAAAAAAGATAAAGTGACGAACATATGAAATCCTGATCTCCCCTTTGGCTGTTATTTCCACTCATTTTATTCAAAGGTTGTTGTTACAGTCAGCCCACACATTTTATAAATATTAGTTCACTGCTTTCTGGTTTCTTCCTATATACAGATGATGGTGCAGATTCTCCCAGCGAAACCACATCTTACTTCTCATTTCAATAATTATAGACCTACAGTTCTTGAAAACTGCAGTTCTTCACCAAGCTTTTTGGACGGGTTCACGTTACAGGAGTATTACATTTGAATGTACTTCTCTGTAATTACAAGCATAACTTGCACTACAAGTTTGGAAAATAACGGCACATCACAAACACTTCACAGTACTGTAAAGATTGAGAGCCTGTTATGGGCCGTTGCTTAAATATTGACTTTCGGACTTTGTTCATATCAGTTTGAGGTTTCATTTCAACTTCATGTTAACTGAATACCGTACACTGAACACTACGTAATAGCACAACCTCTTGTACGGATTATGGTACGATAGACACTCACTTGGCAGAGACTTTTTGCCTTTCCCAGAGCCGGGACTCTTTCACTTTAAACCACGGGAAGATTCGGTCCATTTGCTGAAACAGAAAACATTCGATGAAGTTTGCATATCAGCCTAATGAAGCACAGAACTGCATTTGGGGCGAGATTGTGGTTAGTGACAATGTAGCTTAACACGAAGGCCCTAGCTTGATGTAGAGCTGTAACAATTCCAAATTTTGCTGTACAATTAATTGTCTCAGAAATAATTGCGATTAACAATATAATTGTCTCTTTCAGTCTAGTTTAAAAAATGTATTCATGTATTACTTTTGCAAACAAATTAAAAGTTTTGAACGAATTCCAGGATACATCTTTTGGTTATATCACTATATATGTGACCCAGATAATGTAATACCACAAGTACACAGCCTATGAAGTAAACCACGCCTCTTTATTATCATAAAACATTGTATTTTTTCTTAAATTAATATAAAACTGACAATTACCACCAACAGTCATACCCCTTAGAACCTTAGCTAATGTTGGCAATTAATTGCGGTTAAACAAAGAAATGGTGATTATGTAAAACATTTACGATTAGACAATTATGTAATAATTGTTACGTGCCCAGCTTGATGTTGCCATACCTTGACCAACATAATTATAATAAACTATGCCTGCTGCAGGGGCACCCCAAACAGAGGATGTGTGTAAATCTGTGTGTGTCTCAAAAAAGTATGACGTCATTTAACTTGATAAACAACACATAAAAATGCTTGATATGACCCAAAATAGTACAATTGTCCTACTGTCATTATGGAATTTGAGAGTCCTCGGGAACTGCGCTGTAATTCTGTTGTGTATTCATTCAGTGGTGCTGACAGGACGGAAATGATCCAGAGTTGATTTGAGGTTCTTACCCGAATAAAGAAAGACTTAACCATGCTGTTGGCTTTCCTGCTCTCAGGCTGGCCACCGTCACTGTTGATGGCCGTCTGAATGATTCGTGCGATGTCATCACTAAACTCCAGCTGGGAGAGAAATAAGGAACACACACACACACACACACACACACACACACAGACAAAGAATGATTGTTAAAACAGTAACGTGATGATGCACACTGGTGGAAAGGTCATAGCTGCCGTAGCTGTCTATGTCAATTTACCATTATACAGCACAGGCCTGACCATGCATTTAAGGACACATACAATATTGAAATCTACTAAAAAAAATGCTTTTAGATGCAGGCTGCATTGCAAGAGCTTGTGATGGCGTGTGAATCAACCCTCACTACTGCAACCCCTGCATCAACTCATGTTCAGAAAATGTTTACCCATGGTTAGCTTGCATATATGCCTCCCATCCTCTAATACATGTACAGTAAATATACACACACATTAAGTCATTTGACTAAAATATAGAGGACAACACACCTCTCATATGGTCTCATGAAACTGCACCAGGTCCAGTTTGTCAGATCAGCAGAGACACTGCTCGAAAGATAACGTACTTACCACTGAATTGTAGCGCCCAAGATCCATCTTTTTCTCAACAGAGTCCAGGTCTGGAGGGAAGTCACTCGGAGGGGTAGGGGTGACTTCTGTCAGGACTGGAGGATCTGGGCCCTCCGGCGAACGACGGGATGGAAGACTCTCCTCTGTCTCTGGGTTCAGCTCGGGAGGCTTCACCGCCTGCCCCAAAACCAGAGAGTTACGCTGAGTAAAGATCTCACCATTATGTTAATTTAGCTGTTGCTGCTTCAGCTGTTTGTAACTGAATATGTTTATATAGTCATGCGTGCAGCACTATAAAAAGATCAAATACACCACAACAAAAGGAACGAATGTAAATCATATCATACTGTAATTTCAAACACAGCAATATGTACTGAAATCACCGAAGAAGAAGCAGCGGTATGTGCATCTAACCTGTCTGTAGCGTAACAGGTGTGAGGATGTGCGTGAGTTGAGCAGTGCAGTGAGGACATGACGAACGCATCCCTGAAGCTCCCTCTCCAACGCCGTCCTCCACTCAGCTGGATGGCGTTCAGTACATTTGGTACATGTGTAGGCAACACTCTCTGGCAGCTTTGATAGCAGCTCGTACATTTCATCTGGGGGACAGCGAAAGATGACATTATCCCTCCCATTATCATCTCTCATCAGCATGACAGCACTCACAGGACGGCCTGTCAGTCAGCAGCACAGACACTGACAACTGACAGGACAAATGAAGTGCAACAAGTGCTGCTGAATATGAAATTCAGCACTCTGCTTGTGAAGTACATAAATAACGTTACAAATGTAAATTTGTGTTTTAATACCTGTCAGGTTCTCACACTTGGCATGCACCCAATGGTTGCAACGGCCACACTCCATCATCTTGCTGTCGTAGTCATCGTCATCATAGCACTTATCACACAGTGGGCAGAAGTTTCCTGAGAAAGAAGATGGAAATGGTATCCTATTAATGGCCTTCGCCTTCCTCAAGTTACTGATGAAGTCTTCAAAATACAGGTCAGATTCGTTTTATTTAAATATTATTTTTGGGCTTTCATTTAACAGGATAACCAAGAACAGGAAAGGGGGGAGAGAGAGGGGGAACGACATGCAGCAAAGGGCCGCAGGTCGGAATCAAACCCGGGCCACTGCGGTACTGAACCTTAGTATATGGGGCACACACTCCACCATGTGAGCTACCAGGGTGCCCTACAGGTCAGATTCTTAAGAAATCCTTAATTCTTTAATCTCCGAAAGAATACCAGTGGGGTATATGTACTGACTCCTTAACTGTGAACAGCATTTTGGGCTCCACGTGCTTGTCACTTGCCTTTAGCAAAGAGTTTGGCACAGTCATGACACATGGAGAAGTCATGCGACCACTGAGCATCCCAGGACTTCCCAGGTTTAGTGGCTCCACAACTCTTACAACGCACACACTTGGTGCACACCTGAAAAGAAAAAAAACAAGGTGGTGACTACATGGCAGAAACTTGCAATCAGTTGTGTAAAGAGCAGGAATGGTGTGAAAGTGACACTGAGAGGAGTAAAATGTTTTCATAGATGCTGCCTGTAAGAGGGTCCCAATCAATGTACAGTAAGTAGCGCTGTTGTGAGAGGCTGGAAAAATGTGTGAACAAAAGTAGAGGTAAGAGAAAAACGTATGAGTGTAATGCTAAAATTTGGTCAGACACTGGTGAAACTGTGAAGGGTGAAGAGGAGTCTAAAGGAAGAGTGGTGTGTGTGTGTGTGTGTGTGTGTGTGTGTGTGTGTGTGTGTGTGTGTGTGTGTGTGTGTGTGTGTGTGTGTGTATCCATACCCAGACTCTCTTCTTCTTGGTGGGTCTGGTAGGGTGGTTGGGACCCAGGCACTCCGGGTGATAGCTGTTACGGCACTTATCGCACTCTAGCAGCTGCTGCTACAGTGACAGAAGCCAAAGGTGAGATGAGATTATTTAAATATCAAAACAGGCAACACATACATGTTAATGCCCAACAAAGAACACAGTTCTGTTCACAGCAAATTAGATACAAATGTCACCTGCTTTTGACCTGTAATGGTAGTGTTTACCTTAGCCAATCAGCGTTGTTTTGAAATGAATGAAGAAACGAGATAGATGCAACATTACAGTGTTTTCAAAAGAGGATCAGTAAATCTAAAATGCTATGCAGAAATTTAACTACATTGCTACCACCAGTTTATCGAGGGGCACATTCATAGTGGGCTTCATGGATCATCCACACATCATCGAACATCATTATCAAAGGCATTAGCTATAGTGTGAGATGTACTTGGCAGGTTTTGTAGACAGCCACTTCAGTCAAGTTTTTCCTGTGGCTTTAGGTCAACACAACTAGCTTTATAACACACACATAGAGCTGGGCGATATGGAGAAAATCAAATATCACAATATGTTTGACCAAATACCTCAATATCGATATTGCAGCAATTATGTAGGGTTGACTATTGGTGATTTCACAAAATATTAACACAATGAGATTTTTTTAATAACTAATCATCAGTAATGTGGACATAATGACTGAGTGGGTAAAGGCAAATAATAGAACAGCTAGAACAGTCTGGTAAGTTCAGAAAATGACATCACTTTACTGTAATGTAGCTTTTAAAATCAGGAAAAGACAACACTTGTGTCATATTACAATATTTTGATCTCCAAAATGTAAGACGATATCTAGCCTCATACTGTATCAATATAATATCAATATATTGCCCAGCCCTACACACACACAGCATTTTCTTTTGCATTTGCAAACCTAGAGCCATACATGCATACTAAGAATAAAAAGCCATGGACAAGGTAACAACTGTTTCATGAGACTTTCTCTCTATTTGTCTAGCAACAAAACTGTCCTTAAAAGGTGCTCTAAGCGATGTCAAGCGTTTTTTAGGCTACAACATTTTTTGTCACATACAGCAAACAGCTCCTCGCTAGCCGCTAGCTGCCTGTCCCCTGAACACACTGTAAAAAAACGTGGTCTCTGTAGACAGCCCAGGCTCCACAAACGGCAATAAAAACAAACTGTGCCAACCTGCACCACGAAACATAACAAACAGAGTTTCAGCGTTCCAGCCAATAACCGACAAGAAGGATTTTGGGGTGGGGGTTGGGGGGGTTAGTGCGCGGAAGCACGGAAGGGAGGGGGAGGGGACAGAATGAGGAGGAGGGAGGGGCGAGCTAGCCTCGTTTTGTTTGACAATACTTTAAATGTCAACAAGAAGTAACGCCACCCAACATCGCTTAGAGCACCTTTAAAGTTTAAGGTGCATTAAAGGTATCCTGTGGATTTTTTTGGCCACTAGTAGCGCTATGGAGCAATATTTTTTAAGTGTGGGTCCCTGTTTTGTTTGTTCTCGTCCACTTGTACAAGGGTGCACCTGCATCCGCATGCAGGTGACGCGATACACATTCCTGCCAATGGTTTCACACTATTCCACTGATCTACAGGTGGCGGTAACGTGCCAAGAAACACAGCAATGTGCCAGCAAAGGCAGAGCAGAAGAAGAAGACTGCTAGCAAGTAAATGTTGATGTAAACAATGTAGGCTTTAAAATCCACTTTGCAAATGTTTTTTGAGGAAGGGAATGCGCTCAACACGTTTGTTAGGCCTCAAGGACAAAGAAAATGTGTGAAAATGTTAGGTGAGTAATACTGAATGGAAACAGAAACTTTGAAACTTCATAGGGCACCTTTAAGTAGGATTTTTAAGATCACATTTGTGTGAGATATTATGTATCTGTAGCAGCTTGAAATTCCAGTAGCCTCACCAGGAGCTGAAATTTCCGGCTCTCAGTGCCATGCACTGCTGTGAAATCAGAGAGTGCCAGAGACCTGCTGCTGTCGAGGCAGTTCTTTGGTCACAGATACAAGCCAATCAAAGTAATAAATGACGTAATGCCCGTTTAGGTAGAGATTTATTTCTAGTTGCCAGAAATCCATTTCTTAGCATTCAGATCATGTGCATACAAGGCTCACACCATGCACATTTTACACAGGACTTGAGTTAAATAATAAAATCATGGCAGGAATCCAAGAAGCTGATTAAGTGCTGTTTGCTGGCAAGGCTAGCAGGCTTCTTTCTAGGGAAGATTGTCCAATTTTTACACACTGTCACTCCACACTAAGCTTCTTTTGTGTACAACTCTCAAATGAACAGAACTGTACTGAATGGCTTACTTTAGTTTTCTGGTGCTGGCGTCCACAGGCCTGGCAGAACCTGCATCGTCGACAACACCAGTTCTCAAACTGCTCCTGGAGAGGGCGCTCTGACTCCCCCAGGCAAAAGAGATGGAACGGTTCACAGCATACCTGGCAGAAGACAAACTATAGATAGAGAGAAAGAGAGAGAAACAACACATAGGGAAAGGTAGGCGGAGAAAGACAGACTGTTAGAATATAGGTTTAACCATTGCTCGGACAAGAAATTCAAAAGCAAACGTTTTCAACGCAATGACCATTTTTATTACCTCAACATTTCCACTGCTTGCACATAAGAAGCAGAGCACCCGGGGCGTAACAGGCACAGAGGTGAGCAGGCTGAGGCCGCCAGCCTCCCACACCTTCTCCACATCATGGTCCCTTTTAAAATCCACTCTGATACGATGCACTCCGTCGCAGGGCGCTCTGGACTTCGCCTGGCCCCTAGTCGAGGGAGTGCTTAGCCAGTTTAAAGTACTGCTGCTGGTGGGTTTAGTGGTGAGCGGCTTCTTGTGTTTAACAGACAAGAGGAGAGTGACAGAAGAGGGTGAATATCCGAAATTATACGTAATCTATACAGTGAGAAATAAAAGACATGAAAAAAATAAAAAAGCAATTGGATAAATCTCACACATTGACTACTTCTTACCTTGTCTTTTAGTCTCTGTTTAGGAGATGGAGGAACAGAGCGAGATGTGGGCTTTTTCAGCTGTTTTGATTCAACTATGAAAAAGAGACAGGACATAACATTCAAATAAGAAGTTAATTATACTATATATATATATATATTATTTTTTTTAAAGAGTGACCAGTTTTTTACCTGTATCTGAATAGGTTGTAGCTGAGCTCTGCTGTTGTGATGAGTGCTGCTGGGGCTTCTTCTTGGGCTCGCTCAGAGGAATCTTGGGTGAAGCATCTTTTTTTGACGTGGCCTGACTGGTAAGAGGACGTTGCTGCTGTTGTTGTGACGGTTGATGAGATTGCGTAGACTGGGAGGGGGAATTCTGGGATGAAGATGACGGGGAGGAAGATGATGAGGATGAAGAAGATGACGAAGTGGAAGAGGAGGATGACGAGGACGAGGAGGAAGAGGTTGGTACAGACTGCTGTGGTTTGTGTCCCTTTTTACTGGTGACACTGCTCGTGACTGAGAGCTGTTGGGCATCTGGTGTCAGGGCTGGAGACTGAGTATGGGCTGCGACTGTGCTGGGCACCTGAGGGGGTTCCACTGGGGCAGGGGAAGATGCGAGGGCTGGAGATGATTGCTTTGACAATGGCTGCTGTCTTGACTTCTCCTCTCCCATCTTGAGTGGAGGAGTTTCACTCTTTTTGCGGGGAGGCTCCTCCTTTGGTGGTGCAGGAGTGGGTTTAGGGCCAGAGTCTGAGATCGGTCCTTTTACCGGATTGAGACCCTCCTTCTTCTCAGACAACTTGTTCTTTTTCTTGTCTTTCTTGCCTTTGCCTTGCTTCTGAAGAAACATCTTTGAGGGCATCCACTGCAAGTTCTGACACTTCCTCATCCTGTAAGACAGTGACAAAATTCAACCTTTTAATTTCTTAAAAATCCCATTAAAAATGAATTTGTTATGAAATGTTATTTAAGACTTGCTTAAAAATTACAATAATATATTGTGTCAAACAGCTCATCAACTAAGACTCACTTGCAGCATTGCTTTTTAATGTTTCGTCCTCCAAATTTAGGCTTGTCGAGACAGTTGGTACAGACACCGCAATCTTCTGGAACTTGGCAGCCTGAGCATTGGCCACAGCGTCGCGACCGGCGCCCCTTCTTGGGAGGAGCTTCTTGAACGGCCTTTTGCCGTGTCTCCCGTGGCTTTATGGGAGGGGACTGAGGCTCTGCCTCCTCGGAGCCTGCTACTGATGACTTGTCTGTAAGAAGAGATACATCACAAGAGAGATCACCATTACTGACGCACAGTAGTACAGGATTCACTTGAATCATCAGGGTTTTAAGACACCAAAAGGTTTTTGGGCCTGGTCAGAAATGCAAAGTGTTGCTAAGCACATTTAAGAATTACAAATTTACAATGTTGTAGAAAAAAACTGAACTAATACAGCCAATAATTTAACACGCGTAAACATTGGATTAAGGATCATTTTATATGACATATTGCCTTAAATGATAGCACTTCAGTGTCTGCCTCACATTGTATTACAATCTCCTCAAGGTAGGATACACTGTTCCTGTTGTTCAATGGACAGCTCAAATTTTTTGCTCAATCTTAAATCTTAAAACTAGTGAAAATCAAGGCTTTTACGTTTTCTTCTCAGCTGTGTGAACAGTAATCATAGCTAGAGTTTCAATGGAAAGAAACACTTCCATTTAAAATGTAGCTGAATACATCTACTATGTCACACATACTATAATGTGAGATGTCCAGGAGCTTGTCTAAAACACAGATGTGCTCAGATTAAATGACCAGGCAAACATGGGAATGATAAAACTGAGCTATTGATACCGGCATCAGGCCCTCTTGCCTCCCAACAACTCACATTTTCCCACATGGCATGAAAGCAGTCAAAATAACAGGAAGGATGCAGCCAAACTCTGCTCGTTCCATCACCACTTCACTGTGTACTTGTGCTCTCATTGATGACTGGATTTCTCTGCTGTTGTGATTAGTCCATCATCACCGCATGCTTCAGAACTTTTTCAGGACTCACACAGATGTTGGGTCATAAATGCTCACCTCAGACTAGTTCTAGTCAATCAGAGTGCTTTACATTAGGGGTGGCCGATGGGGCCCTAAAGTAATATCCTGATATTTCAGAGTATTTCTGCGATAACAATATTCTTGATGGTATTATTATTATTGTTTTTGTTTATTTTTACTAACTAAAGAACTAAGATAATTTTTGTTTAGTTTTTTAATGAATATGAAAGCAAACTGTTACGTTCACGCAGACATATAAATACCCGGTGCTTCTGCTTGAGGTGGTTAAATAAGTTTGTTGTTGTGCTTATTATTACCGTAGTTTGTTGTATAGCTGATATTTTGTAACCAAACCACTTCCACACTTCCCTTTTTGGAACTAGCTCATCCTCCACTGTGGAGCAGGTAGCTATTTCGCTTTCAGCCAATAGTGTTGTTGCTGTGCGTAACGCTATGACATCATTATGTCAACACGTCAGAATACTGCCATTATCATGATAGGAATTTCTGTATGACATTAGGAATTATACCGGTGTTATCGTGATCAATATGATATGGCACACACCTACTTTACATTAAACCCGTCAACACATCACCCAAACAAACCTTAAATCTATGTTGAGCAGTGGTGCTAACAAAAGCCCCCACTCAGATTAGGCAAGTCTTGTGTAAAGTTTTATCGATTCTTATTCAGTATTTCCCTGTACTGCTATCAATACAATTGTTACAGCGTGTGTGACAGCTAAGAGGTTGTAATCCACATGCAGGTCAAATGAGAGGTAAGTTGAGTGTGACTCACCATCATTCCCCATGGAAGATAGGATCTTCTCTCTCTCCTCCCAGGGCAAGGCACTAAGTGTGGGCATGTCGTCAGGGAACACTGCCCGATTACGGCCAAGAGCCACAGCTGCACGACGACATACATGCTTGATGCGTGGACCGCGGACCGAGGCCTCTGACGAGTCACTCTCTTGACCCTGCTCACAAGCACACATCACCACAAAAAGTGAGACAGATATTTGAAGAGCATGCTTCATAATAATCACAATTGCACAGACAATCATACACCACCACAAATGCAACAAGTTGAGCTTTTGGGATGCTGTTTATGCCCTTCTTAAGTTAATTTCAGTTGTTGTTAAACCATTATCTCTGCACAATGTTTAATAAATATGAGGATGAGGTGGCAGAGAGTGTCAACGCTAGAGGCTGGGCCAAGGCTGATGATGACAACTGGGACAGGGAATTTTTCTTTTGTTGAAAATGTGCAATGACTGCCTATAACCATCTAATGTTTAGATTAACAGTAAAATAACAGAGGGCTATATTCTGGAAAAAAAACTTTCAAAAGCACAGCCAGTGTTGCTTTCTGCATAATGTATGAGGCAAACAGAATTCCCCTTGAGTAACACCCTCTGTGGGACTTTCCTATTATCAAGTTTCACTTTGAATATAAACACATATTTCTATATATAGCAAATATTCATAGCATCATGTAAAAGTCACCTGCTTGTGGCTATATGATGAGAATGAGAGAAACAGAGAGGCTTTGTTGAGGAGAAACAATAACTATGACGAAAAACTGACCTGGCCCTTCGTCTGCTCTGCAGGCTTCAGCTTACTCTTCTTTATCTCAAAGAGCTGGGCTTTGGCCTTCTTCAGTAGTCCAACTACCCGCTTGTCGGTCACAGGCTGTTTCTCTGCCTGTGCCAACATTGATCCAAGAGAGGAAACAGGGAGCTGTTGTCTGCCTGGCTGCCCAGGAAGGCTTGCCGTCTGCTGGCTAGAAGCACTTTGTTTCTCTTTCTCCTTTTCCCCATCCTCCATCTCTGCTCCTTTCTCAGAGGGTCTGCCTTTCTTAGATAGACGTCCTTTAGCAATGGACATGGGAACAGTGGAAGGGGTCCCACGCAAATCTGAGGAAGCAGTGTCAGAAACCATATCAACTGATGTTGATTTTTTTCTCCCTGGAGCCTTTTTTGTGGCCATAGATAAAAGAGCATCTTCGGAGTCCCTCCCGTCCACAGTAAACATGCTGGAAGGTGCATTGGGGGAGCCGTCTGGTGTAGAAACTTTACTTCTTTTCTCCAAATCCTTCCTCCCTTCCCTCTTATTTTCCTTCTCTTTCTCTCGATTTTTCTCAGAATCCCTTTCTTTTTCCTTTGAAGCAGGTTCCTGGGGAGCTGACAAGCTTTTTTCTTTACCTCCTTTCCCAGCTCCTCGCCCTGTGTCCTGGGCACTGGAAGGAAAGATAGGGAAAAGTGGTGAAGAAGTGGATGATGCAGTTGACAAAGGAGGTGGGTTTCCAGCAGCCCCTCTCCTGCTATCAGGTGTCCCTTGTGGGGACAGACCCATGGATACAGTGGAGAAGGTGCTGAAAGGAGGAGTTAAGGCACTAGTGGCTAGTGGACTTGCAGAAACCCCTGGCAAAGAGCTGGAGTTACTACAGGAGACAGAGCCTATCAGCACAGACATCTCAGGGGAGCCTTTCCCCATAGACATCGGGCCTCCTATTTGACTGCTGCGTCTGGTCATTGAGTGGGAAGGAGACCGCGGGTGGCTACGTACTGTTCCCGAGACCGGTCGTCTCCTGCGCCGCGAGGTTCTGCTGGAGCTAGAGGACGTCTGGTGTGGGGAGAGAGAGCCAGGGCTGCTTCCAGAAGACGACTGCAGTGTAACAGACTCAAATATCCGAGAGTGGGCCTCGCTGGGTGTAAACCGTGGAGCACGAAGCAAAGGGCTGCGCTTCTGGTGTGGTGGATCAAAACGGGATGAAGAGGGATGTTGGTGGTGAGTGTGTGAGTGAAGAGGGGCAAATAGACGTGTCCCTGTTCCTGTTCCACTGCCTGGTGCAGGGAACACCACTGGAGCAGCTCCCCCTGCTCCACTAACACCTTGGGGCAACAGCCCCACGTCTTCAGCCGTGAGAGGAGGAGGGCGGAAGTTGTCAAATATGGGCTTGCGAATGAGGCCCTCCTTTGCATATTTAGCTGAGGAAAAGTACTGCTGTTCAGTGTGGGACAGGGACGTCCAGCGGAAGGTGGGCTCCCTCAGAATTGAGCGGCTTCGTTTGTCTGACAAGCTGGACAGCACTGACGGTCCAGACAGGAATGGGGGGATGGGGTGAGTCATCCAGGGTGACTGCGAGTGGTGTTCACTGATAGCAGCTGTATTGGAAGAAGCTGACTGTGGAGGCTGTGGAGGGGTGAGGAGAGGGGGAGGTGGAGGTGAAGAAGAGGAGGAGGCTGTGGATGAAGCTTGCTGGGAATTTACAAGTGTAGAGGAGGACATCAGCACTCCTGTTGGTGGGCTGATTATAGGTTTTTTAGCCCCACTGCTAAGAGTCTCTCTCACCCTCTGGCTCTGGCTTCCCCTGCCGACCCCCTGTCCCCTCCGACCTCGCCGACTTCTCTCTGCCAACACGTGCTCTGGCTCAGAGGGAGGAGAGGGAGGCCGTGAGCTGTGTACCAGGTTGGCCTCCCTCTCTCCCTGCGAGGACGGAGAGTGATCCTCTGGCTCTGACAAAGCCTGTGTGGCCTCAGAAGCCTGGGAGTCGCATGATGAGTCATCCAAGCTGGGACTGCTGGACCTGGAAGACTCTGCAGAGGAGAGCTGGGAAGAATGTTGCGACACAGCACTTGAGCCACAAGATGCTGCACTACTGCTAAATCGCCCATTGGCGGCGTTGTTGGTGTTGCTGTTGAGCAGACTGGCGGCTGTTGATGGAACAGTGGGGATAGGGGCAGGAGGTGGAGGAGGGGGGAGGGAGTCAATTGGAGCAGCGGTGCCAGTGCTACTAACAGCAGGTGTAGAGGAGACCAGTACAGGAGAGTGGGAAGAGGAAGTGGTGGAGGTGGGTTGGGCAGATGTGGAGACAGATAAGGGGGTTGTTTCTAACCGTGCTATCTTCATATGAGGTGGCGGAGCTCCAAAGCTGCCCTCATCTTCAATGAAGCGCTTGGGGGTTTTGATGATGCGAAGGGAGACAGTGCTGACCACAGGCATGATGAACTGCCTGATGTTCTTTAGTTGGGTCTTCCTGATGCCAGCGTCAATGGCTCCTGTCCCACTACCCCCGATGGCTACAGCTCCTTTCTCCAGTCGCTTCTGCGCTCCTTTCTTAGCGCGCTGCAGCAGCTGTTTAGCAATGGTTGCATCAGTGCGTTTAGAAGAGGGGACAATCCTAACAGGCTTTCTATGGCGAGGGCTTTTTCTGAGGCCCACTGTCCTGCCTGGCTTGGAGGGAGACGGGGAGGCAGGTGGATTGGAAGAGTCCTGTTCCTCAGCACCATCCACACTCCTCAGCATGGGCTGCTGAGGAGTGTGTGGTTCCGTGCCTCTATCCCCCCCTCTGACCCTAAAGACCTTATGTTTCCCTTCCCCACATTCAATGGAGGTAGACAGCTGTGCAGCAGCAGCAGCAGCAGCAGCTGCCGCCTCAGCTTTGAGACGCTCAGCTGAGGGCGGTCGCCCGCGTCTGCGTCTGGGTACACCAGGCAACGTCTTGAGCCGTGACTTGAGAGGGGCAAGTTTAGTTGCTCTCAGCCTCTTCAGGTTGGTAACTTTGGATTCACCCCGCCCACCTTTGGGAATCTTTGCCTCTGTGTCATATGGCTGAGCAGAGCCCAGTGGCGTCCTCCTGGCGCCCTTTCTGTCCTTGTCCTCCTCTGTGTCCATGCCCAACTCAGACCCAGCCTGTCTACTGTCCTCCCCTGCTGCATGGCTGCCTGCACTCCAAGCTTTCTTGCTACTTGAAGACGGGGGTCGACCTCTTCTCTTTTCCCCGGTGCCAGGTGGCCTCCCAGGCAGCCTTTTCACCTTCTCAGATGGCCTTTCAGAGCCCTCAGGTTTCGCCTGTGTGGGGGAGGGAAGGGAGGAGGGGGAAGGTAGACTTGCAGCAGCTTTCTGGGCAGTTAGGGCCCGTGGGGGACGGCCTCTAGGCTTCTTCTCCTGTATGGGTGGGCCTGCTGATAAAACCAGAGAACAAAACAGAGGCCATTTAGTTAGCATGGAAGCGTTAGATATAGACAACCTTTACAGGCATAGGCATCTCGAGACAATAGGAAGGTCCCTGATGAATCAGTAGGGAGTTACTTGTAAGTAACTTTACCTGAAGGGGTTGTTGAAGGGCTCTGTATTCTTTTCTGCTCAGCCACTGGTCCAAATCCTCCAAACGCTTCTTCCTACATAAAAAAGAACACTTTTTTGTGACCATACAGTTTTTGTAATGCTAAAATTGAGGGAAGAAGAAATGTTGTTTAACAGGTCAAATCATCCATCATGGCACATAATTGTCAGTTGGCCTAGATGTGCAACACTTGAGTCATTTTTGAAGTCAGGCTATAGGCTATAATGATGTCCTAAATCTCACTTTTGCCTGCTGGCTTACTCTGGTGTTCTCATGTTTCTCTGGCTTTTGAGATGACAGGTCAACAGTTGGAGAAAGCTCAAACCACAACAGACCAAATCTTACTGGGTGACTAACACGCCGTACTGCGTTCCTGCTCCCTGAGGACAGGAAAATGCTAAGGTGGTTGGTCATACATAGACAGCTAGAAAGACAGCCAGAGCAAAGACACACAAAAGAAAAAGAAGCATATATTCTATAACCATTTGAGCAGCCTTGTAAGGTTTTAATGCTCATTACACATCAGATTACACCCCTTTCCACTAGTGAGGCAAAGAAATTTGAAGTGTGGCTTGAGGGTGGCACCAGAGGAAAGGCAATGCTGTTGTCTAAATGTAAAGGGTTTATCCTACGTACAGTTAACATCTCAGATGGAGCTTATCAGACTGTACATTGTCAGCTTTGGTTAAACTTTCATCAGTCTCAGCTTTGACAGCCTCAGAAGTACTGTACTTTTAATAAAAGTCTACTGTTGGATGTTGACACACATGTTAGCATGTCACTTTGCTAACATTACCCTAAATTTGTTTGCATGGTAATATGCTGACATTTACCATGTTAGTATGACATGCTTCCCATGTTACCATGCATAAGGTAATGAATAATCTCCAAGAAAGCTGAGGCTGACAGGACATTGTTCATTAGTTTAAGTTTTTCTGAACTGAAGGACATGTTTGGCCTGTTAGTTACGTTAAATTAAAGAGCATCTTCAAAGACATTAGGAGTCATCCTATAACACATTTTATCCAGTTTATTCATCAAATAAACTTAGCACAAAAAGTAAGGAAATTTGTATTTGGTAGATTATTTCTCTGTGGTAACAATGCTTTTTGGCAATAAAGCTTATACCGTTGGAAAGCCTGTTTAGTTCCCTTTCAAATGGTTCCCCATTTGTAAGGAACATGCATTTGTGGGATGAGCAGCAGCGCTGAGTATCTGGATTGCGCCTTTGAAAAATTTGCCAAATCTTCTCTGCCAATGCCAAACAGCTTATTCTGCCATTGACTGGTTTGGTGTTTGATGGATTGGATGATGAGTTGGATTGTAGGGTCAAAGTGTGGAGAAGACGCGGAGAATGCTATGCTGATTGCTGCACCGATAGAGTAACACCTTTTGGTGGAGGCAGTGTGATGGTGTGGGGCGGCATCTCCCTCACTGGAAAAACAATAGATATATACAGAGATATAGAGATGAGATTCTGCAACCAATGGCAATCCCATATCTCCACAGTCTGGGACCGAACTCTATCCTCCAAGATGACAACGCTCGCCCCCACAGGGTGGGGTTTATCAGAGATTACCTCCAGAATGTGGGAGTGGAGAGGATGGGACGGCCTGCCAGCCGTCCTGACCTCAACCCCACTGAACACTTGTTGGATCAGCTTGGGCGTGCTGTTCGCGCCAGAGTGACCAACACAACCACATTGGCTGACTTGCGACAAATGCTGGTTGAAGAATGGGATGCCATTCCACAGCAGTGGGTGACCAGGCTGGTGACCAGCATGAGGAGGAAGTGCCAGGCTGCTGTGGCTGTGTATGGTTCTTCCACACGCTACTGAGGCTCCTGTTTGTGAAATGAATACATTGTTAAATTTCCAATATGTCTTGTTCCTTCAAACTTCAATCATCCAATCCACCAAACGAGTAAATGGCAGAATAAGCTGTTTGGCATTGGCAGAGAAGATTTGGCAAATATTTCATGGGTGCAACCCACATACTCAGCGCTGCTGCTCATCCCACAAATGCATGTTCCTTACAAATGGGGCACCATTTCAAAGGGATCTAAACAGGCTTTCCAACAGTATAAAATGTATTGCCAAAAATCATTGTTACCACAGAGAAATAATCTACCAAACACAAATTTCCTTACTTTTTGTGCTAGGTTTAGTTGGCAAGATATTATACTATATTTTGACTTTTGTTGCCTCAAAAGATAAACTATTTTCAACTTTTTTTCACCTATCACTCCATGACATTAAAAACACGACTGTGTCACATGTGCCAGAAGAACATAGGTGTTATTACTTTAGAACAAGTGCAATAAAACATATTGAAGTAACACCGACAACGACTCATCACCCATCTATCAGGCACTGGATCTAATGATGTATCAAAAAGCAAATGAGAACCTAACCTGGCAGATTAAACAGGCTGTAATTACTTGTCATGTTCTTGCACAACAAAAACGTAAGCTACTACATTCCAGAAAAAAATTAAGCAAATACATCACAAATTTCATTCGATATTTCACTTATTGAACTTAATTGTTAATCTTATTGTGACTTAATTTCAATGGTGGTGGTTCAAGAAATGATGGATGCAACTGTAAATGTGATATGTACAGGTGTACATCATCAATCCTTTCTCTGATGCCTCAGTGAAGCCTTGAGATGTGCAACAAAGAAATCATTGGAGGATGATTAACATCCTCATTCCTCATTATCCTGATCCAAGCCACTACTTCTTGCAATCAGTGTGTGTGTTTAAGAGTGGAGGTGAGCATGTCATTTCATAATGTTTATTTATAGCAGTGTGTGGGGATGCAGTTAAGGTCTCGTTGGCCCAGTTTGTAGAGCAGCTGCTATCCAAGTGTCGTCAATGCAAGGGTGTGCACATGCAAACTGCTTTGCACCACCTAAGAGTTACACACATTGCAATATGACTGATAGATAAATGTGTCTGAATCATGCACACTGAGGAATCTAACTAAAAAAAAATATTTAAACCACTAATGTCTGCTACAAAACTGTCTCTTTCATCTGTTCTACATATAAATAAACAACAATAACAGATAGTCAATCATGCTGTTTATCCTGGCAGGCAATACTGATTTGAGCATCCTCCACTCCTTATCTCCTTACACTTCTCTCTCCTCTTTCCCTCTCCCCACAATAATACCAGCATCCTCTCCTCTCTGAGCAAGCTGCTGCTCTTGGTTGGTGTTGTTGCAGAGCGGAGGGGGGTGGAGTACCAACGGCCGGCTCTGACTCGCTGTGATAGTGCGAGTAGCAGTCAATGACATCACAACGCGATAGAGCGGACTGCACAGGTTCATGTACACGCACACTCACATGTACTGTACCTCCTGATTCTGTCAGCCCCACACACACACACACACACACACACACACACACACACACACACACACACACGGTTAGAGAAACACTATGACACACCCCCTCGGTGCCTGAACTGCACAGCAAGCTCTAAACAAGCAGAACATAGGAGTGAAGATGCGGGGGAGGGGAGCAAAGGCTACACAAGCAAGCAAACATGAGTGAAAAAGGAGGAGGGCTGTGGGAGGAGGAGGGTGAAGAGGAGAGAGAAAAAAGACAAGGAAGCAGCATCTTGACCACATGCACCATCAACAACAGAGGGAGCGCAGTCGTCTCCTGGGAGCACTGAGGATGAAAGGGGTTTGGGGTTTAAACATGCTCATGCAGAAGCTTGCCAAAAACCAATCTAAACAGGCCTCCCACACACAAGAAGCCTCCCCTTTCCTCCCCCCTTACTCCTGTTCTCTGCCATGCTCCCAAACACATATTCAGTCACTCACTCATTGCTCGCTTGCTTGCTTCCTGCCCACTGGCTGCCGTGCACAGAGCAGCAGCGTGTGAAACACAAGGCTCACCATGAGCTCAATAGTAGGGCAGGCACAGGGAGGTAACTTCAAGAAGTAAACAAACACTGTAGTAGACTAGCATGGTAAGGTTCATGTACTATGTTGCCTTGCAACATGCAAGGGGTAAAAAGGTTAATAGAAAGACCTGTGTTTCTCTTTTCTCCTTTTCATTTCATCAGCTGAGGAGTGTACAAGAATGTTTTTGAACACAACTGTTCCAAGTTCTTCCTTATCTTTGCTGGCTTTTGCTGTCAGTCTCACCATGAAAACCTGAGCAGGTTAACTTCCCTGCTGGTCTGTCACATCTCATGTAACTGATCAATGCATAAATGACTTGATATGAATCGCTCAAAGATAGAGAAAGGGAAACCAATCTGAGTCATTGTGGAAGCAACATTATAATTTTCAAGAGGTGCGAGGGACTGTCCCTGAAAGTTTTGAAACGGATGTGAATTTAGTTTGAGGTATCCGTCTCTATATTATTTTGACAGCACTATGCACTCTGAGAAAGCTAACGGGACTTTTACTGCCTTTAAAGACAACATTTAGAAGAAATCCAAATGGTTATTGACAATGGGCTGTAGATTAGGGACAGGTTTCCCAGGCAGGGTATAAACCAGGCTTTAACCTAGAAAAGTTATTAATTGCTTAACATTAGTCGATTAAGGAATCCCAGACTAAGATTGATTAAGATTAATTTTAATCTATGTTAGTTCTCAATAGTGAGAGTATATGCACACATCTCTAGCCTTCAGGTGCTCATGAAAGCTGTAATGCATCACAAAAACAGACTAACAGAAGCTGATAAAAGAACAAGTTCACAAACCAAAAAAAACTTGTATTAAATCTTTATGAGCTGACCATGTCCCCTACAAATTATCTTCATATACAGCTAATGCAATAGCTATTTACATTTTCTGGCAACATTAAGGAAGTAGTGAAAAAGTAATGGTATGTAGGTTGGGAGGTGGATGTGCGTACAAAGGCTGGACCTAGGTTTAGGTCTCAAAGTAAAAGCTAGTGCTAACATTTGTAAAATTTAACAAACTTTCTCTAAACTTCACCATGAGATTTTGCTATATAAATAAAATTATTAATACTTGCCTGAACTTAACCATCGTTTTGATTATGACATCATTAATCCGTTTTTTCAAAATCAGTTTTTAACTGCATTACCAATTCGACTAGGCACTAAACCTGAACACTTACTGAGTACCAGTTGCTAGAATGTATATAAAATGTAAGGCCAGTAGTCATTGTTTTTTTCATCTACTTTTCATTTATTGTGCTATGCAAGACGGGTAGTACAATCTTTTTCATCACTGCAAAGCTTCAACCCGCTAACGGCAACCCAACACAAAAATGTGCAAAATGAAAACACTTTAAAATAATATTAAGTATACATGAACAGTAGTAAATGGGTTAAACACACAAACATTGTATGGTCTTTTCAAGAAGCAGTTTGACAATACACAGCACTGATAAGTCAGTTACCATATTTGGCAGCAAGCAAAACGACCACTGCCATCAAAATCTTATTGAAAAGACCAACCACTACCTGTGCAATCATAATCAGCAAACTCGGTCACACAGTCACAGTTGCTAGTTTATTACTTATGATACTAATCAACCTATGTTGTATACTAACTTTTAAAAACCCAGGAACACCTAAAAGGTATTACTTCTCACAGGTGTTAAACTGAAGTCACTACCACATCACCACCTGCGTGCTGCAGGTGGTACAGTATCACATTGATTTGTTATAATTAGGGATGCACGCACCAATTGCAAATTTCTCAGCCGATAACTATGTGTAGAATTTTTACTTGTCCGATGTTGATACCGATGCCAATGTTTGTTTTGTTTTCTAAACAAATAAATGTCATTAAAAAAAGTAACCATCTTCATCACACTAACATTGAATAAGCAGAAATTCAATCAAACAAATGTATGAATAGTTTATGTTTCTCAGTTTTTTTGTTGTTGCGCAAATGAATGCACCATTAGTTTAACGAGAGTACCTGAAGGTACCATGACATTTTTGCCTTGCGTTATTCGCACCAGTGTAGATACCAACATAACTAACGTTTCTTTCCGTTATCAACCATGGCCAAAATAACCACTATTGCTGCTTTCTACCTGTTGTGGACGTCCCAGATACGTCTGAAAACCAAACACTGTCGTATCTGGGTTCATATCATCATCCGGAGGCGCACACAGCTCGGTCAAATTCACCAGGAACTGCGTCTAGATGACTGCCGCTTCCAGTACTACCAGGTGAGGCTGACCAGTGCCCAGTTCGATGATTTAAGCTAGAATTGGAGCCAGGATTTCCTGGATGAAAACCAACTACAGGCGTTCTGTCTCAGCTGTGGCTTTCCAGTGAGTGGCACTTTCATAACTGGTGTGCCAAAATCAATATTCACTGTATCTAGCAAGTCACACATCAGCTGAATTAATTTGGTATTAATCTGGTACAGTGGTATGAATCCAAAATAAACAGATTGTTTTGTGATATAAGGGGCTTTCACACCTACCTTGTTTGGTCCGGACTT
This sequence comes from Sander lucioperca, assembly GCF_008315115.2. Lineage (NCBI taxonomy): Eukaryota > Metazoa > Chordata > Actinopteri > Perciformes > Percidae > Sander > Sander lucioperca. Next base: position 3,326,634 of record NC_050177.1, read on the forward strand.
TCCAGTTTGAACCAACATTACAGGTGTGAAACCTCCCCCAGACCAAGGTTCGGAACATGCAGCCGAAACTTGGTCCATCGAAAAGAGGTGGTCTCGGTACGGATCAAACTGAACCATGGTCCAGTTCGTTTCTAGCGTGAAAGCATTTTTTTGGATGGTTCGGACTTTTGGACCAAATACCAGAAGTTCTGGCAGGCTATCGTCATGGTATACGAGAAGCTTAGCTCCTTTAAGGATCAGCTCAGTGCTTAGTGTGTACGTGAGAGAGAGTGACGGTGAATGCGCTCAGAGCAGACAGCTGTCGGCAATCAGAGAAGAGAATAAATTAGCAGTTTAGGCTACTTGTTAAGCGGTAGTAAATGTACAGTGTAGGTTTCAGTTTGTCCCTGAATAAATGCTGCAACATTAAGACATAAAGTGACAATTAAGTTCCATAAGCGGTTAAAAACTTCTTGTAGGCGCGTTGTAGCCCACTTCCGTGTTTTGGTGGCTTTTTTTTCACCTGATGCGTACCTGAGTACGCATGAACTGTACTCAAGACCACCTTTTCAAGTAGACTTGTACAGTATGCAGTGTTTAAACTAATCAAACAAGCTGGACTTTGAGTAGCCTACTCAGATCTGAGCCCAGATCCCTGATGTCTTATTGCATTCATATTTTAAATTGCCACCTGCCTCCTAAATGTAGTGTTTTCCTTCACATAAATAAAGACTTTTCCACCATAAATTGGTGCACAAAAATGTATCAGAATGCAGGAAATTAACCCCCTAACCCCTCACTTTATGTGTCCCCCCAAAGGCCCAATCTGAGCCAGGACAAACCCTGACGTTGGCCCTGGCTTACTAACTTAAGGATGACTGACGGAGGAATGGCGGAGGATTTGGTGTCAATAGGCAATATTTAATAGGGAACCTACTAATGTTAATGAGGCAATCTGTAAATTCCGGCAGCCGCCTTGCAGCAGGATCACTGTGCAGCTGCGCCCGGCTCCGCAGTGAAAGCTCGACCGGAGAGGCCAGAGATCAAAGTAAGCTCTCTGCAGATATTGAGCGTCACTGACCAATATATTTTCTTGAAAAATGTGCAGTGTAATCGGTAACACCTGTGTTGTCACAAGTTTATTAACCGGTGGGAAAATTTCCTCGCCGGGGCATCCCTTCCGTATATCCTGGTGAAATGTCTCGGAGGTACGATGAACTTTGACTGAATGAACGAAGACTTTGTCAGGTCTGTCTGCAACACGACAAGCAAACAACTTTTAAAATGCTTGTTTTCTGAATGGGGTTTGGATAGATCAGGGCTATGCAGGAGAAGCAATAAGTGCAATATACAGTATGTCATCAGATTTGACATCAAGTCAGAAGTTACCCACTTTGAGACAACACAAAACATCAGAACAAGCAATGAAGACAAAAAGGAGGACAGGCATGTGGCTCAGACTGAGGGGAGGGATGTGTTAAGTTTTCAGGTTGGGACCCCATCAGTCAGTTTGATGTTAGAGAACACATCTTAAGAAGTCATTTTTCCCTACTAGCCTGAAGACAACATTTTTTGGACACATTCCAGTAAGCTTCCTGGAATGTAAATTGGTGATGATTTCATACTCCTATATGCACCTCTGATGACACATCTCTTAAAAAAGGCAAAAGGGAAAATCCAAGAATCAGATACAACTAAGTATACAAAGTAGCAAATATGAGTAATACCAAAGGGCATTTAAGTTGAAGATCCAGTTTTAGTCACTGATTAGAACATCTCGTTTCCTCCACCAGAGTGAATTACACAGAGGCACTGCTTTGTGACCCCTGTCAGCCCCAAGCAAAAGGTGGACATTTGTTTTTTCAAGTGTCCCAACACTAAACAACTGTTTCACATTTGCTTGAAAGCACAGCACACAGACCAAAACAAACACTTTCCTGGGCAAAGACAAACAGACTGATTGGCACGTGTGCATGGTGTCTCGCTCTCTCACACACACACACACACACACACACACACACACACACACACACACACACACACACACACACACACACACACACACAGGCTGGTAGGAACCCACAGACACACATCCCCTCCTACCCACCCAAGCAGGCAGCTTGAATTGAAGTTCTAATCAAAATAAAGACAAAGAAGACACGCCTACTACTGAGTGAAATAAGTGACATAAAGTCTGAGGGACACCCCTACCCCACACACACACACACACACACACACACACACACACACACACAAAGAGTAAGAAAGACAACACAATTGCTGCCTTTCTCCCAGTCAGGCTACTCCTAAGCATTCTGCTGTAGCAGAATAAAGCCATGGATGGGAGGGTCTGTGACTAATTCTCCTCCCAGTGTTGTCCCGTTGGAAGGAGGGGGGTCGCCCCTCACTCTTTGATATCACTGCCTGTGCTCTTTCAGCCGCCCGCACTTTGTGAGAGCTAGAATAAAAGCAGACACAAAGCTTCCTGCTCCAATCCACACGCTGTCTCGGGGATGGGTAAGCGGGTGGAAAAGATGGGGGGGGCTGCCATTTAAATAGGCCAAACACCTGCTGGACTGAAGCCCCTTCCACTCAAACACACTATTTCTCTCAAACCAGTGAGGCAAAGAGACATTTGGGTTGATACATCTATTCAGCTGCACTTTTGTATGAATGATTAAACATTGGTAATAATATGGGAGTAGAATGGATGCAGCAGAAGGCAAGATATAATGGACCAAGAACAAAAAGGGAAAATGATGATGACAAAGTCTGATTAGGTGGACAGTGAGGTTGGGGTTGAGGTTGTGAGGTGGATAAGGTCACACATTTACAAAAAAAATTACATGCACTGCACTCGGCACCAAACTAACCAACTGCAATTTGGTCGGATCAAGAAAATGAATTCCCTACAACATACAAAAGCTAACATATGCCTTCATTTGGACAGCAACAGCTGACACACAACCTTTTGAGCCACCCCAATAGGCTTAGTAATCCATTCCAAAGTGGCAGCTGTCAGAAGAAAAGTTGCTCTGCCTCTCAGACTGGGTTGTGTTTGTCTGAAATGGATTTGGGTCTTTCTGCCTGGATGGAGGAAGGAGGGGTGGCCAAGTGTCCGGCTGGCGCTCTGTTCAGGGTCGCCCTGTGAGCTCAGCAGGCTGCAGTGAGCCTGAACAATCCTGCCCGGTCTGGCCAGACAGGCACTACACTGCCTCACAATGAAATCACCATGCTGTGTCCGCAACTTCCATAGGCTTCAGGTTCCATGGGGATTTAATGGTACAGTCTGTCTCCACACATCCCAAATACTGCTATACTCTCATTCACTGGAGCAGGGGAAGGCGGGACTCCTAATAACTTAAAAAGCCATTGCCTATAAAGACGATGTTTCACATAACGTTTATGTTTCTCTGAAATATCATAAAGCTTTGACGTTAACATCAACGTATGTAATAATCAAGGAAATCACAATGCATTATCTGAAATCATCATATGATTCAAGTTGCACATCCTAAATACTGTTATACTGTTATACCCATTGTCAGTATTTCAAAGCAGGGTTGGGAGGGACTTAAAAAAACATTTGAACACAAAACTGATATTTTAAGTAAAATTTGTGTTTCTCCAGAAAACCATGAAGCATTGATTGAAAGTACAAATGTACTATAAAATCAATGAAATCCCCATGCTGTGTCCACACCTTCCATAAAATGCAAGTTCCATTGGGGTTTAATGGTCCAGTCTGTCTACACACATCCAAAACACTGTTAATATTTTAAGTCTTTAGGAGTAAGGGGTTGGAGGGACTCCTAATTACTTAAGCCTGACTGCTACACTATAAGAGGAGCTATTATTATTATCTCCAAATCATGATACTATGTAAAAATCCAAGCATATTTTCAAGTTCAGAATAACAAAACATGCTTAAATGCCTAACTAGCATGTATGCATACTGCTGTGCGTGCTTCAACCAAATAAGTAGTCTGACTGTGGAGCCCTGGAGTTGGTGGTAAACATCCCCACACAGTGTACTCCCACTGCAATGAACGCATGCTGCTCATCATGAAGAAGGAAGATGGTAGTTCGCTAAGGCGAACACACCCCCACATCACACGGTCCGTCAAGGGGCTCGTTGTTATTGTAGCAAGCCCTGCGTGCACACTGTCACTAGCAAGTCTCATTTCTCTGATAAAAAACGAAGCGAAATTAGACACTAAACCCTGCCGACATACTCTTATTAGCACTTTGACACTGAAGAGAGACTCATTTTGAGTACGTGGATGTGTATCGGACGGCATCTTCAAGCATTATAAAACCGATATTACTTTGGTACTAGCTCCGTACTGGCCGTGTAGAGAAGGGGAAAACATGTCCACCTCCCATTTTCCTATGCATCAGCAATAGCCCCGACGGCTAGCGTGGCGTCGGTACTGCGTAGCATGGTAGCTGTCCTAGCTTAACACCAAACAGCAATGGTAATGATTTAGCTTTGTGTATAAGCTCCGCCAACTTTAGCTACGGTGATTTAACCCGCTACGTAGTAATATACTGGCCGAAGGTAAACACAGCAATCTCCCGTGCAAACCTGCAACTTTAACATCGCTTGCGACAGGATGATAATGGTGTAGTTTCAGCTGTGAGATGTAGACAGCTAGCCTGCAAGCTAACCAATCAGCTATGTTAGCCAAGTCTCGCTGGAAAGGTTGACACCTGCAAACAGCCAGCTCTTGAGCTCATGTTGCAAATACTAAGCTATTTAACTGGCAACGATTATCTAATAGAAACCTGTAAGTAAGTTAAGTGAAAAATGAACAGTCCTTTCTCGGATACGTTGAAGACAGACGCTAAGTTTACGTTAGCTTGTTACAAACCAAAATTGTGTAGTCTCGCCTCCTTCAAGTTGACATGTCTTGTTTTCAAACACATTACACTATACTATCTTGAAGGTCCCATGCTGTTACACAACGATGAGACGTCGCTATAAACTCAGATGTTTAAATCATATTTTACTGTGAGAAATTAATATTAATGCTAATACGGGATGATAACTTTTACTGTTTCAATCTACATGAATTATAAGGTCCAGCCCTGAAGGCTTCACGTCAAGCTAATGTCAAGTAGCTAACTAGTGAACCAGTTATAACGGCTTTGTTACACTGTGTAACGTTACGTTAGTCACCAAATGTGCCAGTATATGTGTTAACAGTGTTGTGTGTAATTAACAAGATAACACCAGGATTTCTCCACAGTGTTTTAACGTTAGCACCAGTTCATCCAAACTATGTGGATGTAACGTCTGTCCTCACTCTCCACTGAGGAAGAAGAAAACTTTCTTTCCAGTAGAGACCATAAATCGGATAACCATTTGGTGTTTGTGTTGTTTGTAACTGAAGTGAACGTTATAACACGTTACTGTGGAGTTTAAGGCCACACAACCAACTCAAAGTTAACTGAGCATCCTGGAAATGACAAGTTTGCTCAGAGCCACACTTCACGTGAGGAGGAGGAGAAGATGGTCAACGTAATAGCTCTTCATCTGAAATGTAAGAAACGGCTCTTCGTGCTCTGCAGTCTAACCGATGCTCCCGGGTTACCATCGGGCTCCTGTCCTGTGCTTACCTCCCCGCTGCTCGAGTCACTCGATTCCCCCAAAACATCCCGAAATTTCTGCAGGTTGCTCCCGATAACCGAAGAGACCTGTAGTGCAGCATCAAATCCGGGTCCGAGCCCAGCTGCGTTAGGGTGGGCTCCCGAGACACTCCGCAGAGAGGCAGTAACCCTAATTCGGCCCGCTCTCCTCCCGGTACCGGAGTTGCAGCTCCCTCCGGGCCGAGCGGGGAACCGCCACCGACAGCTGTGCGCCATTTTACACTCTGCCTGTCTGCCCTGCGATCAGAGATACCTCGGTGGGCGGAACCCTAACCCAGCACTCCACATAAACAACCTCTACCAAAGCGCTCTGCTCTCACTGGCCGACACGTCGTTATGCAGGTTGCGGGGCGGAACTGAAGAAACCCCGACAATGCATTTTCTCAGCGGCCCTATTCAGACTCTGCATGGCTGAATCCAAATCAGGTTCAGGGGCTTTGCCCGGGAAAGAAGCCTCGCACTTGAATCACAAGGAAGGACAAGACCGTTAGTTTGCGGTGCAGTTAACGTTACCTAAACAAGGAGAGTGAGAATGTTTTTATAAGCTGCAACCGGCAAACTCTAAGATGACACAATACAAACTACGACTGAAAAAGCAATATTTTATGCTGCATATTGTAATAATTGCCTGCATTTATGTATTAGGGCAGGGGCGTTGCAATGAATTCTGCACCCCAGGGAAGAGCATTGCTCTGCTGCCCCACTCCCAACAACACCACCCATACTAACCACTTTTTACAAGATAAATTGTCTTTTTAAAAACTGCTGTGAAAATGCATAGAGCTTAAGAAGGTCTACCCTGGGCCTAGTCACCAGGCACTCACCTGCAAGCTCTCCAGGGAGGGCTTTGGGACAGGCCCCAGCTTCTGATACAGTTAAGATCCCTCAGAAAGTCGCAAAACCTTAAAGGCTTTTAAATCACTTTTATTTTGGCATCTCACTCTGGGTGGGTGGATCATGGTACTGATACTCTCCAACACTTAATCTTGTTTTGAGAATCAATAGGATTGATGCAAAAAGAAAAATATAAGTTATTTGGGGTTATTTTACATGCATTTGTCGAAGTTATTAACAGTAATTAACCATTAACTACAAAAGACAATTTAGTTTGGCTACCACCAAGCACATGCAAAGGGTACATTTAAACTAACGTTTAATTATATGTAATAAATATAATCATTATTATAACCATGAACATGTTAAAATAGTCAATTCATATATGAAAATGTATATAGTACAATGAAAAAGTAAGACCGAAAAGATGAAGACTACCAAATCCAATAACAATTGTGTATTTCCACCTGAAAGTGTTTCTCAATACACTTGGTTGAACAACCAAATAAATTCTATCTAAAATATATATTTTTTGAAATAGAAGTTTTCACTATCACCATCTTAAACTTTGAAAATAGTTTACTCAGTGAAAAATGTCAAAGACGCCAGTTTCTTATTACCTTGACACTCTCTCTGTAGTTATCTTTACCCCACATGTACTTGAGAATGGGATACATGGTCTTCTATAGTTGAATTTCTGTTCAAACTGATGAGGATCACCTGAAAAAAAAAAAAGATGAAAATTAAATAAAATCAAACATTGCTAACTTCAGTGGCCGGGTTGGCTCAGTAAGTAGAGCAGGCGCACATATACTGAGAGGCTTATGCCTTGACGCAGAGGTCCAAGGTTCGAGTCTGACCTGTGACGATTTCCTGCATGTCTTCCCCCCCCTCTCTCCCCTTTCTCACCTGTCCTGTCAAATTAAAGGTAGAAAAGCCCAAAAAATAATCTTAAAAAAACAACAACTTAGTGGCCTACCACTTGGGCCTACCACTTTCAAGCGGAACCTGCCATTAGGAAACGGAATGTGTCCCGGTGGAACACGCGTGGCATACCGCAGTACTGAGCAGCATAAGTGGATCAGTTTATGCTGGTGTACTGAGCAGCATACCACTCCAGGGATTGCATTATGTCGCTGTACCACTAGTGGCATACCATCATCTGCGCTACTGCAAAGATAGGAGCTCATGTGGCCCAAAACTATTACAGTAGTACTTACAGCTACAGTACATGGGGGGCTCTGGCTCTAAAGAATTTCACACATAGTTGTTGAGCTTGCCTGACATAAAGACATCATTACTATACAAGCAGTTTAGAAATGACTTGGAGACATAATATAGCAAGTTAAGAACCCTCAAAATTGATACTTATTAAGTGTGCTACACAAACCTAAGACAGTTGATATTATTAAAGGAGGATAAAATATTCTGATATTGTCCTTTAGACTAAATATTTACCATAACCTAGGGGTTGGAAAAAAATCGATAATAGCATAGTATCGCGATATTTTTCGTGGCAATACTGTATCGATACACAGACTCCCAAGTATCGATCTATTATTATACATGTGTTGGTCAGTTTGTCTGTTTGGCAATACCATTTTGCAGCAATAAAATTGAAGTGAGATGAACAAACAGACATTTATCTTTTCAGATAAAACAGATGTTGACAAAGTTTCCTTCTGGGGATATAATTTGAAATTGGGAACAATTTGAAGTTGGAAAAAAGGTAATACATTGCAACGCATTGCTTATGTTTAAAATCGCTATTATATTTTATCGAGACATCCTCTTTTTCTATTTGTTATCCATATCCAAAAACACTAATTTTAAAAGTACTGAACTCTGTCATATTTCTGAAAGAGAACGTAACAATGTCTTATATAACGCACATTAGTTTTATTTTTTAAATCATACTGTACATCCAAAATAAACATTTTATAATCACAATTAAAAACAAAAATATTGCATTATAATTTAACCCATGTAATCATTCAGGTGGTAGATAGTCAACATACAGTATGAGGGCATGCCAACAAATACATAATCTTTCTCTCACATTTTGCCATTTTATACAACCACACTTGATTTTGAATTAAAACTCTTTAATTCAAAAAGCTACTCAAAAACAGGTCATCTTTTTTCTGATCTTCTTTCATTTATATTCTACCCACAGCTCCCTGTATACCCTAAAGAAACAAACTCATAATTATGTCTCTTAAGAGTATGAAACAAGTCAGAACCTCATTCGCTGACATTTACTGCAAGGCTCTTGGTGTCAGGCACCGATTCTATTTATCATTTGTTTGCCCACATGTTAATACACCATGCTCGCACACAACAAAAAAATCTGATTAAAATGCTAGATCAGGATACGTCAGTTAATCTGGTTAATGTTAATTCAAAAGGATGAGAATGATTATTATACACACTGCCGGTCAAACATTATTGAACACCCTATATTCTGGCTAATTTCTTTTTTGTTCAATCACAAGAAATGTGGTCATTGTAAAGAAGTCATAATTAAACACAATTAGAGGTTGATATGATTAAATTGAGAAAATATTGTGATTTTTTAATCTTATTGGAAATAAACTAGCCGTAATACATTTTGGAAGCTCATGTTTCGATTCATTTATTGAAGCCATTCAGCTCAGTCAAAGATGAACCAAACAAATCAGGAACTGTTTAGACTTGCCGTCTCTACATTTTTATGAAAGCTAGGCATATATTATTAAGTATGGTTCAGCAAATGCATGGCTTATTTTTCACGTCAGATTTAGTGAGTCCAACTTAGGTTCAACATTTGAAATTGAAAGCGGTGTTTTGATAGCATCTTCTTGCCTTTTTGGGTCAGGAGCAGTCATTTTGCGGTCATGATCCTGAGTTTCTTAAAGGGGCACTTCACAGATTTGACACTTTTTATTAGTCAGTTTACTTGTCATGAAAACAATTGCATTATGTCATCTGTAGCTCTAAAGGGAGCTTTCTAAAATCGGAGACAATATTTAATTTATAATTAAAATTGCCAGCCAAAATGTTATTTTTAAAAGGACTACACTTTAATAATACAGTTTTTTGCTTTCAAGATGCCCATTGCACTACTGTCAATTAATATTAATTTGTAACCTAGCATGTGATTTTAGAATGCATTCTGGCATTTTTAAGTAGACTTAATTTTCTTGTTTTTGCATGTATTACATCCTAAAATGTGGTTCAAATTAGTGTAATTATTGTATAGTTACTGAAACACATTTTAAATCCTTATATCCAACAACCTATTAGTTAGCAAGCTCTCAGATCTTAACGAGGTCTTTAATTAGTGCTTGATTAAAGGCAGGTGCATGAAGATGCAAAGACACTTATCTATATACGCATGTTAAAATACATAAAAAAAAGTCTAAACAGTATGGTTTTGTGCTTCAGGTGTCTTATTACAATGAACAATATTTTGAACATCTCCAAGTAAATCTAGATTATTTCCACTAAAATAAAGTCACACACAATTAAATTCAGTTTTATCTGTGCCTTGTCTTTAATCCCTAATTTTATTTACAATGCTGCTTGAGTTAAACCCAAAGGGCTGAAATGTAGGGTGTTCAAGAACTTTAAAAGGCAATGCATAATGTATTCTTCATTAAGGTGAAATCAAGGTCAAATCATAAACAATTCCATCCATTTTCTGCCTTAAGAGTTCCCAAAAATACTTACCTTGCAGTATAAAATTTGGTAAGGGCCAGGTGGTCAGTCAGGAGTTCATACAGTACATTCAACAAGTCCTGTTGAAACAGATACTTCTGGCCACAGTTCCCATTGTAATAATAACTAATTAATACACAGTATTCAGGGAGAGAGGAACCAGCGCGTGTATCACCCTACTTATGTTACCATAGGGCATGATGGGAGCTGAACAGCTACTGTGTGGATTGGTATGGATTCTGAAGTTGTCACCAGTCAGTGGGCTACAGTTTGCCTGGACTGTTGTCACAGAGAGAATCCACTGAGCGTGAAGGCTGCATGTAAAGGCTAATGCAATGTTAGTCTGACCGGAGGAGTCAGAAGAAATCCACAGAGGCAAGCACACCATGGATTAGCCAAGAAGCAGAGGAGCACGCGAAATGTGAGCCGGGAAAGAAAACAGGGATGCAGTCATTGTTTATCACAGCGAGGGTTCACGGCTAGCCACTGGGTCCCAGCTGCAGCCTCTCCTGCTTATGCTTATCCAGCCACTGTAAGATCTGCTGTTTGAGTTCCTCGTTTGGCCTGATCTGGTCCATGGTTAGAGGACTGCGGTTGAAAGGGTCTGTCTGGTCACTGCGAGGAGGACATAATGAATAAATGGTTACTTATTTGACTCCTGCACACCAAGTTTTTGGTGTATACATCTCATTCACAATTTTATTTTCTGACTATACAGTAATAGCGTTTAATCAAATTACATTAAAGACACATATATCCCAACTTCGCTGCTTACAAAAAAGACAAATAATGACAATCATCTTAAGAGAGGTGCTTTGTAGAAAGTAACTAACCTGAGGAGATGCCTTGCTATAGTTGAGCGGTCAACTGTGACATTTGAGGAAGGGAGAAGAACAGGATCGAGCATCAGAGTAGACATGATGGGATCCAAGAACTCATCTGGGGCATCTGCATACGTCTCCTCTTCCTGCTGCTGTCTATCTGCATGGGACTAAAACAGAGGCACAATGACAAAAACGTTTTCAGTGTTTCCACCTGTATTCACCACAGTGAACACTGCATAGGGTCATAAAAAAACAAATATGTGTATTGTACTGTATGTATGCTAGTGTTATCTTGCAAACCGTTTCCAAGTCAAATGATACCTTTATTTTATCAGCAATGAGTTCAAAAGCCACAATCATGTCCCCAGGCTTGTTGATCTTCTTCAGTACCCTAACTGTTTGAGAGAAGAGGGTAGGAGAGTAGGATCGTCCATCCTTTGGGACAGTAGCACAGAAATTCTCCTCATCACTGCCAAAGACAGAAACAAACTTTTTTTAAAAAAACCACAACAGTGATCGTACTCAGCTATGTGCCACTGTATTTCTTCTCCAGAGGATATGGCACCAATAAAATAACGCTTAATGCTTTTTTGTTACAGTGTATTTCATAATTCCACAAAGAGTTGTTAACAACGTACCCCAGATTCAGGTAGATGGTGCAGATGTCAGAAACAAGCTGCTGGGGCTTGAAGTCAAACTCACTGAAGTCCTTGACTTTAAGGGCACCCATCTTAGGACCCACCAGGTGCTGCAGGAAGTAATTCAGCATGGAGATTATCCTCTCAGCCAGGAAGGGGTGCACAAAGATCCCCCTGATCTCTGGAAATGAGGAAAATGATAAGAGAGAAACGCACATGAGACGGATGAAGACAAACTTTTAATTGGTGAATCGATATGAAGAATCAAATCTTTTCTGCCTCACCTGAGGTGAGGAAAGCCAGTGTGCCGATGGTCTCATTAGACATGATGTTGTGGAAGCGTCCCAGCTGTCCAAACATCTGCAGGCTTGACTCCTTCTCTCTTCGAGCATCGGGGACCAGGCCTTCCCACTCCCCTCGATCCCGCTCCAACTGCAGAACCTTGATTTTACTCAGGTACTACAAGATAAAATGTTCACTTATTTCTTTTGTTGGGCTAATAACAAAAACTGACTACTACTAAAAAAAAAACACAGCTAAAATAATAAACAAGTTATTAGTCATGAGGATTTAAATTAATTAGCATTTTTGGCAAGCAAGTTTGTGTCCCCATAGTCGACCAAATCTGTGCCAGATTCCCTCCTTGTGCAGTGTTTTCCCTCGGTTTGTGGAAGACTTGGGTGCACGTATTTGGCGGGGGGTTGTGGGGTCCTCCCTCAAGAGAATGTTAAGTTTTTCAATAAAAAGAAATGCAATTTGACATCATTTTGGACCATTATTATTACCACATCTGTGTCTAAAATGTTGGAAAAGCTAGAGCAGATAATAAATAAATAACACTTAATAATACTTAAAGACTAAACTTGACAAAGATGTCCACTGGGGACCAACTACAATCATTAGATCTGAACGGCTCGGGTGCTGCACCTAAGCCTTATAATTGTAGGAGAAACCCGGTTATGTACAGTATTTTGTAATTTGTCCTTATGCAAAGCCAATCTTTACCACCAATTAAATACATACATACATATTACTTATTTATTATTTAACTTAATTGCTAAAATTGGTGTACAGTTTGCATGTATGGATGATCTTACCTGAATAGCCTCATCCAGTAGGAAGATGGCATCATTCATCAGTAAGTTGAGGAACCTGAGAAACAGAGGGGGATTCATGGCCTCCAGGTTCTCAGATGCATAGTGCGCCAAATGCTGAAACAAGAGATGTCAAACTAAATGAAGAGCACACTGGAATCAATCTGCTTCATAATCTACAGTTTCCCAAGATAATCACCTGGTAAACCATGCATGCCTGTTTTTACCCTCATTCGCTGTCTTGCCTTTACGCTTATGGCTATTGTAGGTCACAAATGGCCAATGCCTATCTCGGCATGCATTGAGTGAAATACAATAAAACATCCTGGACCGTTAACCAGTCCATCGCAGGGCGTTTTCTTTCCTCTCCCAATCCTCCCTACTACTCCTCTCACAATAGAAAGCAATTTGAATGAGATGTGGTGAGAGTGAGGAAAAACGGAGGCCTTCTGGAGGAGTTTATTTGCTGCTCGCCAAAAATCGATGTCTGCTATTGATGAAGTTGCCCGATCATAAACTTCGTAATACACCGTATAGCCGATTAAGATTTTTATGTACATTCACCACAAAATATAAATAGCCCCTTCCCTACTTATGGTGCCCTTGCTCGGACCACACCCATCTTCGAACTCAGCCTTCGTTTTGATCTCAACTACACACCTGTAAAGTTCCGTGCCTGCATCTTGCAAGGTTGTGACAATTACGGTGACAAAATCTGTCCACAGACAGAGACCACATTCACAATATGAAAACGGGTCGTGGCTAGTAGTTAAACCTGTAAGCCTCTTATATCTTTTTAAGTTGGAGGCAAATTTACTTGGTTGAACAACCAAATAAATTCTATCTAAAATATATATATTTTTTTTTAAATAGAAGTTTTCACTATCACCATCTTAAATTTTGAAAATAGTTTACTCAGTGAAAAATGTCAAAGACACCAGTTTCTTATTACCTTGACACTCTCTCTGTAGTTATCTTTACCCCACATGTACTTGAGAATGGGATACATGGGTCTTCTATAGTTGAATTTCTGTTCAAACTGATGAGGATCACCTGAAAAAAAAGAAAGATGAAAATTAAATAAAATCAAACATTGTTAACTTCAGTGGCCGGGTTGCTCAGTGGGTACGCACATATACTGAAAGGCTTATGCCTTGACGCAGAGGTCCAGGGTTCGAGTCTGACCTGTGGCGATTTCCTGCATGTCTTCCCCCCCCTCTCACCTAGCTGTCCTATCAATTAAAGGCGGAAGAGCCCAAAAAAAAATATCTTAAAAACATTGCTAACTTTGTTTTCACCTCATGCAGCTTCTCTCCTTATCTTGATGACCATCTTAAACACACACAAAAACAAACAAACCTCTTCACCTGACTAGAAAAAGACCCCAAATGATCCAAAGAGTCAGTTTATTTTATTTCTTATTGTGAATGTTGTTGTGACGTTTTAATCAAAGATGGCCTTTAATCAGGTTCTTTATACTATTTTCAAGTGTGCATACTTGTGACAGCACCTGTTAAGCAATCTGAATGTGGCTATATCCAATACAGTTATATGCTTCCATCTACAACTAGCAGTAGCAAGTACATATTTGTGAGAAATACAATACCTGTGAATTCAATGTCTACAAACACAGCGATGAGGGCCTCAGCCAGCTGAGGTGCATGTCTATAGGAGCAGAAGACTCTCTCTCGCTGGAATACAATTGGCTGAGCAGCACCAGCAGCTACCGGCTCCATATGGGGCATCACTGCCTCTAAGACCTCTGCAAGCTTTGCTCTTAAATGAGGGTTCTTCATCCTGTTGTAGATACAGAACAGGAGGGATTGAAAAAAAAAAAACATTTGCACCATTCAAGCCCTCTTGGGCCTCACAATTTTTCCTTTCATCCGACCACGATCACTGACATGATAGATTAAGTCATGTACCTCTCTACGTTACCCATGAAGACAGTGATGAAGTTAAGAATCTGCTCCAGACTTTCCGCAGAAGTCTCCAAAACATCGTCTGCGAATCGACGCAGGAAGATGAAAAAATCTCCCAAGTTCTCTGCAAAAAACTCTGACAAACAAAAGGCACTCCTAAGTTATGAGTATCATATGAATGAATGTTCAGCATGAATGAATATTTGTACTGGCTAACCACCAACCCACAATTAAGAGAAATTACAGTTCAGACTCTAAACCCTGAACCCCTTGGTTCAGTCTGACAATCAAAGATAAAGTTTTGCTTTTTGTTCCACTGTATTTGTAGTGTAGAAGAAGATCTGACCTACCTGGTACATAGCAGAGCACAGTATTCTGTAGGGAGGGCAGGGGAAAACTGAGTGCTACATGTCCAGGGCCCTGGTTCCCCAAACCAAGCTGAACCAGCAGAGCAGCCGTGGAAGCTTGAAGGTTAAGGCAGCATTGCAGCATGGCAGGCTGCGTGGTGGCAGCTTTGGTTGACAGGTAAACAATCATCAGACGCTCAAACTGCTCCAGGAGCTGCTCCGACATTGGGTTGCCCGTTCGCTGGGCCTCCTGCCACGTCACCTGGAGCCGGTGGAGAGACTGGTTCATCTTCACCATCTGCTCATGGAGTCTGAGTCACAGGTGCATGGACACAAACAGATAAAGACAATACTGGTTAATGCTGACATATGGTGTGAACATAAGGGACATACAGTACACTACATTTCTGCAGGATCTGTGAAACAGAACTTTTTGAACTTCTTAATGGAAGATTTGTTGGTGCTTGTTCAAAGTTATGTACCTGTGGAAGCCAAGATGCAGGGTGAGCTGTGTGAGGACGAGGTTTTCAGTCAGCAGGCTGTAGGATTGTGCAGCCTCCACCGGCTGCTGAGGGGGCACAGGGATCAGACAGGTTTCCTTGTCGAGACCTGGTATAAGACATTGGGGATAATTTAGGCATGACATGTAATGCATACTCTTGGAAAATCCTACTGCTATTAATAGAACTGCTATAAAAAAACTTACTAAAGCAAAACAAATACCAGAGCTGCTGCCACTAACACTGATTCATAAAACTGATAAAACAATGTATTTAAAATGGTAAAAGGGAATGTTTTTTGACCGTCATTTTCACATACCTGTTGCGTGCACATTACGATTGCGCCTCTCTTCTTCACTCAGCTCTTTGAGGGCGCAATAGGTAGGGTTGAAGGTGAGCAGTTTGGCCGACCGCGGCCTGCAGAAGGGCTGGCACAGCTTCAGTAGTGCTGCACCCAAGTTTAAAAAGAATGCATCTGAAGCGTACATCTGGAAGAAGATCTCTGGCATCTGATTGGCCCATATCTTGGCCCGGCCAGCGTTCGCCTGCAGACAGCTGCCCAACCACGTGAGCAGCAAGTGGCGTGTCTCATCAGACCGCTGGAGCAAGTTTTTCAAGATCTGGTGCAGCTTGTCATGAAACTGACCCATAAACTGCAACACAAGAGGAGTAAACATCATTAGGCCTGAGACATTTGTAGTTTGACATTCACTTAATGTTTTATTTTTTCAAAAAAAAGAAAAAAAGAAAAGTCAAGCAAAACAGCAACATCAAACTAAAGAGAATCTGTTTACCTGGTGGATGTTGGCCTCCTGGACCTTTGTCTCCTGGGCGCTGGAGCGGGAGGGGTTCAGGAAGTAGCCATGTCCCTCCACCACACCTGGGGTTTTCAGCAAGCAGGAGATACTCAACACTGCTCCCAGTAAGGTCTTCTGGTACTGCAAACCATTAGCTGGGTCTTTAGGCTGAATGTGTTCCACCAATACCTAGGATAGGGGTGGGGGTTAAAACTGTTACAAGGATTTGAAAAATAAACATGAAAAGTTTAGGGGCCCTATCTTGCACCCAGCGCCAATTGACTTTGTACACCGACGCATGTATCGTTCCTATTTTGCACCCGATGCACAGCGGACTTTTCCCTCCACAGACTCACATCGGTAAATTAGGGAATGAACAAATCAGCAAAAAGAGGAGGCGTGTTCCGGCGCCAACGTTCCCTAGTGCTATTTTGCAGTTTCAGAAAACAGTTCCGCCACAGACCAGGAAAAACCTAGTCTAAAGTCAGTGGCGCGTTATTCAGATGCTTGGCCGTAATGTAGAGTGTGCACACCGTGCATACACTTTGCTTCTCTCATCTCACGGACCCAGCAGTTACCATTTTTGCAAACCATACATAAATACAAGGAAAAATATGACCTTGTTTTACACAACATTTCCATGAATCATGGATGTGTTGATGACATAAATGAGGAAATATTGGAGGACTTAAGGAGATGTGATGTTGAACTGCATGTGCCGATGCCACTTAACCCCAATGCCCCAGCAGCAGCACGGGAAAGGAGAGACAGAAGAGCTGCATCGTCTATAGTGAGGTAATCTCGGCCTAATGTTAGACTACATTGCAAAAATATCATTATGCATTCATAACCTCGTGATTCAGTGAGAGTGAGAGAGAGCCCAAAACATTGGAAAGTATGTTTTTGTGACATTTCTTTATTTATATTTTGTCAAAAAGAAAACTCAATAGCAAACGTCGGTCTCGTCGGCTGTGAACCTCTCCTGGTGTGCACCCATGGATGTATTAAGAGCGTGCGCCTAGCAAATCCTCCATTATAATAGCAATCCGCCATGGAACAAGCGCGCCTGCTTTTCAAGGGAATGTGAGATAACACTCTGATTGGTTTATTGCACGTTACGCCCAAACCACACCTATGAGTAATGTAGCTACTTCAGACCAACCCATTTTAGATTTGCGTCGAGCGCAAGAGTCATTTATCCCGCCGGTATAATAGCAACAGCGTCCGAGATCCACCCATAAAGCTACTTGCATTTGGCGTTTGATACTTGCGTTTCAGATCGTTAAAATAGGGCACTAAGTAGCACTGTGAAATATTATGCCATTACTGTATACCTGATTATGATTATGTGATTACTGTATATTATCGTAAATTACTTGATTAGAAGTGGGCACTGAAATGAACAGTTGTTGTGAGTAGGCACATTTACGATAACATTTGCAAACATCCCTGTGTGTCTCCTGACCTTGGCAATATCTTTATGGTGGCTGAAATAGAGCAGGACATCCAGGTAGGAGTAGAGGACAGGCTGGCACAGATCCAAGTCTTTGACGCGTCCCTGGAAAATATCAAACACTGGTACTATCACCTCCTCGAAGGTACGCACCTCCTGGTCGGAGAGCAGGCCAGCAATGGCCTCCTCCACAAACTCAACCACCTCCTCTGGCTCTGAAACACAGCGACTTTGTAAGAAACTAAGAAGACAAAACTCAAAGCAAAACTTTCCAAAGACAACAAGAGAAATAAGTCAAATATGCGAGAAAAGAAACAGTCCTGAACCTACGTGCTCTACTGAAACCTTCCAGCAACAGGTCCAGAAGCTGTTCGTAGATATTCTGGCTGATGTAGATCTCTGGGGTGAGCAGAACCGTCCGTGTGTTGGAAACGGTTAGGTTCTTACAGCGAACGGCAAACGGCAGTAACTTATCTGGTACCTTCGTCACCTAATGCACAGATAATCACGTCACTGAATTATGGAAGAGCATGGGTTATTTTTGTGTTCCAATTACCGAGAATAGTCTATTAACAGCTGGTAATCTCTTATAATAGTGCTACAATTACAGTCCTGTAGGAAAAACGTGCACCTCTTCTTTGGCCCTCTGGTAACAAGCAAAGAGGTAAGGGATGGCACACTTCTCTCCAGCATCACGGTCGGCAGACAGGTTAACAGCGCTGCATGACGTCATGTAGATGAGGTGGTTTCCTGGCTCGAGTACCAGCAGACGGTTAAACAGAGCCTGGAGGACACAAATCAGACCGTGTAAAACATTTTGCACATCTGCTTACTCACCCATACATTTTCTAAGCACCTGAATACATAAAAATATTCATATGTCAAGCGATTCCTTAAATTTCTGTATCCATTTCTTACATAATGAATCAAACAGGTCTCCCTTTCTTCAGTCTGATGAAGGGTGCCCTTGGTGTTGCTTTAAGGTTGCCATTTCTTCCCCAGTTATACCAAACATTTAGTGGTTTATTGAAATGAGGGAAACAAGACATGGGAAGAATAGAGTGATGAGATAAAAAAACAAAACAAAAAAAACCACGTTGTTGACATCTGACCTGTTCTATGTTGTCCATGTCCAACCAGTCCTGTCCATCCAGATCAGCAGCCATCTCCTCCAGGTAAACACAGCGAGGGGGGATCCCATTACCTCCTCTCATACTGGGGTCACCTAGGGGTGAATAAAACCATTGTCCTTAAAATAAAATCTGCTCGAATCATATTACACATAACAACCCATGATGTTTAAACCACTCCAAGCAATGAATACTGGATTAGTTGTAGTTGAGAAAATAATCAACAGCATTAACATCAAAATTAGAATAAATAAAACACAGGAGAATTTAATGCACAGCATGTATTTTATGTACCGTACTCTGGTTTGTTTCCAACTGAGGTGGCAGATCACAGTGTGCAAGGTCTTTGTGTAGTCTTAAGGGGTGGTGAGTCATTTGTTGCAGTACTTACAGGAAACTTAGAATTTTACTTTCAAAACAGCTAGCACCATCCAGAACAGCTAATTTAGGTACATGATCAGACGTCTGTCTTTATGTCTGTCTGCCTCTCTGTCTGTCTGTCTGTCCCTTCCAGGTTGAAGCAAGTATCTCAGGGAAAAGTGGTTTACTGGTAATGTAAAAGGGTCATCATGGATTATGTGACCTGATTCTGCAACCCCATCTAACACCCAGGGTTTTACACTGGTGTCACACTGGTCAACTTTGGTATTAAAGGGTTACACAGACACTAGAGTCTAGTGTTTCCCACACATAGACTAATTCGGGGCGATGCGCCACAGAATCAACCCCAGCCACCACATACTGCGTTTCGTTAATCTTTTTTTTTTTTTAATGCTATTTAAAACACGCAGCGTATTCGTTCAGCTGCATTTCCTTTCCCTGCTCTCCCTTTCATCTCTCTCTCACACACACACACACACAAAGCTACAGAGGCAATCTCGCTATTAGTGTAATCAAAAAAACGTATGTTCAAAGTAAAAAACAGCTTGCACTCTACATTGTGCCATATGAGATAATGTGCATGTTTTTTTTTAAATACCCCAGTTAGACCGACACCGTGACAGGGGTCAGACCAGCGTCTGGGATGTATCTAAATGGATCGCAACCTTTCTCCCAACAATGATTGGACACAAGTTGAAAGCTGCCTGGCTTTGCTGGTCAGGCATCTCTATTGGAGGTGAAGATTAATTCAATAATACTGACATTACGCCTGTCACGATAGTCAATAAATCAATTAATCGCACGATAAAAAAAATTAGCTCGATAATTTTTCCGGCCGCGATAATTTCCATTTGCATGCTTGTTTGTTTTCCTTGTCTCTCTCTCTCTCTCTCTCTCTACCAAAGAGACTGGAGGACCACTCTCGGTTCCTTAGCGTAACGAGGAGTGAACCCTTTTGTCAGTCGCATGGTCTTTGTGTGGGGGCGGGACTCCTGGCGGAGAGAGAAAACACTAGTTGAGAGTTGGAGCAGGGTTTCCCGCAGCACTTTGCAGTTAAGGCACCGTCAAAAAAAATAAAAGTATATGAGCAATATCCGCCGTGTTACTCGGCGTCCTGTTTTCTCCCTTTCACTCCAAACCACAGTTGACAACCTGCAGGTGGAGGCGGTGGAGACAGGCTCGGACATACACGCCGCTGTGGACTTGTCAGTCTCGCCAGCGGTTTCAGGAAAGTGGCTGCATGTGTCCGACAATGCACAGAACATTAACCGGTACAAGCCTACAGCTGCCCGCGGACACGGAGTGCGGAAAGTGTGTCAAAGATGCGCCTGTGTGTGTGTGTGTGTGTGTGTTTGTGTCGGCCTGCCCCCACGAAGCTCCGACCTGCAGAGGAGCAGAAGCTGCACCTTTGCTGCATATGCAGATAGTCATATAGATAGATTTAATTTATTAATTACATATTATTTAAATTTAATATTTAGTGTTTAATAAATAATTGTTAAATGTAGTACAGAGTCTGTAGTCTATTGCACAAACACTCGAGGAATGCTGCAAACATTTGACAGCCAGTAGGCTATGAATTGCCTGGGAGAACCTACGTGTCACAAACGGCAATTTACACAACTTTACAACAGCGTGAAAGACGACATACTAAAGGAGATGAAAGACATATTGTGGATATCTAAAATGTCTTCCAGTTCCAGTGTTAAATATTCTTTAGAAATAAAATGATCTTTGAAAAGGTGTACCTGCATTATTTATAGGTGTGATTGGCAAAGGACAAAAAAGCAGGAAAATATACGCCACACCCATGACGCTGCCCATGACGCTGCGACAGCACCCCTCGGATTTCCCTAGGGGGGTCTGGGGGTATGTCTGTGGTGACCAGGTCCACCTCACACAAACTTCCTTCTCCCATTCTCTCTCCTTACTACCACACCCACACCCACACCCACACCCACACCCACGGCACTGTAGCCACAGCAGCCCACATTACCACGCCCATGCAGCCCCACCCACGGACACGTGCATTCACTAATTACATTTGTGTACAGATGGTGAAATAATATAAGCAGTACCTTATATAACAGATTTTTAAACATTTAATGTAACTGGCAAACAATGCTTTCTACTTTTTAAAGAGCACACGTTTATAACAATTTTTTATTTATGCCGTTACTGTCATTCTCTACAGTATGTAGTATGTATGTTGTCACTGTCTGTTCGATTGTCTGTGTTTCTCTCTGTTGACACTGTACATATTGTCTGTCTGGTTCTCCATCTTTTCATCCGTTTTAACTCTAACTCTGCAATTTAAATGTTTTTTATGGCTGTCTGTGATTATACTTCAGGGTTTTTCCTTGCTCAGAATTTGTCTTTGCAGGAACACACAAAGCAGGGGGGGGAGGGGGTCTGGGGGTCCTCCCCCAGGAAATTTTGAGGGTAAAATACTTCAATTTCTGCATTCTGATACATTTTTAGGCAGCAATTTATGTTAAAAATGTCAATATTTATTGCAAGGAAATCACAAAATTCTGGTGGCAGGTAACAATTCAAAATACAAAATATAATGGAATATTATTATATTCAGTAGTCCAGTAAGGAGGCTTTCACATCCGGGACATGGGCCGGATACGACAACACTTGACCCTAAAGTCCAGTTGTTTGTAGGATTGACTTAGGCTACTTAATCAGTGATGTTGAATATAGCCTTGAGTGTAACGGACCACCACAGTTCATACATACATGTGAACCGCGGATTAATTGCAGAGTTTAATCTACATAGTGTAAAACTACTACGTGAATGGGGCACAGCAGAAAGACGGAGCACAGCGACGCTGCTTGTTCAGGGTTTTCATGTGTACTCCTATAGGCCTACACTTCGCATCAGGCGTTAAAACCAACTGTACCGAATTAGACTACTATTTAACGCGATAACGAGATGTTTTTAACCGCTAATGAAACTGTCTCAATTTAATACTGATGCCGTCAGACGGCCGCGCGGACAGACAGCAGTTGGAGTTCCGGCAGAGCTCTGCGCCCGTCAGCAGCGGCTTCTCACTGTGCAGCCGGTCCCCCAGAGCAGCATGATCACCGGGAGGGTCCAGCCTGAACCCTGCAAACAGAGATCCCGTTTGAAGGTGACATGCTTGATTTTGACTGAACGTCCCAATTTAAGTAACCTCTGATCGGGTCGTAGTAAATTAAGTACCCTAAGTTTAAGATTAGGTTAAGACACTTATCAACTCTGGACTCTGTGCTGCTGCCAGCCTGTGTAACGTACGTTACTCACCATCGACTGTTAGCTTCAGCTGGCTAACGTTAGCTGTCAACCTCCCGACTAGCTAGTGATCTAGCGAGGATTAGCCCTTCAGACCACAGTGGACTTCAGTGGACTCTCCATCCAAACTCCCGACTGGACCTTCGTCTACCACAACTGCCGGACTCTTTCAAATACATGTACTCCCTGTCTCCACCGATCACTTGGTAGCGTTGGTCAGCTGTCAGCTTACGCCAGCTAGCTTCTGTTAGCTTCCACCGACTGACGGCTCGCCCAACACATCTGTTCGCTGTAGAGCTCTTTTAGCCACGTTTCCCGACTCAACACTAAGTTAGTGTGGGCCACTACCTCTCTGCACTGCCGAAAATGGTGCTCCTAAAATATTCCTCACTGCAACTTCTCAACGTCATCTGCTACGTCGCTTCAGCTTGCATTGCCAACATAAAATAAAAATATTGTCCCGTTGTCGGCTTCAGCTAAGAAGATAGTTCGCCCCCACACGTCCAAAATTCTTATTCAAATAACCTTTCGTAACGATTGCAGGCTCTTTGGTGGAGCTCTGCTTTGAATGAAGTTACATGGTGACAAATGAATGGACCACTTGCGGAGTGATATGAAGACATGAGTCAGAGGCACAAAAAACGTTGACAGCAGTGACCGGTCATTATGTTTACCAATACCCCCGACCCGTGCCTTGCGACGGATTTGCATGATTTACGAGAGCTTCATTTTCAGGTCGGAAAAGCCAGAAGAATTACACCCGATTATTATGCCATTATCATTATATTAGATGAAAATTGTCTTGGAACGACAATATTATCGTTTATCGCAATAATTTCTGGGACAATTTATCGTCCAGCAAAATTTGTTATCGTGACAGCCCTAACTGATATTTAAATGTAATTTACCTGGCCGTAAAAAGTGAGAAACAGAAAGAATGGAGAAGGAAAGAGAGATGGAGATGTATAAAGAGATAGACAAATCAAAAGAGCATCTGTGTGGACAAGAGAGAGAGGAAACATGACTAAGGATAGAAAGAGAGAAGTTACACCGAAACGTAACCTTTATGTCGTAATTATTCAATGTAATTCACTGTAACTCTTTATCAATTAAGTGTTTGGAACGTCAATGCAGACTGGAGTTTAAGCTGTGACAGCTGTCTCATATTAATTGTTCCAACATGTATTCAATAGACCTAATACTACACTCAAATGCTGTATGAAAGGGGTATAAGTTACAGATCAAAGTCAGATTATTTCCTCCTTTTACTTACTGTTGTCCAGAGTAATGAGAAATATTCGCTGGATCATGTGATTGACATTGAGCTGTTCACACAGCTCCTGCCGGGACCGGAAGGAGCGGCTGATCTCTGCCACAGAGTCGTCATTGTCATCGACGCTGTCTGACACAGAGTTTTCCGACTCGGACTGGCTCTCTCCTGAGTCCTCCACTGTGATACAAGATACAGAGGGTAAGTATGAAACATTTAAGCCAGATGTTAGTATGACCTATACTTACAAGAAATTAAAAAAAAATGATGCTTCTTTCTTCACAATTTCACTGAAATTACATTTTATATATATAAATATATATTTGTTTATATACATTTTGACTTTGAGATCCCTCATAACTAGCACTGACTATACCTCTTCATAGAGGATTGTAGTAGCTCTAAAAACTTTACTTACGTGGTGGTTCAGCAGACTGCTCTGCTTTCTGGCCTGATGCAAATTGCTTGGCATCAGCCAGTGAGCTGAAGAGGGCAGCGAAGGGGTTGCAGGAGATATTCTGGTTGTTGTTGCCCTGGTCAGTCATCTCATTGGGGCTCAACACTCACTCCATCCAAGATCCCAGTCTTAAGGAGCGATGCGTACAGAACACCTAAGTGGCAATGGTACAAGAGATTAGTGAGCATATACATTATATTTCCACATAATCATCATCCCTTTCCATCATTGTCCCACTATCATCATCACCTCAACCTTACAGTAAAATACAGAGTTGTACAACTTCAGCACCTTATCATTTACAGCTTGATAACCTTTTATTATCCCTACATTCAAATTAACTGGAACTTGTGTCTCCAGGCCACCACATAACTCTAAAACTGACATTTTTTTTTACCAAATTAGGTTCCTACTTCACCATAATAATAGAGCTGCAAAGATTAATCAATGAATTGATTAGTTGTCAACTATTAAATGAATCACCAACTAATTTGATAATCGATTAGCCTAATTGGTTTGAGTCATTTTTTATGATTCAAAACTAATTCCAGCTTGTTAAATGTGAAAATTTTCTATTTTCTTCACTCCTCTATGACAGTAAACTGAATATATTTGGGAAACACTGATCGACATTTTCTGACATTTTATAGACCAAACGACTAATCGATTAATCAAGAAAATAATCAGCAAATAATCAACGATGAAAACAATCGATAGTTTCAGCCCTACATAATAGGGGAGTTGTTTAAAGTTATATTGAAAATGTGCTTAGGTCAGTAAGGCATCTTCCTCTTTTCCTTGAGGTTTTAATGTGGCATTACTGGCTCCAGGATTGAATGCCCCTCATTGCCCAGATCCTACAGTCCAGTTGTGCTCAGAAATCTTAACAGCCACCTTCTGCCCTCCTATGGGGCGGCTGTGGCTCAGTGGTAGAGCGGTTGCCTGCCAGTCGGAAGGTTGGTGGTTCGATGTGTGTGAATGTTTATCTGATGAGCAGGTGGCACTTGTACAGCAGCCTCGGCCACAGTGTGTGAATGTGTGTGAATGGTGAATGGTTCCTGTACTATGTAAAAACGCTTTGAGTAGTCGTTGAGACTAGAAAAGCGCTATATAAATACAGTCCATATGTGCAATTCTGCAAACATGTACCTCATATTGTCAGCATGTTATAAGGATATATATATATATATATATATATATATATATATATATATATGTGTGTGTGTATATGAGCTCTACTGTTTCTATCAGTTGACACTGATCACAATAACCTGCTGTATATTTTCCAGTAATGTAAAGTGTGCTGTTAAGATTACTGTTTCCTAGTCCATCTGCTCATTACAATGTCTTCATCTTCTTCTCAAAAAGTCAACACTACATTGGACTGAATAGAAATGCCTTTTTTTGGGTGCCTGATCCTGATGTTTTTACTCCTAATTTATTATTTTCTTCCACACTAACCCTAAGTATTTCTTCTCTGACGAGGTTACAAACTTTTTGGAATGCCATGAAATGGGAATCGATAACATAACTAACGTTACTCCTGCTTACAGTGAAGATATGGACTGGCTGTCGTGTGTTGTCACGGTTACCCATCACTTCAGCTCAGCACCTTACAGTTATACTCGTGTTACTTTGTTGAGCTAGCTTTCCAACCAGCTACACAATTACGCTATTTTAAAAATGTCATGTCACCCGTTACGCAATTAAGTTGCAGCTTTAGCTACTTGACGCTAGTTGGCTAACTAGCTAGCAGGGTTAGCTAGTAGCAGTGACCGTTCTGCATCAGGGCTAGTTAGCTAGTTAGCTAGCTAGCTAGCTAAGCTGTCATGGGGTCACCACGACTCTATTTCAGCATTGGTGTTATACACTGTTAAATGGATTTTACGTATTATCACTCTAAATTATGTATACAAACGATAAAGAGGGCTGTCCTACCTGTTTGGCGAGAAGAAGTGTGTATTTTTGATTTTTAAAAATTGCTTCTACGAAACCAGCGGCAGATCCTCAGTAAATTGAAATTGTGAACGTCATCAAAACGAGACGGAGCGTCTTCTTTGCTGGGTAACTTTTTACAAAACATGAAAACATGATTCTTCTGGAACCATTTGACAAAATGAGCAGACCACATCAGTGTTCGTTTTATATCTTTGTAGAAATATGTTGGAGGGATAAAAACGATGAATCGTTTTAAAAGTCACTTTTTAACCTTATTTCAAATCAGATATTTATAAGGTAGCATTAGATTTTCTTCCTGTCCAGGTCTGAAGTCAGGTTATTCCAGTAGGAAACAACTGTTGGAATAGAGACAATTTCAACACGTATATCACGATTATTATTAATCTTTTTACAGGAGAAACAGGTCCGACCAACACCATGTCATCTTTTTTGGTCATGTACCCATTCTTGTATTTATTTTTTTTGGCAAGATGTCTGTAGGCTATTTATTTCCCAATAATCTGAATTTTCCCTCTCCTATGAATAATTTTTGGCTTTTATCTTACTCTGCTACCAAAGCAATGCAATACTACATCCTCAATTTGAGTTTATTACTCAATCTCAATTTCATAAATCTAAATGTTCCAATCATAAACCTTTTTTATTCATTACCTTTTTCATTTTTGGAAATAAAATCAAACTTTACATTACATCAATCCTATATTTTAAAAACAAGAAAGCTAAGAACCCCCTGGATTTATGTATCCTATATAACATTGTTATGAACTGATTTATGATTTCTGTCTATGTTCTGATCCCCTGGCATTTTCTGTTTTGTATGTTTTATGTTTACCATGTTATTTGTCAATCATTTTTTTTTTTTTTTTAAAAACATGAAAACATTATGGAAAACGTTTTAGTAAAACAACCTCTCTGTGTGCCTGTATTATAGACAGTGGACTTATGCAACTCTAAACAAGAGCTGTAAAGATGAATCTAATATTTCTCGTGTTTCAACTAGATTCACAGTAAATATTTGTGGAAATAATTCTTGACGGTTGTGTAAGAAAGAAGATAAGCTAATAGATAAGACACAAATTCACTTTTTATGGAAAGAAATAGGGAAAAGTGCATCTTCTTTTTTAAATAATATTTGAATAATATTTGTGAGATACAGACTTGACATTATGCACAGCATGAGCAATATATCAAAGCTATATGTCAACTAAATTTAGTGAAAAGTATTTTAGCAAAATAATAAAAACACTGACTTATCTTTTTTTTCTCTAATGTGAGACTGCACTGGCTGTGTGAGGCTTCATCTGTTCTGTGATTTTTCTCTGATGTGTGCTGACCGTCAGCAGAGGGCAGCAGCAGACTGCATCTCTGACTGGCTCTCTGAATAAACCAGCTTAAGCTGTCTTGAGTTTTGCAGATGTGTCTGCAGTTCTGATGCTTGACCTCAGTTACATTCTTTAGTTGAATTGTCTTTTGTAATTAGACTTTTAACATAAGCTCCCTTTAATCATTTTGTCTAATCCTTTTACTAAAACATGTGATGGTGCCAGTGTCTCCAATGTATTTGCTTTGGAATATGGAGTACAATTTCCTCATGCTCTTCATATACCTGTATACCATATACCATAAATCTGTCTGTCTGGCTGTCTGGTCCTTCAACGTTATCCATACTGCTACCAAACTCACACACAGTCACCATTTCACAATAAATGAATAAGGTAGTCAAATAGATTAAACAGAGACACCCAGTTATAATGTCAGCTTTTATTATTTGATTTGATTTGATTTGATTTGATCATTTAAAAAGCATAGAGGAGATTAGTCTGTGTGGAAAATGTCTTGAAATTCGTAGTGTCGAAGGAATTCAAATGAATGTTAGGCTTTCCCCCAAAAACCAGAAATGTCGTCACTGCTATTGATTTTTAACCTTTTTAATCACTGTGGATATAACAATTTTATGCTGTAAGGCAGTAAAATGGAACTCTAACCCTGTAAATGTGATGTCTGCAATTACTTTTCAATAAAATCTATAAAAATCATGTTAGCTCTGTGATTACATGTGTATCTACTGTGTAGGCTGAGAACAAATTTGAATGGCAGCAACACCATGACATATCTGAAAAGGAGATTGAATATTTTCTAAAGGCTTTGTACATAAAGTGCATCTCCAGTATTTGTACTAATGACTTAGAACAATGCAGACACTTTCAATTGGTGTATTTGTTAACATTCTCAGTATATGGTCATTCTGGGGCCAGTGCTGCATTTTGATATGGATTTTGATGCTGTAGAAAGATAGTTATACTATCTAAATTGAAGACATTTCTTTAGTTCTCTGTTATATTGTGTTTTTCTGATCAAATTCTCTTATAATACAAAGTAGGACGAGGCTAGAAAGACAGGTAAAACAACTACTTCTCTAGATCTAGGTCACCTTGAGTAAATGTTGCTCTGAACTAAGTAGTTTTCTAACATAACAGCTTTAAATGTTTCTTGTTATTGGTCGAGCAGTTATCTTGTCCAGATGCGTTGTCAGCTGTCCGATTCTCCCTTCATTTAGTTCATCATAACAACATTCGGAACACGAACACTTAAAAACACAAAACCTGAAAGGATTATCTGATGCTTTATGAAATGATCCAGTAATCATTCCAGATGTGGTCAGTCTGACAGCTTATTAAACAACACAGTTTATACTCAGCAGCTTTAATATTAAACACCGAGTTACAGAACATGCACATACATGTGTATGCTATACACAGACGCATACCACACCAAGTCATCATTCAGAGATCGAAAATGGAATCATAAAAAATAACATCTCAGTGTACATAAAGTAAAGACATACAGTGTTTCTTATATAATTAACATTTTTACATATTTAGCTTTTGAGCAAAGCTGACAGTAAAAAAATGTAACTTCTCATATCAAACTTGGTTTGTAAAGACATAACTCAACTTGATAACAAGTTGTTTGATCATTAATTTTCCTGACCGTGGGTCTCTCTCTTTGATCTATGACATTAAATAATCAGAACAAATACTGATCTACACCTAGCATGTATACCATATAAATGTCTCAGACATAAAGACAGTCACAATATTACAAAATAAGGCACGATATTTACAGTCTCAAGCAAACCTAATAGTGTTCCAGGTTGTCACAGTTTAGATTTTGGGAAGGCTCAGCCTCTGAGTGAAATGTGTAGAAGTTAGTGACTATTTAACAAGTCTTTGTTCACCGTGGCTCTGCTGTTCGTCGTTGAATAAAAAGTATCTTTATGGCTGCTTTTCACCATACATGACGTACGGGAAGCTGCACTTGTGACTTCCCTCTGACCTGTCCTCCTGGTACGTCCTCTCCTCAGCACTCAGGGGGAAGGTATAGCACTCACTGTCCATTATTCGCCCCTTTCCCTCGCCTTAACCAGTCCCTCCAGGGGGATTGGGTTTTGCCCTGATCAGCGTCTGAATTCCAGGTGGAGGAAGAGGAGGAGGAGGAGGAGGAGGGCTGGCGTGTCCAGGTGGAGGCTGTCCTGCTGGTCCTGCGGAAAAAGGACATGCCGTTGGAGGTGGACTTTTTCTGAAGATGCTCCGACTGCTGCTGGGACCGGAGCTGCTGATTGATGATGATCTGGATGTCGTCCTGAGGAGAGGTGAGGAAGAAGAGGAAATGAGCAGGGACTCAACACCGTCAACACTGCCCTTATATCATGCAAACTCACTTTACACAGTATAGTCATCTGACTTTATCAGATTTAAACACTGCTTGGTTGTGCCGAATGTGCCGTTATTGTTGCAGTAACTTTTTTTTGGTGCTGCTCACTGGTGTTGTATGCATTTCTCTTGACCAGTATGAATCAATGTAAAGTAAAAAGGAGAAGTCTGGCAATCTTTCTTATTGTCAACAAATCCCATGAAAAGACCAAAACCAACGATGAATTGATCAAACTGCAGCCAAACCCTGATAAAGTGCAGCTTGTTGGATTGTCCTGTAGAGCGACATTGTTGTCCTAAAACTATTAAAAACACATCAGTGAGACACACAGTTGCACTGGGTGACAGGTTCCTTCATTACAAAGAACATGGGTACTGTAGTTTATGATGCTGCAGTAAATACTCAGAGATAGAGAGTATTGATTTGTTAACAAGAGAAATTTAGAAAATCAACAGCCTCCAGGTGCTGAGGAGGTTATGTTCCATATTTTTTTTTTTTTTCCCTGTTCGTGTGTTTGTTTGTCCCTGAAAGTAAACTTTATTTCTGTAGCACCTTACAGAACCAGATTTACAAGAATGAAATGCAACAAGAATTTCAGGGAATGGTCACAAAGCTTAATAAATGTAGCGCAGATTCTGCTCCAAACCATGGAGTGCTTAAAACGTAATCACAAGACAAGAATTCTAAAACAAACCATACTACTGTATGATAGTGTCCTCTGTCTACTATGAGTGTATGATGCCTGATTGCACTGCCTTCACAACCTACACTTAACTGTTTTCTCTGTTCCTATGAACTATTCTGCTCAGTGTATCTGATAAATGTGTGTATATTTAACAGTTTTTTTAATAGGGAATTGCATTTGTAGACCAGTTGATGCCAGTCTGTATCTGCACATACAAGTTATTTGTATTTGAAAAACTGTTTAGGATTTTATTCATCATTTCCAGTTTGTATTAGAAATCAAACGGAATATTTTCAATTATTATTAAGAACACTTTCATCTTTCAGCTAACAGACATGATTTCTCCCCAATCAAAATATTGCTGCATTATCTTCACCAAAATGCTAGAGATCAGACCCTCCGAAAGATGGCTCTGCTCGGCCTAGTGACTCAGCAGCAGAAGGACTCGTTGACAGAAACACCTGGTGTTTATCTTCCTCCAAACTGACAGAGCTGAGAGAGATATGGCTGGGTCTGGCCCTGACCTCCCACCGAGGACACCAAACTGAGATGCATCCATTTCCTGTCTTGTCAAATCATCACTAAAACTGCAAAGGTGATTTTTCAAAAGTTATGATGCAGAGCTTAAGGGTGTAAATTAAATGTATTCATGTTCATATTCGTGGTTTTCATTAGGCAGGAGATGTGCTTACAGATTCCAAAGTAGTTGTGACAAAGAGACAGCACCAGAGATGGTTTAAGGTGGTTAAGGATAAAAGCTCTACAGAGAAAGGGATCTCACCTGCCAGGCCTCCAGTTCCTGTGACAACTCCAGTTTACGTTGGATAGCTTCTAATAACTGGTTGTTCAGAGACATCATGTCATTTTTACTTCTCACCAACTCGGCCTCCATCAGGTTTTTCCTACCAAGATATAATGAAACCTCTTCAGTCACATCAGAGTCACATACTGTACAAGAATGAATTCAAACTCATAACTACAGTATGGCTACAAGTGTAGATTTCTTCAAGAAACCAATTAATTACACTTTTTTTAGTTTTTTGCAACACATGCATTTGCCTAACAGTATTTCATTGATTTTCTTCTGAATATTCAACTCAAAATTAGCAGAATTATTAGGGCAAACAAAATATGTTCTTCTAAAACAAACACATGATGTCAAAGGCATCGGGGTTTATTTGATTTATTATAAATTGCACTGAGAATTTTTATGAAAAAATGAGCTTCTCACTTGGCTATGGCTTCATCTCGGTCTCTGATGGCCTGCTGGACCACTTCAGCCTGTTCCTGCACACCCTGCAGCTTCTGCTTCAGTTCAGCGTTTTCCAGCTGCAGCTGGACGTTCTGCAAGAGGATTGTATATATCTATCTGTTTATACATTGAAAGTATTGTATTACTTTTAACTTTCACTTAATTTTTAACTTTTTTTTTTCCAGTGTTTTGGAAAAGAAAGATGCGCATGCGTTTAAAACAAAAAAAAACTCTTTACGTCATGCACTATATCATTTATGTATGCCAGTTAAAGCTGGTAGCAAGCAGTCATTTTGAGGCAGAAAAGAATAAAACTTGAAAATATAGCCCCAGTAAAAATGTTATAAAAAGGTCACTGAGTCTGTTTATGACACTAGCAAGGTCAGTAATGACACAACCAAATCCAAAGATAATGGGCCTCTATGTGCGCTGCTGCTCCCTGACAGACTGTTTGTTCATCACTAGGTTACCTGATCTCTCAGCTCCTGTGCTGCGCTCGGATTCCCACACTGATCGCCCGTCCTGTCGACAAAAGCTCGATTCAGCTCCTGGGACAGAGACATTAATAAAAGAGATCAGGTGTCGGCCGTGCATTTTACAGGGATTCAAACCAAAAAGAAGCTTCTGTGGTGTTGGCCTATTTTCACGGTGCTCCGAGGGAGGGAGGGAATGGGCAGGAATATTTAGTTACAGTGATAAACACCTGCTACGGATCTGAATGCAATGACACGCAACTGGACGATCGTATATGCTTGCTTGTGTCAAAGAGAGGCTCAGCAAAGTATATGAGCTATCAATTGCAACAATTAATTGGCATCCTTTGGATAAACAAGGACACACACTTCCTCAGCATGGTTCAGTGTGATGACACTATGGTGCCTCTGACAGCCAACATGGGGCAGATTTGCTAACTGTGAATTAATTGATGAATGTGGTATGTGAAGAGGGTGAATGATTTGACCTCTAATAAGATAAAGAAAGTTATTTCACTTTCAGTACAGTTGTCATTTTCTGGATCATAAAAAACTTCATTTTAGAGGTGATATGTATTAAAAAAAGATCTCTGCATAAGCTGGGTTTAAAAATGAACACGTGTTGCACTGTCCCACAAATATGCACCCGTTTTCTCTGCCTTTATCTATCTAGCAGACTTATTCATCAACCTCAGCACACATGGCACAAACAGCACATATAGACTTTAGAGTTGGGAGTTTTGCACATATATAAAAACTTACATAAAAGCCACAGCATTATATTCCTGTCCTCCTTTGATTTTCAAACAACAAGGTCAGCCTTTTGTTTTGCATTTCCTCTCCCGCCCCACTTGCTCATTCTGTCGCTCACCTGAGGGCTGGATGCCTGTGCCAGGGTTTGGGCCACTCCCTTCAGCTGATGCAGCATGGCCTGCAGGTCCTCCTGTTGATCCACGACCTCTGACCTCTCTGAGCTGTTTAGTTCCTGAGTCAGTGGGAGCAGTAACTGAAGGATGGATCCCATTTCTTGCGTTATCTAAGTGGAACCGGAAAGGAGGCATGTTGATTTATGTTAATTATGACTTTAAAAAGGGTCAACTTACCTAATAACTTTCTGTTTTTTCATGGCCAAAACTGGGTAGTTTGATGTGTTGAGTTACTCTCACAACACAATTGTTATAGCTTGGAGGGTGCTACTGTATATTAACCCGACATTAAAAGAGATAATGTTTCAAAAACGGGTTAAAAAAATTTCTATTTCTTTCCCCCTTTGCCTTTCAGCGCGACACTTCTTTACACACATCACGTCTCGAGTGACATCAAGTATTTACACACTGGGAGGTGAAAGCATTACCTCATCACTCTATTTAACTTCATTGAGTCAAATATATTACATGATGATTGTGATCTTGTGATACCTCAACAAAGATACCTTGAGGTTAACTTTCATACAGCAGAAGGAATAATCATATGATATTCTATGATAACTTTACAGACACAGGTGTAAACGTGCACCGAAAGCTGTAAAAACAAGGAAACTCTTCTACAATGTGGCTTTGACAAACAGGAAATGTAGTGAATGACTCATGAGTGTGTTATACATCACATTTTCCTGCTGGAACCAAACAATAACAGTAGACACCCAGAGAGTGAGAACTACTTCACTGTCAGTCAGTTGTTTTTTTTCTCCCAGACATAATTTAATTTAGTGTTATGTAATATTTGTTTGTGGCATCTTCCCTTTGAAAATCAGGAACTTTGCATCTCCTTACGTCAAACACAAGTCACACTGTCACGAAGCACAACATTTTCTATCAGCATGCAACATTTATACATGTTTTCTAAAATTCAACTTATAGATGATGTTTCTCTGGTGCCATTATACTATTATCGGTAACACTTTACTTGAAGGTATCTACAGTACACAAGAGTGACATGACACTGTCATGACAGTGTCATGACACATGAACGTTAACCCTAACTCTAACTTTAACCCTAACCATAACTTGTCATGACAAAAACCGAATGACACTTACTAAAAGAAGCGTTATGTCATAAACGGTTATGACTTGTTTATAATGTTTATGATATGTTCATGACAGTGTCATGTCACTCTTATGTAGATACCTTCAAGTAAAGTGTTACCGATAATAGTATAATGGCACCAGAGAAACATCATCTATAAGTTGAATTTTAGAAAACATGTATAAATGTTGCATGCTGATAGAAAATGTTGTGCTTCGTGACAGTGTGACTTGTGTTTGACGTAAGGAGATGCAAAGTTCCTGATTTTCAAAGGGAAGATGCCACAAACAAATATTACATAACACTAACTTAAATTATGTCTGGGAGAAAAAAAAAAACTTCAACTTCAAGTAAAGTGTAACCCTATTATCTTACAGTACACATCTTTCAGGAAAGACTTTGTTTAATATTCTTGTTTCCAGTCATCACAGGAAAGCAATTTCCTTTCAAACATACATGAATCATTGTGGGCAGTACTTCAATAGAAAGAGCCCAAAACTAAGACTTGCCAACCACAGTATGGAGATAAAGTCAGTGCAGTCAGTCCCAAACTTAGTGTAATTTACAGCCTCTCTGCCTTGTAGAGAAGGCTGGTTGCGTTATTTAGATACACTGAGTATTTAGGGGACAGACTTACTTTCGTTTTAAACAATTACTTTCACTGTAACTGTGTTGTGTGTGTGTGAATCATAATTGGAAACTATACTCTGTCACTTATTGCTAAGAGTGTGATATGCATGAATGTATGTATCACTGTATATATACAGTATCATTTTAAATCATATTGATATGCATGTCATACATTTCCTGGAAAATCAATTGGGAAACAGTTGTATTTCCCAAGACTGTAAATCTACTTTGATATGTAAAATCGGTGTGGAGTTCCCCTTCTCAAATGAGATTGAATGAGGATGATTTTGGATTCAGGAGCTCATCTGACTACAATTTAAGCTTCCCAGCTACAACCATTGCATACTCTTTTCTTCGTCCCCTATCTCCAAACACAATTACTCACAACTTTTTGCAGTTTTGCATAATACATCTCTATATATATTGTAAATAGACATGTGGTGCTCTAGTGAGTGTTTCTGGTACAAGGACAGTGTATGCAAACTACAATACAGTGCCCATGTCCATGGTCATGAAGGAACATGTTACCCAGTGCAACAGTGTGGCTCACTGATGTGTTTTTAATAGTTTTAGGACAATGGAGCTCTATAGGACAGAAGAATAAGCTTCATCAGACTTTGGCTACACAGACAATTCTGTTAGTAAGAACAATTATTGGTTTTGATCTTTTCATGGGATTTGTTGACTATGAGAAAAATATAGAATATCTCATATAGAGCATATATCTATCTATTTTGTTCTCTCCTTAATTTCACTGACAAGAGAATTCACCCAAATCTTTCTCCTGTTCTAGCTTGATGGTTTTAAAACACTGTAGTCTGACCGTGTTAAAGAGTAATCTGGCAGCGGCCCAGGTTTGATTCAGAACCCACGGCCATTTGCTGCGTGTCTCCCACTTTCCTGTCCATCTGTAGGCTACTATCCAATAAAAATGCATAACAGCCTGAAAAAAAGAGTAATCGGCTTTAGTACCTCTTCTTTACTGACTCCCAGCCCTGCTGTCTCCAGGCTGCTCTCCAGCTCAGACAGCAGGGAGGCGTCTCCGTGGCTCCTGCCTTCCTGCAGGGACACCTCCTCCTGAAGCTCCTCCACCTGGACCTGCAGCTGCTGTGAGCGACCCCTCGCTGCCTCCACCTCCTGCCATGCCTCTGCTAGCTATAAACACAGGGAGGCACGTGAAATCACACATGAACGAAGAGACAAAATCCGCAGGCATGTGTATTTCAGGTTAGCAACAAGTACAACAAATGATAGAGCTGAAGATAAGACAACATTATGAATCCTCAGATCATGCTGATGATAAACAGAGAGAGAGATGGATATAATAACACAAAAGTGCTATAAACAAAGGCCATGTGTGCCTTTTAAAAGCCGTCATGAGAGACTTGTTTCTACTAACATTCAGTGTGTGAGAAATCCTGACATGCCAGATTCTAACCTGCAGCCCAACATGAAACTAAACGAACACAAGTGGAATCCAGAATTGCGAGGGAAAGTTACAATGACGGTGATGAGGTGATTGTTTAGCAATGCTCTCCACAATCCCACCGAAAACCAGTCCGCCGGGCAGGGAGCAGACAATCCCTTTGTTATGGGAAAGGCTCTTTCATTCATACACCGACCACACTAAGCTGTTTTGTGTTGCCTCGGCTATGTATGTGTATGTGTGTGTGTGTGTGTGTGTGTGTGTGTTTACATATGTACCTGCTGGCTGTGCTGCTGGTTGAGTTGGTCATGTAGAGCCAGGCGTGTGTGTAAGGAGGCCAAACTCGTCCTCAGCTCAGTGTTTTCTGTACACACACTCTCCAAACGCTCTTCCAGCAACTGCTCCTTTTGGGTGATACGTAGCACCTGAAAAACACACACAAGCATATGATCATATGAAAAAAAAATGTGTTTCTTCTCAGAATGGAAAACTCTAACTCCCACTATCCCCTTGCATCACACCATATCAATTTACCAATGTTGACATATGTGAATGTTTGGAGGTGGCCAAAATGTTTGGAAGTTTATCTCTGACTTTATTCTCCCTGAAAAAAAAAAAATTGTGAAAATGCCCCATTTTTGTTGTATTTAATTAGTTTTTTTTTCTCTGAACCCTTTTTTTGTTAAGTGGTTTGTCATTATTTATTTCTGTTGGCTTCCTTTATGGGCTCAGATTTGTACTTTTACCCATTCCTGGTAATATTTTTTACTATAAGATTTACTTGTGTTGCATTAAGTGCTTCATGTATTAGAAAACACACAAAAACTATAACAACATTTCCCCATTGTAAAGGACAGTAAACCAAAATGAATGAAACAAGGTAAGGCAAGATGAACCAGCAGCTGGCAACAC
Organism: Sander lucioperca; assembly: GCF_008315115.2. Taxonomy (NCBI): domain Eukaryota; kingdom Metazoa; phylum Chordata; class Actinopteri; order Perciformes; family Percidae; genus Sander; species Sander lucioperca. Next base: position 3,363,967 of record NC_050177.1, read on the forward strand.
AATCAACACTTTTGACAGGAAAGTTAATATGAAAACACACACAGACTGGTACAGTGTGTTCTGGTCATCCTGTCCGTGTGAGTACACAATGCTCTCAAGACTAGAGCATTTTACATGACCCTCTTTTTAACATTTACGATCAGTTTTGGTTTGGTTGCAACATTTAGAGGTACATGGTTCTTGGTAGCTACCTGCTCCCTCATGGCACTGATCAGCTCCTCGTCCTGCGGCCGGTTGTGGCTTCCTTTTTGTTGGAGCTCCTGTTTCAGAGCCTGCAGCTCACCGGACATGGCTCTCTCCACCTCCATCGCCTGCACACCAGAGAGAAAACACAAGACACATGAGATTCACAAATGAAAGAAAGTAAAAAAGGAAAGAGACTTGTGGCTATTGAATTTGCAGGACAGCATTCTCAAGGAGAGAAAAAGTTCACCCAGTCAGAAATCAGACTATGACTAAGAAAAGTGGAATCATTGGGATCAGGTTGTTTGGATATGTCAACTTGAAACTCCAAAACAAAGCTTGCCTGAGGGATGAGCTTTGAGAGAATTGAGGCCACAATCTTAAATCTTAAAATAACCAAATATAGAGCAAGAGGGTTCTAAATCCTGTAATCTAGACGCAGATGAGAAGAAGCACAATATGATACAAGACAGAAAGGTGGGGATTAGGTGACTAAAATTGAACATGTGTTGTTGGAAATGGGTTTTTGCTGCGGGCCATGCAGCACAAGGAAAATGAGGAATGGTTTTCTTTACTTCCTTCGGGAAAAAATGCTCATGGTGACAATATTCCCATCTTGGGAACCCAGTAACCCCCAGTGGGATCTAAAGATTAAATCTGAGAGGTCACAAGATGATGAAAGGGGTAAGGAAGACTATGTTTATTTTTTTTAAACTTTTCTTTAATTTTTACTTGAAATAAAGATGTTCACCTCTTCAGGTCTCTAAAAACCTTTCATATAAAACTATAGATCATGTCCACACATTAAGATCATGACTAGCGATGGAGGGGGTCACATGTGTATTGAGTATTTGACCACTATTAGCACTGTGGAGCAATACTTGGTCCCTGTTCTGCTTGCACCACACATTCGAGAGCACGCAGCAACAAGATGCACAATCCTGCTGATGGTTTCACGCTGATCAACTGATCGACAGTTAGGGCAAGAAATGAGGCAATGTGCCAGCTAACTACCAAACATGCATATAAACCATGTAGGATTTAAAATAAGAAAAGAAAAAAAAATATGTTTTGCAAATGTTTCCTGTCCAACTGTCCAATAAAAGTGGATATGCCAAAAAGATCATCTTAAAAAATGCCACCTTCCTTTAAGAGGTCACAAGCCAATAAAGCTGGAAACCCAGATAAGAAGCAGCATAACTCCTGTGATCATTACTCACCCATCAAAAGAACAGAAATGATTAGCCAATGACAAACCACATGTCATGTTAAGTGTTAAATAATGATTTTGTTATTTGGTCATGGTTCTACTTGTTAATCTCAAAATCAGCTACTTTCACTTTTCTCTCAAACAGAGGATTTTGAAACATTGAAAAGAAATAAACACAGGGATCTTTATAATGCTGCTGTGCCAGATCTGATGTCCTGGTTAACACCAACCACCACCCCCCCGTCCTGGTCTGGGACCCTAAGTTCCCTTTACTCAGCAGTTTGGCGGGCCCCTGTCAGGTCCCATCACCACCACATAATACAAGATGAAAGGCCGGCCTCTGCGGCAGATGGAGCAGAGGGCATCTTGGTCTTGTCTGTGACATCATCATGCCACATTAGACAACAGTGGCGGAGGGTAAACTTGGACATCATGAGGGTGAAGCGGAGGGGGACAGCTTGTGTGTACGTGTTTGTAAGGGTGTACGGAGGAAGTGAGGCAGGCGTGAGGGCTATAATTAGTGGGACAAGAGTAAAGCCGGCACTGATGGACAAAAACAAAACATTGCATGCAGACACACTATGAGGAGGAGGGGGGGGGGGGGCCTGAAACATGAACATTTGTGTTTGTGAGTTGTCGTTACCGCTGCCTCATCTCATTAACACGGGGCCCCTTCCCCACAATAGAGGCAGCAACCCACTGAGAATCACCAAAACAGGAGTGGAAGGAGGACGCTCCATTTGGTAGAGACACAAAGGTGATATCCCCTCACATGGCCCCCCCAAGCCTCCAGCCTTCACCGATCCAAACGCTGAGGTATCTAACAGCTGACTGCCCCAGCTACAGCCGAGCCCCTCAGGGAGCACACAGAAAAGATGGCTTTCCCCTGGGATGATGGGGTATGAGGGGCGACATCAAAGGAGTAAATGAAAGATTTATATCTCTCCCTAATGTATATTGTCTTTCACTTTTTTTGTCCGTGAGCTGCGTGATGCTAGGAGAGGGAGCAGAGGTCACGGGGCTCGCCTCAATTCAGGCATCTCCTTTTACAATAACGGAAATCTCACAGCAGGGGGATTTTTCACAGTCGTCCAATAACACACTGTGATCCACAGCCAGGGAAGGTGATCATGTAACACTGGGTGGAAAGCAGGAGGTGAAAATGTAATGCGTTTTTCGTCTGTTAACCAGACACAGAAAAGACCAAATAATTTATTTACACCCAGTTTACCCTTATTGTTAAAAGGGTGGACCAAATATTTGGCCTGCAACTAATAATTATTTTCATTATCGATTAATCTGCCAGAGCTGCAACAATTAGTCAATTCATTTTTTGGCTAATATATTTACTGGTTGCAGCTTCTCAAATGTGAGGACTTGATGCTTTTGTGTGATACGTGACCGTAAACTAAATATCTTTGAGATTTGTACTTGACAAGACATTTGAAGACGTCAACTTGTTGTTGGCATTTTTCACTATTTTATTGACAGAATGATTAACCAAGAAAATAACTGGCAGATTACTCAAATAGTTGCAGCCTTAAAAGACTGTAAAAACATATTGCTTGTTTTGTCTGACAAAAACTCCCAACCCCAAACATATTGATCATTAAATCTTCACATTTGAGAAGCTGACGCAGCAAACTTTGGTATTTTTGCGTGAGAAATGACTATAACGATTAATCGATTAGTCAATTAATGGATTTGTCAGTCAACAGGAACATAATGGGAAACTCCTTTGATAATCATTTCAGCTCTACGAAGTAGAAACACTTGTCTGTATAATACAATACAATTCAACATCACTACACACTAAAGCTCCTAAACAGACCATGAAGTTCCCTCAAAAACTGTTTAGACAAAAGATGAACATTATAACATTTATGAATGTAGGATTTTATTTTATTGCAGGACTGTTGTACCAGACTGTTTTAGCAAAGTGTACCTAATAAACTGGCAGCATATTGAGTCAGAGTTGCTGGTGTAAACACAAATCATGACTAATGGTTAAACTTAATTTAAATTGATACCAGTCCAAACCAATGTCCTGAAGGAATATATTATTGATGTATTTTCCCAAGAAACAAACTAAATATTATCAAGATTTCCAGCTTATCATTCAATAATCATACTCCCTTTCCAGTCTGGCATTTCTTATCCAGTAGATGTGTTTATATTCCAATTTCTAATACACTCATAATGTTAAGCTGTGGAACATTTTCTTGCACAAGAGTCAAACTAAACCAACAAAATGTCTAAATCTAATTTTTCTTTCCTTCAGAGTAAATTATGGCATAACTTACTGGCTCCTCCAAATCAGATTTGATAGATTTCCTTGCTAAACATTCACAGAAATAAGTGATAAATTAACAAGGACATGCATCAGACACAAGACAAACTAATGCTTGACTTCAGTGTTCTTATGTCAGTCGCAGGAACGATAACATTTGTAATGTAATCAGAAGAAAAACACCCTGACATCACTCAACAGTCCCTGATATTTTAACACCTACTTTCCTCAGCTACTGTCTAAACAGTCAGCACTGAACCTTGTGACAATCTGGCACACGGCAACATTGTTTTTATGTGGCCTTTCCTCAAATGCACCAGGATGGAGAGTCGCCAGGAACCTTTCCTCTCACATCAGAGCTTTGCTTTGCGGTTGCTGGTAAACATGATGAATTCTTTCTCTCTCAGGTTTCGGTGTTGCAATACACAGACGCCCTCCTCCAGATTCCTGTCATGCTCTGGTTACTCTCTAACACTTAGGATATAGTGTTTCAAGCTCTCTGAAACCTGCCACAGCTTCAGAATATGTAGACTCACAATCCATAAGAGACATAGTATACACAGAAATGATCTAAAGATCTAAACATTGTCTTGTCTGCTGATGTTATCTAAAAATCTTTGAGGTTTGTGCCGTTAGTGAAAAAATGCAAAAGATGACGTCTTTCAATATATTGATTGTCATTTCACTAAGCAAACAATCAATCGATTAATTGGCCCAAATGAGGCTCTATCGGGACACACAGAACAAAATCTCCTGTTGCAGTTGTAACTGTGGGAGCGCCTGTTCAAACACACATAAATCACAGAAACACAGACACAACTCACCACAGCAGAAGCAGCCTTCACCACGTCTAGTAAAGACACGTCAAGCACACATTCTCTCTATCTTCTGGCTTTTTACAACCACACAGAGTCCAGAGTTACCCATGTCTGATGCCACATAAAACATTTTCTCCACTTCCTTCTCCCTGAACAGCCCAAACTGTGATAGCACCTTTTATCTAAATTGACTTTTTCCTGAACTTCTAGGGAGTTGGTTTTCCCTTAATAAGCGCTTCAGCCCGGCCGCAGAGAGGGGGGAGACATTCACAGTTCCTTATTCTGCGGACCTTGACCTATGGGAGGGTTTTACACTGTTGTTTGGATTCATTTTTAACTTTGCCAGCTCAGGTTTGTGGCTCATCTTAAAAACAACACAAGGAATTGCTCTACTTAGTAATCGGCCATGTGTAATGCAACACGTCACGACTGTAAACATTCCCTACTTTCTCAGGCTGGAAAAATACTCAAGGTTGTCCAGCTGTGTGATCCAATCAGCTCCTCCATGTTAACTGATAAGAGGCAGTAAAATATGTCACCGGTTGCATCTTGCTCGAGCTCGAACTCTGAAGATCATAAATGTTTGACTTGAACACATATAAGTTGATAATGATTTGAATCAGCCTTATGTTGCTAGTTATTTTTTCCATTACGTAATATAAGTATCTAAGCACTTTGTTAAAAGTTAACTTCATGTTACTAAATAATCTGGTTAAATAGATTATAATGTTCTCATGTAGGGCTACAACTTATTATTTTCATAGTCGATTAATCTGCCCATTTGTTTCCTCGATCAGTTGACTAATATAAAATGTCTGAAAATAGTGAAACATGCCTGTCACAATTTACTAAAGCTAAGGGTGAAGTCTTCAAGTATCTTGTTTTGTTCAACCAACAGTCCAAAACTCAAAAAGGTATTCAGTTTACAATGATATAAAAACAAAGAAAAGCAGAACATCTCACATTTGAGAAGCCGGAAGAAGAGCATGTTTTCTCAGGAAGTGACTTATCTAATTAACGAACCAGCATCTTCCAAAACGTATCTATGCTTTCCTCCCTCTGTCCTAGATCTGAAATCACATCATGGTATTAACTTTCACTCCCCATCTTGTTTGCATATCGTTTCCATTCTGCTCAACAATGGCACAGATCAACAACACTTTGTTTCATAACTACTGACTGACCAACTTCTGGTCTCTGCTCAGATGCAAACTTTCCTTTTTATCAAAACTTAAATAAGTAAGCATTTTGTTAACTTTGCTCTGAGAACAGTATGAGAGTTTGGCTGAGAGTTGCTGAAGAACAGATTTGACTGAGTCAGACTGATACTTGAGTGGTTTGCAGAGAACATCAGTTTCAGTGTGAGGATTGGGTGACAGCCCGAAGGCCAGAAGCTGTGGATCCACAGCTCAGGTGTATGTTTCACAGACACTCAGTTACCTGTCGCAGAATGTTTCTTTTAGTTCACACAGAATAACATTAATTGCCCACACTAACACTCACTGTGTCGAGCTGCTCCCTGAGTCGCTGTGTGTGCTCGCTGTGCTCCACCTGGGCTCGACTCTTGTCCCTCTCGGCCTTGCTGAGGGCCCGGGTGAGCCGCTCCACCTGGGCCCTCAGCTCCCTCACATCCCTCTCCAGGTCCAACACCTGGCTCTCCCACTGGGACTGGCTGCCCTCCAGCTTCAGCCGCAGCTCATGCCTGCCCTGCTCCAGCTCCTACACGGGGGTGGAAAGATTTTACACCTAATTAAACATGAGCTGTTTATACATTGCACTGGTTTGAAATTATGATGCTTATAAGTGATGCTCTTCGGCAACATGATGTTATAACGTATTGTTTTGACAAGAAATTTGAGTGACAAAATGGGCTCATTCAGAGCTGTGAAGGATCATGGGAAACGTATGACAGCTGGAATCTGAATGAATGAAAATAAATTGTGTCTGGGATTGCACTGAGAAGGTACTGCACTGAAGTATTTAATTTACAGTATATCCTACTATACAGAAATATCAGTCAAATCTGTTTCATATATTCCATTAAAACTATTAATATTACTATTACTAACTGTACTATTAGTACACAGAAAAGGAATCTACTACTTTAATAACTGATTAATTGAGTCATTTTTCTCAGGCAAAACTGCCAATCACTCTTTTTTGTCTTATGTGATGGTAAAACAAATATACATATTTTTATCTACAAAAAAGCATTATTAAGCTATCTATCACTATTATCTGACATTTTATAGACCAAATGATTAATCAATTCATCGACAAATCAGCAGGTTAGCAATAATGAAAATATTTGTTAGAGACAGCCTTATATTCCATACATGTATAACTATTTATCAATGTATCTCTCAAGGTCAGTTTCTAGGCAGATAAGTCTTTGTCACATCTTTATTGCACTTTGTAAAGTGCTGATTTAAGTCGTAGTCACACCTGATAAGATTTAAGATTTCATCTGAAGGGCATCTCCATGAGAAAAGCAATGAGGCCATAATTTAGTCTGACGTAACCGTTCAGGTGTGTGATGCTGTGCAGTCGGCAACAGCTTCACAACAAAGACAAAGATGTGTAAAGTTTTCAGACAACTTCATTTCACCGGCTGTCTCCCGCTGTATTGCTGTTAGATGTGTTGTTTTGAAAGATATTTAGAAATGGAGAATCATCTCTAATTGATTTCAAGATGCTTAAAGTGTGTGAGAGTTGATGGGCTCACAGTAAATCTGTGGGCCTCGCTGCTGAGTGACACACTCACTGCAGTTTGCTCCTTGTATTTTAGATGTACAAGTTAACTGCTGAGGTCTCATAAGGAGTTAATGTCACACATGTTGGATTCCTGAGACGTGTCTCTTTAGAAATACTTGTGTAGTCAGTGGAACAACACAAAAGAAAGAGTGCAGTGAGAGCACAGAATGGACCTGATCACACTTAGGAAAGTTTAGTAAAGCAACACTTTGACATGGAACTTTTTCCTGCCCGTTTACACTTTTGTATGGTAATGGCAGCTACATTTACGGTAGATTTTTCTATGGATATCTAATAAATTGGCATTGAGTTACAATGTAGCCTATTTTGGAATATATGAATATAAATGAAATACAGTCCGCTGTAGATCATAGTATGGTTACTATTGTTTCTCACCACATTAATGTGCATTTTTTCCATTACCAAAGTTGAGGATTTTAAGTTGTCATTTGGACATAATAATAATAATAATAATAATAATAATAATAAATAATAAAGAAACTGCCAACTGGTCGTATTTTTCATAGCTACATTTTCCATATGCAGCCTACATGGATAAAAACATATTGTAATCCATGGTCTGTATAAATTGTGACTAGGGTTGCAACTAATGATTATTTTCATAGTCGATTCTTTTTCTCGATTAATCGATTAGTTGTTTGGTCTCTAAAATGCCTGAAAATGGTGAAACGTGAATCAGTGTTTCCCAAAAAGCCGAAGATGACGTCCTCAAATGTCTTGTTTTGTCCACAACTCAAAGATCTTCAGTTTACTGTCACAGAGGAGAGAAGAAACTAGAACATATACACATTTAACAAGCTGGAATCAAAGAATTTTTTACTTTTGTCTTAAAAATTACTCAAACCGACTAATCGATTATCAATTGTGACACATTCTTTAATGAAAATTAGCGTACTTATGTCATTCACTCCGAGATATTTGATACAGGCCTACTGGATTGATTTTGTTCCCGAAGTTGCTCTGCCGTCTGACACAAGTTATAAAGATGTAGCCTAAGCGTTACCCACCCACTTCAAATATTAGCAGCAGCCAAGTCGTCAAATATTTTTAAACCACATATTTCACCGGAATTATTTCATTATAGGCAATAACTCTATATATTTACTGTATAATTCAAGCAGATTAGTCTTACCTCCAGCTTGTCTGCGTATTGTTCATGAAGTTTGTCGCTCTTCTCTTTCAACTGACGGTTTTCCAGGAGCAATGCGTTTCCCAGCTGGGCTGCCAAAATAACCTCTTCCTCCTTTTGTTTCAAAGCAGCAACAAGTTCATTGGGGTCTTGATAACCTGTCATTTCCTCCGCTCCGTAGTCGAAGTAGAAATCCTCCTGCAGGTCCATTTTCTTGGACTTGAAGCTCCATTCATCCAGTCGATCCATAACCGAGTGTTAATTCAAACACACCTCCTGGTTAAATAGTGTTTCTAAAGACACAAAGACACAGAAACACGGTGAAATGTTGGCGCACATGTGCGAATAAGTTGTCTGTCCATGACACCTGAGTGTTGCTGCTATCCAGTGGGCGCCTGTGTCTCTGTGGGGGATTTGAGTGAAGCTGAAGGTTTGAGCTCCACAGTGAAAGTAGGCTGGCCCGTCTGTCACCAGCTGATGACTGTTTGTCTCCAGGGGGATGTGGCTTCAGTCACCTGAGCAACTGTTACCAACCACACTGACACCTGTCCTCGTTCTAGTGGGAAAATTACCACAAAGCTAGCTCCACCTGTGTGATGTGATCAGTGGTGGAAGAAGTAGGCCTACTCAGACCTTTTACTTCAGTAAAAGTAGCAGTACCACAGTGTAAAAATACAATATCCTGCATTCAAAATGTTCCTTAAGTAAAAGTAGTAAAATACTATTAGCACCAAAATATACATAAAGTACAAAAAGTAGGCTACTTTTTTTTTGTAACCCATTATTAATAACCCATTTCAGAAGAATATATATTATTGGAATATAATTAATAGATTAGCCTAGTGTATATCACTTCAATGTTAAAGCTGGTAAAGGCCAATTTGAATCACTTTATATACTGCTTTGTAGCTTAACCTATAATATTATCTCATATTTTATTTTTTGATTTTGTATTAATAAGCTGAATCTATGTAACAATAACTAAATGTATCAAATACATGTAGTGGAGTAAAAAGTACAGTATTTCAGTCAGACATGTAGTGGAGTAATAGCATTAAGTATAGCAGAACATGGAATTACTTAAGTAAAGTACAAGTGGCCTACCTCAAAATACTTAAAAGTACTCAAGTACAGTACTTGAGTACAGTTACTTTCCACCACTGGATTTGAGGTAATTAAATTCATTAAATATTACTTTATTCAAGATATTTATTTTTACACATCTTTCCACAAATTACTGCCTCAAAAAACACCATAGCATTGAACCAACAGATCTCTGGTGTGATCTAAAAGAACAAAATAGTACATCCTAACACTCTCTGTTTCAATATCTAATGCTTCCCCTGAATCATTAAACAGCTTAATTATACTGTTGCTCATTCATATGTGCCCTATCCTGTCTATTTGTTCTATATGCAAGTCTTAAAAACAAAGTGCACCAATTTTGTTACCACTTGACAATAGAGGTGGGCAATGTGACGATATGTGTAGATGATATACATTTTAGTGAGAGAGTTAGTGTAACTGTTTCATGTAAATATTGGATTTTGACATGATTTTTGCATCAATGTAATGAAGTACTTTGATCTGTCAGTATTTAATTAGCATACATTTCCCCATGAACAGTTCCTCAATGAATTTTCCAGAAGATTGATCATATATTCATCTGCACTGCACATATAACCAAAAACATGTTTTGGATGCCCAGAATATACTATAATCAGGCCAACATGATATTTTGGAGTACGGCAGCGAGGGGATCACTGTTTCGGTAATCCATCCACCCAACAAGTGCTCAACAAGTCCACCATAAAGGGAGTGTCTGCCTGCTTTGTTTGGCTGCTTTCCAGCGGTCAAAGGTCAGCCCCTGCAAGGTTTGATGGAGCAGGGGGCAGTGTCAGGGGAATAAAAGACGCAGCATCCTGACGCATGGCAGGGCTTTTGTTGTCGAGGGGCGGCACAGCTTCTGTACATATGGCAGCAGGGACCGAGCAAACATAGGAGGCTTGACGTACACCACCACTGTCTTCTTTGTTCCTGTTCAGTTTACAGGCTGCTGATGGAGGGGCTTGTTGCCGTAAATGTGACACATGTGGTCAAGCAGTGCTCACAGAGGAGAGGAGACAACACATTCAGACAAAGCTAATGAAGCACATGTGTTTGTCTGTCTGAGCGTGTGTGCATACAGTCATATGTCAGCGGTATGGGGACTGTTTTATTAGGCAACACTCACAAATGATGAATAACAACTGCTTTCATCACTTATTACAGTAACAATGGCATCTTCTTCTACTGAGTCAGACCACAGAGGGCTCTCCTACTTTGCTCTAACAGTGATGGTACCATTTAAGTCCAAGTTGTTCTGCTGTAAGAGCTTCTTCTGCATCAGCAACACCTGTAATAGGTCAAATGATGCCCTATGAGTAAAGGAAAGGGCACAAACATATTCCAGATACTGACCGTAATGAAGATGAAGGGATAATGTAGCAGAAGCAAAACATGGTGACTTTATATATTGGAAGGTAAAGAAAGATCACCTCCACTAAATAAGGCCCCCAAATAATTAGGTCCATCAATGGCCAGAGGATGGAAGCTGATGTAAATACATTCACAGAGTGAGAGTAATAAATCAAGATGGGTTTGCGTTAATGTATCAACAGTGAAAGATGCCATTGTGAAGCCTCTCCTGGAACCATCACCTTATCGTGGTGGAGAGGTTTGTGTGTCCCTATGAACCTGAGGGCTGTGTTGTCTGGAGCTTTGTGCTCCTGGTAGGGTCTCCCAAGGCAAAGTGGTCTCAGGGGAGGGGCCAGACAAAGAATGGTTCAAAAACCCTATGAAAAAACGAGGTAGAGATGGAGTGACCCTGCCCGGAGGAAGCCCGGGGCCCCCGTCTGGAGCCAGGCCCAGATGGAGGGCCCGTCAGCGAGCGCCTGGTGGCCGGGTTTGCCACGGAGCCCGGCCGGGCACAGCCCGAAAAAGCTACGTGGCACCTCTCTCTCCAACCCATGGGCCCACCACCTGTGGGAGGAACCGCTGGGGTCGGGTGCGCTGCCACATGGGTGGCAGTGAAGGTCAGGGGCCTCGACGGACCAGACCCGGGCAGCAGACGCTGGCTCTGGGGACGTGGAACGTCACCTCTCTGTGGGGGAAGGAGCCGGAACTTGTGCGGGAGGTGGAGCGCTACCAGTTGGATCTGGTGGGGCTTACCTCTACGCACAGTCTCGGTTCTGGAACCATACTCCTGGATAGGGGTTGGACTCTTTTCTTCTCCGGAGTTGCCCAGGGAGTGAGGCGCCGGGCGGGTGTGGGGATACTCACAAGCCCCCGGCTGAGCGCCGCTACGTTGGAGTTTACCCCGGTGGACGGGAGGGTCGCCTCCCTACACCTGCGGGTTGTGGGGGGGAAAACTCTGACTGTTGTTTGTGCGTATGCACCAAACAAGAGCTCGGAGTATTCGGCCTTCTTGGAGACCTTGAATGGAGTCCTGTATGGGGCTCCAGTGGGGGACTCCATAGTTCTGCTGGGGGACTTCAATGCGCACGTGGGAAATTATGGAGACACATGGAGAGGCGTGATTGGGAGGAACGGCCTCCCTGATCTAAACCAGAGTGGTTGTTTGTTGTTGGACTTCTGTGCTAGTCATGGATTGTCTATAACGAACACCATGTTCGAACATAGGGATGCTCATAAGTGTACTTGGTACCAGAGCACCCTAGGCCAAAGGTCAATGATCGATTTTATAATCGTTTCATCTGATCTGAGGCCATATGTTTTGGACACTCGGGTGAAGAGAGGGGCAGAGCTGTCAACTGATCACCATCTGGTGGTGAGTTGGGTCAGAGGGTGGGGGAAGACTCTGGACAGACCTGGTAAGCCCAAACGGGTAGTGCGGGTAAATTGGGAACGTCTGGAGGAGGCCCCTGTCTGACAGACTTTCAACTCACACCTCCGGCGGAGCTTTTCGTACATCCCTGTGGAGGCTGGGGGCATTGAACCTGAGTGGACAATGTTCAAAGTTTCCATTGCTGAAGCTGAGGCGAGGAGCTGTGGTCTTAGGGTCTTAGGTGCCTCAAGGGGCGGTAACCCACGAACACCGTGGTGGACACCGGTGGTCAGGGAAGCCGTCCGACTGAAGAAGGAGTCTTTCCGGGATATGTTATCCCAGAGGACTCCGGAGGCAGTTGCAAGGTACCGAAAGGCCCGAAGGGCTGCAGCCTCTGCCGTGAAAGAGGCAAAGCAGCGGGTGTGGGAGAAGTTCGGAGAAGACATGGAGAAGGACTTTCGGTCGGCACCAAGGTGCTTCTGGAAAACCGTTCGCCACCTCAGGAGGGGGAAGCGGGGAACCATCCAAGCTGTGCACAGTAAGGATGGGACGCTGCTGACCTCAACTGAGGAGGTAATAGGGCGGTGGAAGGAGCACTTTGAGGAACTCCTAAATCCGACTAATACGCCCTCTATGGTAGAGGCAGAGCTGGAGGATGATGGGGGATTGTCGTCAATTTCCCTGGTGGAAGTTGCTGAGGTAGTTAAACAACTCCACAGTGGCAAAGCCCCAGGGACTGATGAGATCCGTCCAGAAATGCTTAAAGCTCTGGGTGTGGAGGGGCTGTCTTGGTTGACACGCCTCTTCAACATTGCGTGGAAGTCGGGGACGGTGCCTAAGGAGTGGCAGACCGGGGTGGTGGTTCCCCTTTTCAAAAAGGGGGACCAGAGGGTGTGTGCCAATTACAGGGGTATCACACTTCTCAGCCTCCCTGGTAAAGTCTACTCCAAGGTGCTGGAAAGGAGGGTTCGGTCGATAGTCGAACCTCAGGTTGAAGAGGAACAATGCGGATTCCGTCCTGGTCGTGGAACAACGGAACTTTACTCTTGCAAGGATCCTGGAGGGAGCCTGGGAGTATGCCCAACCGGTCTACATGTGCTTTGTGGATCTGGAGAAGGCGTATGACCGGGTCCCCCGGGAGATACTGTGGGAGGTGCTGCGGGAGTATGGGGTGAGGGGGTCCCTTCTCAGGGCCATCCAATCTCTGTACGACCAAAGCGAGAGCTGTGTCCGGGTTCTCGGCAGTAAGTCGGACTCGTTTCAGGTGAGAGTTGGCCTCCGCCAGGGCTGCGCTTTGTCACCAATCCTGTTTGTAGTATTTATGGACAGGATATCGAGGCGTAGTCGGGGTGGAGAGGGGTTGCAGTTTGGTGAGCTGGGGATCTCATCGCTGCTTTTTGTGGATGATGTGGTCCTGATGGCATCGTCGGCCTGTGACCTTCAGCACTCACTGGATCGGTTTGCAGCCGAGTGTGAAGCGGCTGGGATGAGGATCAGCACCTCTAAATCTGAGGCCATGGTTCTCAGCAGGAAACCGATGGAGTGCCTTCTCCAGGTAGGGAATGAGTCTTTACCCCAAGTGAAGGAGTTCAAGTACCTTGGGGTATTGTTCGCGAGTGAGGGGACAATGGAGCGGGAGATTGGTCGGAGAATCGGCGCAGCGGGTGTGGTATTACACTCAATTTATCGCACCGTTGTGACGAAAAGAGAGCTGAGCCAGAAGGCAAAGCTCTCAATCTACCGGTCAGTTTTCGTTCCTACCCTCACCTATGGTCATGAAGGCTGGGTCATGACCGAAAGAACGAGATCCAGGGTACAAGCGGCCGAAATGGGTTTCCTCAGGAGGGTGGCTGGCGTCTCCCTTAGAGATAGGGTGAGAAGCTCAGTCATCCGTGAGGAGCTCGGAGTAGAGCCGCTGCTCCTTCGCGTCGAAAGGAGCCAGTTGAGGTGGTTCGGGCATCTGGTAAGGATGCCCCCTGGGCGCCTCCCTAGGGAGGTGTTCCAGGCACGTCCAGCTGGGAGGAGGCCTCGGGGAAGACCCAGGACTAGGTGGAGGGACGTCCTGCTGGGAGGAGGCCTCGGGGAAGACCCAGGACTAGGTGGAGAGATTATATCTCCAACCTGGCCTGGGAACGCCTCGGGATCCCCCAGTCGGAGCTGGTTAATGTGGCTCGGGAAAGGGAAGTTTGGGGTCCCCTGCTGGAGCTGCTACCCCCGCGACCCGTTACCGGATAAGCGGAAGAAGATGGATGGATGGATGGGTTTGCGTTAATGTATCAACAGTGAAAGATGCCATTGTGCAGAATAGCTCCTTATGGTATTATTGGATTTTATTAGAAATGAAGCATTAACATGTAAGCAGCATTTTAATGTTGTTTAAGGTGGAGCTCACAACTTTATTCAGTGCTTTATCATGTTGTCAAGTTGTAACTAAAGTAAAAAGTACAATATTTCCCCTTGAAATGTAGTGGCTTAGAAATATTCAAGTAGTACAAATACCACAAAAATTGCACTTAGTTGCAGTACTTGAGTAAATGTAGCCTACTTAGTTTTACGTTCCACATTTGAGGGCCAGTTGTAACCAATATAAGTGATATTTTATGATTAGTTAACATAACTCCAGCCTATCACAGGCCCTCTAGTGGCTCCTGGTGGACAAACATGTAAAACACATCACTTAGTTCCCTTCCAGGAGAGTTTCATTTTTCTTTAAATGAAGAGAGGAAGTTTCTAGTCAGACAAGAAGAGGTTGAGGGAGAGTCAAAGAAAATGACAATATTATAAGTTTAATGTGGGAAGTAGAGGACAGTTTGAAGCTTTAAATTTGAAACCTACTTTCAGAATCAGTGACATCTTTGAAATCACTTCTGAAAATTATCTTTTTAAAAATATCTTTTTATTAATGCCAGCACAGTGTTTAATTTCCAACATGTCTTATCTGTGTTATTATTATTGCTTTTATCTGATATTATCGTTGGGTACTTTTTTGCATTTTGTTTTTCTATTATTTTAAAACACTTTGAAACTTTGTTTTGAAAAGTGCTCTATAAATAAAGTTTATAATTATAATTATTATTTTTACTTTACTCAGAATTTAAATCTAAAATATGGAAATGGCATAAGATTACAGTATCAATACCAATTTTCCCTTTTCATTTAATTTTAATTTTCTGTTTGTTTGTAATTTTTTTAAATAGATGTAGGCTACATTTTTTTCTATAAAGCCCATTTTCTTTTCATTTGTATATACTTTTTTCCACATGTTCTGTTTAATTTTTTGTAATTTTACTATTTAGGTGAAATGTTTTAGTTTTACTTTCTTCTAGTGTTTATTGTATTGCTCACTGCTGCGTGTTATTGAATTATTAAAGAAGCACTACCCACGCCGGCCAGCAGGTGGCGGTATGTGACCTTCCATTAAACACTGTAAAAAGAGGAAGCACAATTTATTAACAACACGCTTGAACTTTCATGGGTTGGGTAACGTTAGAGTTGACTTACTGTGACAGATTTATATTCGTTGTTTACCATTATAGTGACAATGGAGAGGAGCTTAGGGACAGTTTCAGCCATCAAAGCTTTAGGGTGAGTAACGTTTAACTGCTTCCTTATTTGCTGCGAAGTCAGACCCAACGTTACTTTCATTTGTTGTTCATTTCATAGACATATAACCCGTGTAAAGCTAACGTTAATGTTTGGTACAGTATAATACAAGTTAGCTGTTGTATAAGCACTTCATTCTCTGTGTGTAAAAATGTGTCATTTAGTATCAACATGCTGGTCTTCCAGTATATTAGGACACTTGCCGACCTGCAGCAGGTCATTTCACGTGTCGTCTTTACTTCCTGCTCAGGTACCCGGGTGGCTGCTGCCTCACACGGTGTAAATGTGATGAACTTCCCTGTCCGCTGCTCACTTGGCTGACTGCACAGCTGAGGACTCTCTGTCCAGAGCTACAAGGTTTTTATTATTAACCCCTGTCTGTGGTGCACTGTCCTCTATGGTGTTGGATGCAGTAAACACCTTTTAACCCTTGTGTTGTCTTCGGGTCAAATTTGACCCGTTGTCTAAAATGTCTATATCAGAAATATAGGTTTCTTTTATAACTACCTAATTGTGATTACCCAAAAATAAATTGGATGATTCCATACAATGCACTTCGCAAGTACAACAAAAATCTATACTTTCACTGAATTTTGTGTTTGTTTTTTTTTTCAATTTTTTAGCATTTGAAAAAACATCTCGACTGAACGTTGACATATGCCATTCTGTGATTATCCTTCCTTTAATATAAGTCTAAAAAATTCATAATTTCTGCTTTTTAACTCAAGAATAAGGTATAATTTCCTATAAATGAGGTTTATTGACCATTAATTCTAAAAATAAGTGTAAATCTAGTAATGAGTTGGTGTTAGTGGTGTTTATACATGATAGTGAAAGGAAGCGTTAAACGTCAAAGTGCCAAAAACATTGAAAAAAGTGCCAAAAGAGACAAAAACGTTAGAAAAAGTGATTTTCAGTTTTGACCCGGTAGGACGATGCATGGTCGAATGGAAGACAACACAAGGGTTAAGTCATCAGGTGGTGGTGGTTTTTCTAACCATGTGCATTAATACAATAATATCCAGATCTGGTTAGTTTTTTTTAAATAAACCGCCTGACAATAACCTGAGATCTATTACAACTTTTAACATTTAAAAACAAACTGAACACCTTTGTAGTAATAGTTCATAGTGGTTTTATATTGTATTTTTTCTGCTATTGTTAAGATAAAATAAGTTAGACCTTTATTCATCCTGAAGGAAGTTTCTGTGCCAAAGATGCTCAGTATAAATAGCTTAATAGATATAGATATACAAACTATGCATACATTCATGGTAAAATGAAAAAAGATTTAAAGGCCAACCAATTAAGGATTTTTAAGGCCAATACTAATATTTGTGAATTAAAAAATTCTGATAATGATATATCGGCCAATAGTTATTTATGTTGATGCTGTTGTTGTTTTTTACAAGAACACATAACATAGACAATTTGTGTTATAAGGATCCCTAAATCGTCCCGAATATATACTAAGTGTGGGATTTTAGAGTTGATAAACTCTAAAATGAAGTAAAGTCAGTGTGTTCTCGTGGACAAAGACTATAACATACTTTGTCCACATTTTGAAATGGCCTCAAACATGTATTTGACACATTTCTGTATTGCAATGTCTTTTGACTTATTGGCCAACATGTACTTTACATCGACACTAATGTATCTGCAATAAGCTAACATCAGCTGATATACAGGTATCAGTCTACCTCTAATAGAAAATAGAAAAGAATATACAGGGTATACGTGTTAGACAAAGAAAGATGTAAATTACTAATGATAGTACAATGCATGAATGAAAGTGCAGAATGCTGTGTTCTATATTATACTGTGCTATACTGTACAAAATAGTTGTATTTTGTTTATGGTATTCTGTACTTGTTACTTGTTGCTGCATGCATTATATATTAAAGAAACTTGTTGTAATGTGCTGTATAAACAAAATAGCCTTGTCGTCCCTTTTTTTCAGACTCAAACATGACAGGTGACGTCTTGCTGGTGGGAGAGTTGAGGACTTTACTGTCAAACATGTCGTCTCCCCTCACAGTGCTGACCTCAGAGCTGCTGGGGCCGTCCATCCTGAACAAAGTCACTGGTGAGATATAATAGGAGTCTGCTGGGTTCTCTTGTAGAGTTGTGTGTTTAAGGTAATAACAGATACATTTCCTGCCCAACTTTTGAAATGGCGGGTGTATCATCTTAAAATGATTGTTCAATTCTTTAGAGTCCCTTGTATCAGAATTACAAGCAGCTCTAATAATGAAGCATAAGGAATTGCATCCGGAGGAGAAGACGACAGGAGAGGAGTCTGAAAAAGAGCAGCGAGTTGAAGAACTCACTGAGTTTTGTCAGGAGTATCCAGATGCTGATGATGATGACAAAGACAGAAGGAAGGCGGAGATGCAGGCAGAATGGATATTACTGATGCACGCCCTTGGCATGGATGCCTCCTCTCAATTTACAGATGTGTTGAGTGAGGTAAGTCTCATATAAGAGAAACTGAGATGTGTAAAAGTCATGACTACAAACTGAGAAGCACTGAAAGGATATTTTTTTAATATTATTTGAATGCAGGTAGAGTCGAGGCTTACTCGTCTACCATGTGGAGAGATGACAAACCCGCTTCTTAACACCAACCTCAGCTCAGAGCAGTGGGTATGTTGCCAGGGCTGTTACCAGTTTATTACACGTAATATTGAACTCTAACGTTAGCATTTCAACCTTATTTTCTTTCTTTTTCTCAGGCGCAAGTTAAAAAGATCAATCAAGTTCTGTCAGAGGATTATCAGTGTCGGCGACAAATGATGATCAAGCGCTTTCAGGTTACACTTGAGTCATTTGCATGGGGAGAAAAACAAAAGGTAGGCATGTTAAATCACTGCATCTGTTAGAACTTACTCACTTTAAGAATAGCCATACCAAAATGTGGATCATTTGGTTGTTGGTTGGGCTTCATTGAGTGTCTTCTGCCCTCACGATGTGTGTGGATGCACAGCTATGCAGCGAACTACACTTCTATTGTACACACACTAAACATGTCACTTAATTTCCTGATTAATGAAATTCCATAGCAATCTGTATGATAGTCTTAATTTAGTTTTATATAGTTAAAGGTTTTTCTTGTCAGTCAGGACCAAAGTGGTGGACAGACCTTGCCTTACATAGAGCCATGCCACCAGTGTGGCTAAAAATGACTTTAAAGATTAATTCATTATTAAAATTTACTAATTGACTAATCCACTACTCGTTTCAGCTCTTGTGAAAATATTCATTTTGCTGCGGCAGGTTATCTGGGGGACAACCAGCATCAGTGTGCATCACGATAACAACAAACATCCCAGTTCAATAAGTCCTTTATTTACAGGAGCGCAGTGAAGTGCTGGCCACAGTGCCTCCTCTTTCATCCCTCATCGGCTCCTGCCAAGTCTCCCCGTCTCTTCTGATCGCCATCAGAGAGGATCAGTCCTTCATTGAGCCAGTCATGGCTGGAAAAAGCACCCCTGTCTACAAGGTACAACCGTAAACAGTTATAAACCCTGCCTGTGATTCTGAATGTAGACATTTCAAGTTCAAGTTACTTTATTGTCCCCCAATGGGGAAATTTGTTGTGCAGCAGATAGTATAGTACAAATCACACACACACACAATACAGAGATTGCCTACCTTGCAGGCACAGTTAAAAACAATTTAAAAGGGGTGGCCTCTAGCTCACCCAGTAAGAGCGTTCGCCCCATGTTGGCAGAGTCCTGCAGCGGCCAGGGTTCGAGTCCGACCTGCGGCCCTTGGCTGCGTGTCATCCCCCATCTCTCTCCCCCTTTCGTATCTATCCACTGTCACTATAATAAAGGGGAAAAAAAGCCCAAAAATAAATAAATAAAAACAATTTAAAAACAAAACAGTAAACAATCAATAAATAGTAAGTCAATAAGTTATCTATTGTTCTTCATAGAATTATTTCTACTTCAGAACACAGATGGCCTCAAATTCTTCTTTGGTCTCCCTAGATGTTGATGGGCAGCGTACCAGACAGAGGAGGACGACCAGGGGAAATTGAGCCACCTATGCCAGTGTGGGAAAATCGAAGAGCCAAAGGACACGGATCAGGACGAGGAGGTGTTCACCATCAACGTAGATTTTCAGATAAAAAGAAGAAAGGGAAAAGAGAGTAATGTGTCATTCTCTTACTGCTTAATTTGAAAAAAAAAATATATATATAATTTAAATCTTGATTATGAAATACAATATGGCTGTGGAACGCTACATATTATATAATTTTATAGTTAGAAAGGTTTGCTTAATTCTTAGTTGTAGTTTGTACATGGCTGTTTTTTTTTTATAATGTAACTTTTCATTGCTATAATGTACTGGTATATGAGCTGATATTTTTGTAATATTTGGTGATAAAAATTATTTGATTTTTGTATGTGTTGGCTTTGCACATTTATACATAGATTTGTTTACTAAAGAATAAACCTATTAATTAAAAATTAAATTTTGTGTAATGTATTGTGCAATGTTGGTTATGCTTAAGACAGCCAAGCAATTACCATTTAATGTAGCTCTCATTTCTAGTGAGAAAACAACACTGATGTAGACTAAATTGCTATTTTGTTTTACTTCATTATTAGGGTTGGGCATCGTTTGGATTTTAACGATTCTGATTCCAGTTCCGATTCTTCCTTTCGATTCCGGTTCTTATCGATTCTCTATTTCAATTCTTTGAGGGGTGGATTTGAAACGGGTCACATGCTTATTTCACAAATAAGAGTGCGTTTAAAATAATAAATGTTTTATTTTGATAAAAAACAAAGCCACACTAGAGCGCTGCTTACTGTGCTCCACGGCTGCAACACAACAAGCGCCTGGCCGCCACGGAAACCAAAACTTGCGCATGTTAAATTTGGAACCCATGATCAGATTTGAAACCAAATCCTCCAAACGATTCCAATAAAGAAACGATTCCACTGGAATTGTAATTTTTGAAATGATTCCAAGTAGGAATCGGTTCTCGATGCCCAGTCCTATTCATTATTGGAAATGCTGAAAAACTGTTGCAGCAATGTTGGCATATATATTTTTTTACACATGTAATACTCAATATAATTTACATAAAAAAGAACGAATAGAATAGAGTTTATAGATAGAATTAAAAATTCAGGATTTACTCTGAAAAGCCACCAACAGTTCACCTTTCTTAAAAATATGCCATAACTGTTAAACAAAACGAAAGAGACTGTTATTGTCATTATTGTTAATATTATAGGTACATCCATGAGATGTAAAAATAAAAAAATAATAAAATAGGCTACAACCATAGACTGTTAATATTAAGATTTACTGTATATGGGTACAACCATATTGTTCTATATCTATGGGTACAACCATAGACAGTATATAAGAGGGTACAACACATGGGGAAACTTTTGAGGTTACACCAGTTCAAAAACGTTGCCATCGGATGCATAATTCCAATGTTAATAACAACGATTACAATGTAGTTTAGGCTAAACAAGATTAAGGAAGTCCAATCAATAAGTTACATAATATATAATTACCAGTAACTGGATGAAAGCATCCCTGTTGTTTCCATCATACCGGAAATTACCCGAGAGACATATGATGTAACACGTAGAAAGTTCCGGACTATCGTTAGCTAGTACTAAAGGCAGAGACACGGTTTACTAAAGGTCGACATTTCACCAAGGTGTCACGTCTGTTTTTATCAGCGAGCAAATTTACACATATACTAATAATTTAAAAATGCCGAGAGGAAGTAGAAGCCGGACATCCAGGATGGCCCCTCCAGCCAGGTGACATTTGATATCCAACATTTGATAAAAGTTGTTAAAACAGTAGCTGCTAGCAAGTTTAGCTAACGTGCTAGTGCTAATCAGGGCCATTGCCTAAAGATTAGCAGCTAGAACTAAATGATATGATTATTTTGTCAATCTAAATGTTTTCCTTTTGTACTAGGAGACTGGTGTTTGCTCAAGCCATTGATAAAAGCAGTGCAGGTCACAGTGTATAATCTGCATTATTGTCTTATAATGTTTTATGGCATCACAACGTCAAAATTAAACATTTTAAAAATGTGTAGATTACATAAAACTGCAGGCAGCTAGGATCAGTTTCCCTTTAACCTGCAGCTAATTTAAGACTTTCTTCGATGATTTCTCTTAAGCCACACGGAGCCCAGGGTTAGGTCTACTTGATACCATATGGGGTTTTGTTCAGTGTAAAGTCGTGATGGCGCTTTTAAATGTATTCCTCATACCTGTGTGTTCTGTCAGTATTATTAACGTTAGCTCCTAATGCTAAATTGTCATATGAATGACCTCAAGTGACACCATGCGCCTGTGCCACATACCGTTTACTTGTAATAGCACTGGTATTTTCTGAAGTTGTATCACTCTGTTGCACACTTTGAATAGTAGGCTATTATAATCATCTAGTGCATAGATGTGTGATGTATGTGTATGGGATGTTCTCTTTATATATGTACTGTATATCATATTAACCTCATAGTTTTCCCATTGTCTAACCTTTGCCCTGATGAAGGTCTAAAGACAGAAAGTGTGGCTTTTTAACTAAATATGTTAAATGTGTCCTAAGTGTACAGTCTGCTGTACAGTTTAGGTTTTTGGCCTTCTTGAAACTTAGCACTGACAGTTATTTCAAAACTAAGTCAAACTAATTCGGAAAGACTGATACCAGTACTTAAAAGTTGTGTCAGTTGTTGATTGTGTTGGGATTGTTCTTTTAAATTACTTTCCCTCTACAGCCGGGCGCCACCATCACCACCCCCTATGGCCAGGGCTGCACCTCCTCCCTCGTATGCCCCGGCTCCAATGCATGCTCCTCCATCTGCTGTGGGTGCTCCAGCTGCAGCACCCAGGCAGCCAGGTATGTTTGCTCAGATGGCGACTACAGCCGCTGGAGTGGCAGTGGGCTCTGCAGTAGGACACACAATCGGCCATGCCATGACTGGAGGCTTCGGTGGTGGACACTCAGAGCCTGCCAAGCCAGACGTCACATACCAGGTAAATAAACTTTTGTTTAGCCGGTATTAAGACTGGATTAGCTTCAGGGAAGATTAGTGTGTCTGACACGTGGTAGGTAGCGGTACCAAAAAAACAGGTGTGTTTGGGAGTTGGTGGAGGAGGCAAAGTAGTGTTGAAACGACAAACCTCACTCATACGATGTAAGCTCGTAGGCTACCAACTCATCTCGGTGAAAGTCTTATAACCGAACCATGTACATAATCATACTATTGCCTTTACATGGGTATATTCACATAAAGTTGAATCTAATGTCCACATTAGTTGTTAATGTATTTGTGTGCTAGTTGATTCCACTTTGCACTCTTTCTTGTCTTTTTGATTAAAAAAAAAAATCTCAAAGGAGAGATGTAAAGCTTATGTCGTATATCTTGGCATGTGAGACGTCTTCAAACATTTTGACCCTTAGATGACATATCACCATGTTAGGCATTTCAAAATTTTAAGAGTAAGTGTATTACAGTTTTCTAGTACTATTGACATTGTGTTACAATTTGAAACCAACAAAAAATCAAGAACTTCTCAAAGTACCATGCGTAGAGTAGATGTGTGAAGGATCCCATCATCTGTCTTGTGTCTTTCAGGAGCCGTACCAGGCTCAGCCCATGTACCAGCAGCAGCCACAGTCCATGTACCAGCAGGAGGCGCCTCAGCAGCAGCAGGCCTGCTCCTATGAGCTTAAACAGTTCATCGAGTGTGCCCAAAACCAGAGCGACTATAAACTCTGTGAGGGCTTCAGTGAGGTGCTGAAACAGTGCAAGTCCTCATATGGTGAGTGAAGTAGATTACATATGGATTTGTAGCATGCTGGTAGGTGTGTGTGTGGCAGTCAAACAGTGCAGTCTTGGACTGCTAATGTAATTGTAGCATTATATATATATATATTTTTTGTTTTGTTTTGAAAGACTCACGCTCTTGTTTGCTGTAGTGTTTATACTTAATTTAGCATTGCCAAATAAGGATCTTGCATAAATACTTAGTCATCCAGACGTCATAACCAAATGATAGCACAGTCATGGATCTGTGGTGTTTTGATACACCGTGTGGCCATAGGGAGGCGTAGCTTTAAAAGCTTTCTGAATGCTTCATATAACCAGATTTTCTTTTCTTTTACTGTAGGATTTTTAAATTTTCCAAATCAACTAATATCAATGATGGAGAGAATGAAAAGTTGTCTAACTGAACTTTTCTTTTCTCCACAGGTATGTTATGAGACGACAAAAACCTGGAGAGTGAAGAGCACACAAACTGAATTAAGCAGCCATGCTGGATGAATACTAAGGGTGTTAATTCACAAGGGATCAATAAACATGCTTTATTTTGACAGTTGATTATCATCAGACAGCGTCATTGTGTTCATTCTCAGGAAAGTGCTGCTGCAGAGTTTGTAATAATAGTAAATAATGTTTATATATTTTGCTGCATGTTGATTTCAGTTGTCAGTGTTTTTCATTAGCTTTAGTGCTTTTAATTTAAATAGATGAACAACATTTGTAGATCATGATAACTTGTAACACCACCAGTTTCCACCTTCTGGATTATGGATGTCTGCAGTTTCTTTGGGTTTCAAAATAATAAAGCACCTGAATCTTAAAAACAATGTGTGATGGACTTTTTTTTTCACTGCCTGTTCATTTTTACATTCAGTTTACTTATTTGCTGCAGGGGTCCAGCACCTGTCACGTCACTCCAGTCTCTGCAACGAGTTAAATGTTACATGTGGAGTAATGTTGGTAATGTAGGATCTCTCTCTCTCTCTGTCTGTCTGTCTCTCTGTCTGTCTCTCTCTCTCTCTCTCTCTCTGTCTGTCTGTCTGTGTCTCTCTCTCTCTCTCTCTCTCTCTCTCTCTCTCTCTCTCTCTCTCTCTCTCTCTCTCTCTCTCTCTCTCTCTCTCTCTCTCTCTCTCTCTCTCATAGCGAGGGCAGGAGCTGCAGGGTGTTATTTCATGGATCTGTTCAGTGGAAGCAACAATTTATTTTTGGCATCTGACATTAAAGCTTACCCTTAGCTATGACAGCGGCCCCTCAGAGCAGCGACAGCCCCGGGGTTTTGACTGGAGCTTTTAGTCCGTCCTCTAACACTTTGTGAACAGACCGAGTGATTCTGATGGATACCCTTTATCTCAGGGACTGACCGGCACCGGACACGGTGAGTGATGTATTACTTTATATAGAGTCAGCTAAAGGTCAAAGATTGACACATTGACATTTTGCTAAATCTACACCCCGTGATATGTCGGATCCAAAACAAAGCTTGTTCGCTTATTAGATCCGGTACAATCAACATGATTGAGACAGCTCGTGAGCTTAGATTATAACCTTCTATCTCCGTTTAGGGTAGTTCTGAGATATTGACATCAAAGTTTTTACATCCCAGCTGGCAAAACTGTTATGTAGTATTTTATTTTATTAATTACTAACTAACAAAATATTTTTTTTTTACAAAAATAACGCCACACAGGCATTAATAAGCACCTAATGGATCAGATTATGTCAAAAACTCAATTTCGTAATTTGTAATATTACAAAAACCTACGGAAGTTGTTGATACTGATAAAGGCGTCCATCTGCACCGGGTGACAGAATCCAATAATTATTATTCTCCACTGTAGGCCTGTGTGTTCATAGTTACTCTAATATAATATACATTTGAGAAGAGCAGCCAAGTCCACGGGTTTGAGAAGCTGCAACCAGCAAATATTTGGGATTTTTGCTTGATAAATGATTCATTTCCTTTAACTATGTATTTCAGGTCAATGGTTAAACGATTCACTATGACCTGCTACAACATTGAAGTGCTGCTTATATCAGCAATTATAATAATTGACATAATAGGCTCCTCCTGCTAGCCTGACAAGCCAGACCCACATCAAGATTATTATATTATTATAAATTACATTTGTTGCCGCTAGGGTGCGTCTAGATTTCTAGGCTATCCTCCTGCTGCTTAATAAGTACTTTTATTAATGGTACTTTTAGATTTCTGATAACATTGTCAAACCTGAAGCTGTGTTGTGTCTTTGAAAATGCAAACTGTTTCTGTCAGCGACCTGTTGTGGGAGGAGAGCAGTTGTGCAGCCTTGGTGGTGAACCAGAGTCCCAGCCATCATGACCAAAGAGGAGGAGAACCCTGACTGGGTGGGGGCCCAGGAGTTCTACAAGAAGTATGAAACCAAGGAGATTCTAGGAAGGTATTAAATTAGCCTACAAGGGGTTTCCAACCTCAGGGTCAGGGCCCTGTCGCAAGTTTAATGAGAAGTAGTCATGAGACTCCTCTAATATTTTATTTTGCTTATTGTGAATTACTGACAATTTTTTTTCTTTGGGACTCTAAAATTATTCAAGTAAAGGACGACAAATCACGCTTTCTTTGAATTGGTCACAATCAGTAGACATTTTTAACCTTTGAGGAGAATACAAATATATTATGTTGCTTCATACTAAATAAGCATGTTCCCTTTCTTGCTAATAGTTTACTGAGAAGATAATTTCTCATTTCTTCATAATGTGTAGGTCCACAGCTTCCACACACACACACACACACACACACACACACACACACACACACACACACAGTGGTGTGCTGTGCCGTTCATCTGCATGTAGCCTACTCTGCCAGTACTGCTAAACCTGTGCATTAAAAATGTTGAAATGGGTGGCAGCAGCAGTAACAACCACCACCACCGTTTATTGAGAAAGTTAATCAGCTGATTGATGAGCGATAGCGGAGGTAAAAGCCTGTGAAAAGGCAATGGCCAATAGGGAAACACCAACACTGATGTCATCACACTCACTCCAACCAATGGTGGAACTTCATCACAGAGTGACAGTTTCGAGGTCCTAGGGCTGGTCCCTGCAGTCTAGCCAAAAACAAATAGGCTATTTCTTGAATTTGTGGTCTAGAAATTCACATTTTTCAGTTTAACAGCCCAATACAATATAAAACAACTCAAGACATTAGTAATGTTTGTTTGGTTGAGACACTGTTGGCTTTCCCAGAAGTTTCCCATAAGTCCCTGAGGAATGTCAGCAGTGCCAGAGCTTTCTTTCTCATTGTCATTCCCCACCATCTGTCAGACGGTGGTGCTGTTACATAAAGCACAGTGTTTGAGGAGGCTGCATTCATTAACTTAAGCGTTTTTTTTGGACAAAGGTTTAGTGTTGAGGGCTGCCCGCAGTGCCCAGGATTGGACAGCATGCTGTTAGATTACATAATTTCACTCCCTTTCTTACATGCAGGTCACCGAATTTGGACAATGTGTTCAGCTGCTCTGGTACTCTTCGCATGGCTTAGCCAGCTTCACAAACAGGGGACAGAGAGCCAGTTTAGTATCCATTCTAAATGGTCCCCTGAAATGGATTTTATAAGTATAAATTACAATGAGGATGTTACAATGTTACTCTGACTTTATGCTCACACGTCACATCAAGATGAAGCTAGGCTACTCTTCCGTAGACAACAGGGAGTATTCTGAGAACATAGCATCCAACAGTTATCACAGAAACTTAGTTTGTTGCTGAAATTCCTGACCCGAAGCACACAAACATGTTTTCTTTGAGTCCAGCTGTCCAAACACAAACCACTGAAATATTAAGTAACCTGACAAAGCTGATAACAAGTGATTTCTCTTTCTCAGGGGAGTGAGCAGCGTGGTGCGTCGCTGCATCAACAAACGAACGTCTCAGGAGTACGCGGTCAAGATCATCGACATCACCCCCTCGGACAAGACGACCCCGCAGGAGATCGAGGAGATCAGAGAGGCGACAGTGAAGGAGATCGACATCCTCAAGAAAGTCTGCGGACAGGAGAACATCAGTAAGCACATACTGACAGATTTGAATTCAAACTGTGTGCATCATCAGCAGCTTTATTAAAACATGGATCTACATTAATAGTCTCAGAAAGCCAAAAGAGCGTGGCTGGCCTTTGTCCCATTTATCTGCTCAAGAGGTCAGTTGTAGTCAGTGTTGGCCTTTGCTCTCAAGTTATCCACTTATCAAGTGAATTTAAGTCCTTTTTGTTTTGTCCGTCTTCATTCAATACTTAATGTACCTCAAATGTCTCTCCAGTACAGCTCAAAGACTGCTATGAGTCCAAAGCCTTCTTCTTCCTGGTTTTTGACCTGTAAGTCTAAAATCTCAAGTTTTACATGGCTGACTTTTAAACAGAAATTCAAGCAAGCAGCTGTTCAAATGTTTTCTTTCTCGCAGAATGAAGAGGGGTGAACTTTTTGACTACCTCACAGAGAAAGTTACTCTGAGTGAGAAGGAAACCAGGTCAGTGAGAGTGTTACATGACTATTATGAATTCTCCTAATCCTTTAAAGACCTTTTAAGAGTTTGGTGTGTGTTGGTTTTAGGAAAATCATGCGTGCTCTGCTGGAGGTGGTCCAGTTTCTCCACAACCAAAACATCGTCCACCGAGACCTAAAGCCTGAGAACATCCTTCTAGATGACGAGATGAACATCAAACTAACCGACTTTGGCTTTGCTGTGCAAATCCAGCCAGAACAGAAACTCAAAGGTTGGTGAAAGCTTACATGGGAACCAGCCAACAAACATTGTTACAATATCTGAATGAATTTAAGGTCATTTCAGAGTGACAAGTTTACCTCTAGGTAGTCCAAACTGACCCAATTTGCTCACACTGACATATTAAGAGAAGTTAACAATATCGGACATGAACACAACAGAAATTCCCACCCCAGCATATTCAGCTGAGGATATTTAAGTGTCCTTCTCATATAAAGTTTCAATGTTTACAACCTACAGTGCCGTTACAGCAGCTGCTGGCGGTCGGCGGAGAATCTGGGTCCGGTTGCACAACATGCTCCCATCTCTCTTAGCTGCTCTTACAAAGGTTAAGATGCAACAGTACACTCAGATCTCAGATCTATTTGCTGTAGTCCCAGACACTCGGAGTACACTGACCTTTCAAATAAGATTTATCAGATCATTAGCAGTGGGAACTGGCAAGTCAAATGTCTAATGGAACTGTGCAGATAGTTTTGTTTAGTTGGTAAATATGTAATATTCACGTTTGATTACTTGCATTAGACTGTAGATCTATTTCAGCAGGCATATACTGTATGCATGCAACACATCATGTGAAAGTTGCCATCAAAATGAATGTCTAAATGCATAATGAGGTAAATGATTTCAATAAATGTTCTAGGGCTGTGTATTGGCAAGAATCTGGCGATACTATGCGTATCACAATACATGGGTCACGATTCAATATATTGCAATATATTTCGATACTGTGCGATATATTGGGATTTTTTTAAGTATAATTTTAGATAAACTAATATTTAAAAAAAGACATGATGTTCATAAAAGTCAAAGAAGTTTACTTTAGGCAAACAATTCATTACGCAGAAAATCAAACTGCCAGTTTGGGATTGTGGTTCACAGGTTCTTAGTAGCCATAGCTACATTGTTAGCTTCTAGCAAAAGTCAGGCACTACTAGGCACTGCTAGGCACTGTTGGGCAAGGACACTAGTGGTGTGTCTCAGCATAGCCATCTAGCGGTAGGGGGTTTGAAAAAAAAAAATATTTAAAAACTTTTTTAAATAAAAAAAAAAAAAATTGATATTGCCTTTTTGAAAATCGATACAGTATTGCTAAATGAAATATCGCGATACTCAAGTGTAACGATTTTTTCTTACACCCCTAAAATGTTCTCATATGTAGGTAAATGGTGTTATTCAATTTTATTTTATTTATAGTGTCAAATCATAACAGGAGTTATCTCAGGACACTTTACAGATAGAGTAGGTCTAGACCACACTCTGTAATTTACAAAAACCCAACAATTCCCCCCTCAAGAGCAAGCATTCGGTGCGACAGTGGCGAGGAAAAACTTTCTTTCAACAGGCAGAAACCTCGGACAGACCCTGACTCTTGGTGGTCGGCTTTCTGCCGCTGCCGGTTGGGACACAGAGACAGAGTTATAGATATAATATATTGATGTTCTAGTTAGACAGAATCAGCTTGAAGATGTAAAAATAACTATGAGTACTCAAGTTACTGTATTTAAGTGGACTAAGTCATTATTTGATTTATTATTCGCTTGACTACTTTTGCTTGGATAAGAATTACAGAATAGCCAACAGATGTGCTTTTATGGCTTTAAAGTTTGCTTTCCCCAAATGAGACGACCCTTGAGAGACACCTTTTCGTGAAGATAGTCCCTTTTTTTTAATTTTGAATGCATTGCTGTTTTGGATAGGAATTGGCTGCATGTGTTGTTTTTCCTTGTAAAGCACTCTGTAATCTTCGGTTTTGTTAACTGCTACTTAAATATGATACATATTATTTCCATCAGGGTGGTTGTGGTCAAGAGGATGCGACATAAGCCTGCTACTTACAGTAATCTTCAGTGGAGCAACTAACGTACGGTCATTTGAGTAGTTTTGAAAAAGTAATTCCACACTTCTACTGGTATAATAGTATACCTGATTTGGACTTCCAACAATACCCATCAGATTAAAGTGCACTTTTTCAAGCTTTGTAAATGTGCGTTTTAGTTTGACGTGTCTTGTAATGCAGAGGTGTGTGGGACCCCTGGCTACCTCGCACCGGAGATCATCGAGTGCTCCATGGACGGAGGGCATGCAGGATACACTACTGCTGTGGACATGTGAGTGTGCAGAGACAAAGAGCACACGACACAGCAGAAAGTTAGTCAGAATGTCATATATAAACTAAACAATATAAGCAACAAAGTTGTTACACATATTAACAAATGACTAATAAACAATGCCACATTCTGCAAACTTTTTTGCAGTTTATTTGTAACCCGTAATCTTATGTACAATATGGAAACTCATGTTATTTTAAATATAACTTGGCTTACACATTTTCCAGGTTATTATCAGAATGATGGATGTACACACTGTTAACAGACTTTGTGAGCTTGATTGGTTTCTACCTGCAGATGGAGTTCGGGGGTGATCATGTACACGCTGCTCGCAGGCTCTCCGCCCTTCTGGCACAGGAAACAGATGCTGATGCTGCGTATGATCTTGTCTGGGAGCTACGACTTCTCGTCTCCAGAGTGGGAAGACCGCTCAGACACTGTTAAAGATTTGGTACGCTCTTTTGTCCATCCTTACTTTTGCTGATTGGCTTATCTAACAAACGACACTTTGTAATAGTTGACTAATATCACTTATGACAATTAGCGATGTTAAAATGTGAAGCTGCTGTACGTTTTTAATTAACAGAAGAATGAATAAAACTCTCTGTGCGGTTTCCCTCAGATCTCTCGGATGCTGGTGGTTGACCCAAAGCAGCGATACACCGCTACAGACGTCCTCAACCACTCGTTCTTTTCACAGTATGTGGTTCATGAAGTACGACAGTTCAGCCCATACAGGCGGTTCAAGGTGAGACGTAAAGGATTACCACTCATAATCTCAGTCACATTCACAAACACGCAGCTGACCATAAATGTTTAGATTAATGTCCTACCTTCCAATGTGTCAAACAGATCCATTTCATATTGCCCATGTCCGTAAGACTAAATGAAGGCAAACATGGCTATTAGTTTGATTTTCTGGCTTGACTGTCAACAAAGGGTGATGATCATGGAAATATGGCCTCCTTGAACACGCCAGCAAGCACTGTAGTACCATCAAAGAATATTTTATAATACATTGGTTCATTTATAAACAATATTCTTCTGTATTTATTCACTTGATTAGATATTTCCTAATGTCTTATTTCATTTTGGCCATTTAGAGTCTTTTTAAGCCTTTGTAGGTACATTTTCAAATAAATTTCATTGCATTGTGCACTGTAATGAAAACAAATGGTTGCCTGGCAGGTGGGACATCAGCCCCAAAACGTTTAGTGCTTAAGAATGATAAAGCCGGTGCAACAAAAAAAAATAGGAAGGTAATCAAGACATTAATCAAACACAGTCTTTACACACACACACACACACAGTCCTGAGAAGAAGTCTAATTAGACAGAATAAGTGAAAACACCTGTGGGTCTCGTACCAAAACATTATTACGGTGATGACATGCACACTTTCCACACATTTAATACACCCTCAATACTCCAAGACACCAGTGAACTTTTCCCAAACTTTCTCCTTCAGGTAATTTGCATGACTGTTCTTGCCACAATGCGAATCTACTGCAACTACCGCCGTGCCAAGCCCGTCACCAAGGAGGTGATCAAGAGCGACCCGTACGCCGTCAAGCCCATCCGCAAGCTCATTGACGCGTGTGCGTTCAAGATCTACGGCCACTGGGTCAAGAAGGGACAAACTCAGAACAGAGCAGCACTTTTCGAGAACACTCCCAAGGCCATCCTGCTGTCGATGGCTGCCGAGGCCGACGAGCCGGCACACCACATATGGTAATAAGCACTCAGGACAGATCTGCTGGTGATGCAAAGGTACTCTTCTCTGTTGTATAAAGGGAATTAACTGGTAAAACATAACCGACTAACACCATACAAGGTTAATTTTAATGTGAAGAGCATATTTTGCTCATGAATTTTTGAAATGCAGCAGTTTGTTACAGTGGGATTAACTTACCTCAAGAATTGCCAAGTGCGGCAAACAAAACATCTGCAAGAATACCACTGTTCAACACTTTACTTGCTTTCTGTCCTAAATGTAGATTAGAATAACAGATTTTGAGAAAAATGTCAAGCCCGTTCTCAACTGTACAGCCTCTGAAAATTGACTTATTCTTTGCAGCCTGTCTAAAGCGATTGGAGCCAGCAGCCACCTCATTGTTATCAAAGAGAGATTGTTTCTTTAGTACTATGCACTTATCGCCTCATCTCAAACATGGACACAAGGTTTCCACCTTACCTTTTACTGCATGAAATATACTTTTTGTTCAAGGTTTAAATTTTGGATGACCACATTAATAAAATCAATTGAAAAAAAATCTGGTTGTATAAATGACGCCCTGGAGTATCACGTTACTCTTTTTTTCTACAAACATTTGTTTTGTCAGAACTGACAGCCAAAGCAAAACATGGACAAAACCAACATAACTTAGCAACTGGAATATGAAACCGTGAACCTGCATACTTGAATGGCATGGACTTATTGTTTTGTATGGCTGTTTGATCATCATGCATGTACTGTACTGAGAACAGCTTCGAGGGAAGTTTTAATTATATAGCACTTTAAAATGTATGCCATGGATTTATTAAAATGTGCATTACATTTGAAAAACCAAGACTCGTTATTGGAAAGGTCCCGACTATTATGCTTTTGAATTTTTATAAATCTGGATTGTATTTTTCTGTGTGTACACAAACTTGAATGTAGAAAGCTAATACACAAGACCCATTTTTAACACAGTGAAAAGTTTATTATTACAACACTAGAGTGAGATACATCTTTCAAGTAAACAAGCATTCAAGGGCAGATGGTGCTAGCTTTTAGCACAAGACACTGTTTTCCCTTGTGGAGCTGTGGGTAGAGAAAAAAACAAAACATTTAGGAGTTGAACATTTCACAACGTGCATTAATAGTTCAACTTTTTATTGTCATGTTCTTACCATGAGTGAAGGAGTTGACTATGTTTCTCATGTTCCTGCTTTAGAAGCAGCCACCAGTGCGCTCTGCAGAATTTAGCAAACAGTTTAAAAATATATCCTAACAAGCAGGAATATTGGCAGAGCAGCATCTACAATTTCCAAGTTTATCACTGTACTCATTCCTGTACAGTTGGATGAGGCTGAGGGAAGCACTCATCCAGGCATTTAACAGTAATGAGATGTGGCTTTTGCATGGTGTCTGACTGTATCCACCACAGACCAGCTGGAACAGAATTCGGCCATGCCTCAGTGCAGTGCTGACTTTCAGTGCCAGGAAAACTAATTATGCTGCATAACAGTGTGTGCAAACCTACCATCCTCAGGCCTTCGCGGTTTGGAGGTCAGTCGTAGCAGCCGTGTTTCTTTGGGCCACTGTGTGAAGGCCATGGATTACTGCACTTCTTAGATATTTTGACAAATGCTGGAACAAAAAAAAAAAAAAAAGTTATGGAGGCCATGAGGTGAATTTGTTTGAGGACATGTTATTGAGCGTGTTTTCTCACACAAACAAGAAATTGTGAGACAGTGCTAAACAATGCTTTTGGTAAAATATCTAAATGATGTCTAATCAATAACGAAAATAAATTGCAACCTTGTGACATATTCAAACAGTCACATATTTAAGAGCCACGTTTCTGTATTCACTCTGACATATGATTAAGGCACATAATTAGCACTCTTATCCTGTTGAGTCAGTGTGTGAAAATAATAATTTAGCATGGTGTCTGACTGCATTTACTATTTCAAGAGTAAAACAGAATTCGGCCATGCATTCAAATATGTTATTATGAAGTATGAGTTACCTCTCCGTGTTTCGACTCTTGGCCACGTAAGGATCAACAATCTCATCTTCAGACAAGGCATCTGTAGGAGAATACACCAGCTCAGTAACAGAAAGCTGTATTTCTCAGTGTTGAGGTTTAAAGAGCTCCTTTTTCATTTGAGGCGATACATTTGACATAGGAGCACATTCATCTCAATTACATGTCATTCGATTAATTTAGCGGACTTGACAAGGAATTGGCTCAAGTTCCCAGTGTTTTAATTTGTAACTTCCAGTATAATAAGAAATGGCATACATCTGCTCCTCCTCACCTCTGCCACATGGTGTGTTTCAGGCTGGTCGCTCCTCCATGATGAGTCAGGTCAGCCCATATCTTCCAATGTATGCTGTGCAATGATCACAAAACAAAAAGGTACACAAACATGTTAACATCAGCAGAATCATACATGTTTATACACGCCTAAGTATGTTCTCTTAATTTTCTATGTAAATTGTGGACCTAAGCCTATCGTAACAGAACTTAGCCTAACGATAACTATCTTAACAACCCTCTGGACCCATCCAGATCATGGACACAAATCACAATCTATGCGAATAAGGGAGTATCGTGGTGGTGTTTTAGCAAAAAACTGTCGATTACTTTCTGACTAAAGAACTACCGTCTTCCAGGTGCAATGCACGTCAACGTATAGCTAACGTTAGCTCACCACCATGTGTAACGTTACCTCATGCTGTCCACATCCAAAACAAACAAGGCATCCTGCTTGAACCTAGTTAACGTTAGCTAAAATTACCTGTGCGGAATTGCAGCTTAAATTTGCATTGTTCCACTTGAACCCTGGTTTACAGCAAACCTGGACGATTGAGAGCGACATTTTATATGCTGATAGCCACTGACTTCAACGTGGAGTATTTAGCTATCGTCGTCTTCCGGTTAGCAAATATGCTTTTCATAGGATGGCGAAGGCACGACCCGCCCTCCTCTCCTTCTGATTGGCTAGTACTTGTTGCCTGCTCTGGTTGGGTTGGTTAGGTTTAGGCAAGCACAGTAAGAAGCCATTCAGAGGCAGAGTAGGGCGGGACATGCCTTCGCCATCCCAAGACTGTATGGCTGTTCTCTTGGGTTCTCTGTTAGCATTTTGCACCGGTTGAGAACTGCAAGATATATGTAACCCATAACTGTTTAAGAGACTATATGGATTATTGCAGGATGTGCAGAAAATGTTGAGGGATGTGTTCAGGATATATAATATATGAATGTGCAGAGGACAGGTATAGTCCAGGATGTTTGCTGGTGGGGATCTGGGGCCTTGTTAATATTATCTTCTATCATCAGCATGTTTCTTGATTAAAACCAGAGTACTGTTTGAACCTGTGTCTCCTAGTCACTACACTTCACATTAACCTTCATCCTGGACTATACATCTGCCCATGCACATATTATATATTATTTGCACATTCTGCACTCAACCCATTCAGCCTCTTTTTCCTTATGCAACAGTTATTTTGTATGTATATATTTGTTTCTGTATTTGTTTTTATTATTATTATTGTAGTTATTGTATTTCATATGAATGTTTACTATGTCTGTTTATGTATGCACCTTTCACCAAGGCAAATTCCACATAAGTGTAACTTATTGTGGCAATAAACCCTTTTCTGAATCTGATATTCCTGCTAGTTGATTAGCGTCTACTCCAATATGAGCTACTAAAAAAACTTGATGACAATTGCAATTTTTTCTGATTGCTTAGCTCTAGTAGGTTGTTGATCCTGCCTGCTTTGTTTGTGTGTTTCCTAAAGTTCACAAATAACCATCTCCCCAATATTACAACTAATTCAGAAAAAAAATTGTCTTCTCGGTTGAAACCCATAGACTGTTTATAAGCCAAATGCAAACAGTGATTGCAAATGCTACTATTGTTTATTATTATATAATGTATTTCCTAGTTCAGCTTTTAAGCACTACTCCCATGTTTAGATAGATAGATAGATTTTTTATTGATCCCAAAAAAATGGGAAATAACATTGTTGCAACAGCAAAATTTCAGACACACAGCACACGTACAGAGTAAACATTAAATAATAGGAAAAAATATACATGAAATAATAATAGAATAATACACTAGCAATATTTAAAAATATATACAATTTGGAAATAAAATGTACAACTGTTTCGATATATAGATAAACTTAATGTGCAAGTTGGGGAGTAAAAATGTACAACTGTTTCACTGGTAATGATTGTGCAAGGTTGGTCAAGGTGCATTCAGTACAGATGTGATGTCTAAGAGTCTTATCTCACACTCAGTGATGAGGTGTTAAAATGTTTTATTGCCTGTGGTAGGAATGATTTCTTGTAGCGGTCCGTGCGACATCGAAGCTGTCGGAGCCTCTTAGAGAAGGTGCTCCTCTGTTGGACCAGTGTGGGGGGGTGGAGAGGGTGGTCGGGGTTATCCATGATAGATAACAGTTTGTTCAGTGACCTCCTCTCCACCACAGCTTCAAATGTCTCCTGTTTGCAGCCAATAACGGAGCCAGCCTTCCTGATCAGTTTGTTCAGTCTGTTTGTGTCGCTGGCTCCGATGCTGCTGCCCCAGCAGATGGCGGAGGAGAACAGAGAGCTGGCCACAACAGACTGGTAGAACATCTCCAGCATCTTGCTGCACACGTTGAAGGATCTCAGCTTCCTCAGGAAATAAGAGTCTGCTCATCCCCTTCTTGTAAACAGCAGTGCTGTTGATTTTCCAGTTCAGCCTGTTGTCGATGTTGACACCCAGGTATCTGTACTCCCCAACCATCTCCACGTTTGACTAGGCCTACTTCACTGTCACTCGGTTGTGTAATTTTAGTTAAATAAAACTAGCTGGATGAAGCTGTAATTATGTATATACTTAAGAAATCTAAGAAATCTCCTAATTGGATAGGCTATGATGTATAATGTTAGGATTTTATACAAACCTACAATAGGCCTACAACGTAAATATATTTACCTGGCTGTATACTGAAGTCTGAGTGTGTGCAAGATTTAAATTCATATATATATATATATATTAGGGCTGTCAATCGATTAAAAAAATTAATCTAATTAATTACATACTCTGTAATTAATTAATCGAAATTAATCGCATACATAATTAACGGTGCCTGAACCATTAAAAGATACAATGAAATATTTACTAAAATGTGAGGGGTGTACTCACTTTTGTGAGATACTGTATATACAGTATTGTATACTTCTGAGGTTCCATATAGCCTTGCACTTTATGATTTATTAGTAGCTGAATTAATCTCTTATTTATTTTGAAGATTGGTTAAAGGATGTGTCTGTAAGTGGGTGTATATATATATATATATATATATATATATATATATAACAAATTTGTTTTGTTAATTATTGTTGTGAATCAATAATTAAAGTCAGGAGTTTGCTCCAACTCCTTTGCTGGACATCCAAGCTCTGAGTCAACAAGCCTTTATAAATCAAGCCTGAATCAGATAGGGCAGTGGTTCCCAAACTTTTTTTTTTTTTTAATAATCTATACCACTTTGAAATATTTTTTCATCCAAGCACCCTCTGAACGGCGCAAAAAGATTTTTGGTAGAAAAAAAGCCTATAAAGAGGTCCAACAGTGCTACGCATTCATTAGGCTATAATTATTTTAGGAATTTTGCATACAAAAATATCATGTATCCTGCAATACTGCAAAGTACCCCTAGAGGTAGTACCCATTTGAGAAACACTGATTAGGCGGTCGACCCCCTTATCTAGGCTGAAATTTCCGCTTTATTAACAATACACCTACTGTAATACAGTTATTGTTAATGATACTTAAATGTAAATCATGCTGAGGCGCGTTTCACTGCAGTTAGCATAAATTAACCATTATAATGGAAACGGTCAAATATCATCATGGAACCATTAGACAGCAAAAGAAAGGCTTACCTACCCCCTTGCACGAAACCGAGAAAACGGGTTGTGGGTGGTCCCTCACCGGCTTCTCTCTGATTGGTCCAGCATTCAGCAGTTTTCTTCCTCATCGGTGAGCCCATTCGGGTCGGCTAATGTTGAAGCTGTTTGTA
Source organism: Sander lucioperca (assembly GCF_008315115.2). Classification (NCBI taxonomy): domain Eukaryota; kingdom Metazoa; phylum Chordata; class Actinopteri; order Perciformes; family Percidae; genus Sander; species Sander lucioperca. The sequence goes on from NC_050177.1 coordinate 3,402,292, forward strand.
GTGCCTTACCAACGCTGCTCTCACCAGTGAGTACCATACCATAACTTTTAAATTACATTTCGTAGAAGACATTAGCGTGGTGTTGCAGCGTGAGGAGTTTACTGCAGTCAGTGTCTCGCGGGTGACGCAATCCGTGCAGAGGATGTCAGCCTCTCTCATATGGTTTGTTTAGGCAGGCTGCTTTATGTAACGCATTTTGTCACACACCACTGGACCGGGACACGTGTTTTATCTGAGATCCGTCGATGCAGAAACGTTTGCACATAGGTATTTAAGTCAATGATGTATTTTCTGCGCCACTGGATAGAAGACATAGATCTACTGCGTAGGCTACTGTACAGTTTAACAATCAAATCATTCAGCTGCTGGGGGAAATCACAGACCTCACGTTTAACCAACAAATTCAGCTCGGGACCCTGCTTATTAGATTTCCCCTCACATAACTTCCTAATAGCACGATGCCTTACATTAAGCTATGTATGCCATCAGAGTTGTAAGTCCTTTTGAAATGCTGCTGCTGTTGTTTTTAAATGTCTCATACTGTGTAGCTACTTTTTCTTTTTCCAGCACGATGGCAACACTTTCACAGACAAAGGAGCTCTTCCGGAGAGCAGAAGCTGTCTGTTTCGATGTGGACAGCACAGTCATCAAAGAAGAAGGCATAGATGAACTTGCCAAATTTTGTGGTGTGGGGGATGCAGTCACTGAAATGTATGCTGTCAACATCACATTAACATGCACTGAAAAATACACCTTATTTTGATGTCATCACTGGATTTGTTTTAAAATATTATGCAAAATGTTTTTTTTTCTGTTTTCACAATTCAGGACTCGCAAAGCTATGGGCGGCTCAATGACATTTAAAACAGCGCTGACTGAGCGTCTTTCCATCATCCGATGTTCCAGAGAACAAGTGAACAAACTGATAACAGACCACCCACCTCAGCTGACTCCAGGTATCAGGTGAATATGTGAAGATGCCTCTTCTTTTGAGAAATCTCAGCCATTCAGTGGACCTTGAGTTCCACCCAATACATAAGTATTGGTATGCACAGGACATTTGAAAGTACTGTACGTTAATGATTTTCTTCAACTGACCATTTATGGTAACCATCCCTCTGTATAAGGCCAAAGTACTTTTTGATATTTGTGGCCATTAAAAGAGACAAATGGGGGATAAACAAGATAATGTTGTAGAAAAACACCAAAATAGTATTTCTTAAAGCATATTGGTAATTTGTATCTATGGAAGTGGTTTAGGAAAAAAAGCAGCTTGTATAGGCTCCAGACCTTCTAAAACAGAACGAGCATCCAGAGTCAGGATGAGCTGTCTGCACGTATTTAACTATCAAAGGTGCTGGCATGGCAGATCGTTTAGTGGGACTATATACAGCTTCTTCATCAGGCAAATATGAGAGAGCTAGCTTTAATCATATGCATGTATTCAGCATTTAAAGCCTCTCATGCTCATTTGTGCACATGAATAGGTGCTCATTTACAAACATCTAGTTGTAAATGTGTGTGTGTGTGTGTGCATGGTTTATGTACAACACTGCCTGGCCAAGGTTGGTCCAAATTACATTTTACTACTGCCTACTATACAAACTTGTAAGTAAAAACTGCATTTATCTCATTTGAGTGTTGATAAATGGCCATTTCTCTTCATCTAGGGAGCTCGTGGACCGTCTGCACCAGCGCAACATAAAGGTGTTCCTCATCTCAGGCGGCTTCCGCTGCATCGTTGAACACGTGGCCACTCAGCTAAACATTCCTCTGCATCATGTCTACGCCAACCGGCTCAAGTTCTACTTCAATGGTAAGAGCTAGCGGTGACTTTTTTTTTTTTTTTTAAGATTATTTTTAGGCTGGGGCGTATAGGCAATAGCTCACCTGGTTGAGCATGCGCCCCATGTACAGAGGCTCAGTCCTTGCCGCAGGTTCGACTTGAGGCCCTTTGTTACATGTCATTCCCCCTTTCCTGTCTTAAGCTGTTCTATCCATTAAAGGCATAAAATGCCCCCCAAAAATGATCTTTTAAAAAAACAATTGATTATTTTTGGCCTTTTAATGGATAGGACAGTTGAAGACAGGAAAGTGGAGGAGCGAGGGGGATGACATGCAGCAAAGGGCCACAGGTTGGAATTAAACCCCGGGCCGCTGCGGTAAGGACTGAGCCTTCGTACATGGGGCGCACGGTCAACCAGGTGAGCTACCAGGGCCCCCCTAGAAGTGACTTTTCTCTGTTTTCATAAGAGCGGAGCATTGTAAGTGTGTATGAAATCCCTATGAGTGGACTGACGAGGCTTAAATCCTTCTACCTGATATTACATTTTTTTTAGTTTGGTTCAAAGCAGTCTCTGAGATCGCATTCTTTTTTTTTTTAAGATACTTTTTTGGGCATTTTAGGCCTTTATTTTGACAGGACAGCTGAAGACACGAAAGGGGAGAGAGAGGGGGAACGACACGCAGCAAAGGGCCGCAGGTCGGAGTCGAACCTGCGGCCACTGCGTCGAGGCGTAAACCTCTATATGTGGGCGCGCGCTCTACCAACTGAGCTAAACGGGTGTCCCAGATCGCGTTTCTAATCTTTTTCCTTCATCAGTGTCACAACGCTTCTGTCAGCTTGTCGTAGGGCAACGTTCTACATTTCTAAATTCAGTCATGTGTTTTCCAGGAGAGTATGCTGGTTTTGACGAGAGCCAGCCCACAGCTGAGAGTGGTGGAAAAGGAAAGGTCATCAGCATGCTGAAGGAACAATACGGCTTCAAGACTGTGGTGATGATTGGAGATGGAGCCACTGATCTAGAGGCATGCCCTCCCGCCGTAAGTGTTCACATTGTGGCTTAAAACTCTCCCCAGTTTTCAGTTTGCATGTTTGATAGACGGTTATGTATTCTTGAAAACACATTGTGATTAGAGTCTCTTTTGTCCTCAGAGTGCTTTCATTGGATTTGGTGGAAATGTCGTCAGGCAGCAGGTTAAGGAGAGGTCTTTGTGGTTCGTGACAAGTTTCGGGGAGCTGTTAAAGGAACTGGAAGTGATTTAAAGAAGCTAAGAGTACTGTTACTGATTTTAACATTTTATATTTGCGCCTAAGGATGTGCCTCTGATGGTTTGATCCCCTGCACGCACAATTTTCCTTCTACATGTACTCAATAGGTTTTTATAATGAATGGAAATGTTTACAATAGTGAGACCAATTTTACCTTCATGGGGATGTTGTCCTATTGGTTTTTATACTAGAAGATACTAAACAAATAACGGTTTATGTTAAGATTTGAGTGTTTTAGCACTTTTTGCATCAAAAGCCTATAGGTAAGCTAATACAACTCCTGCATCATATGATAAGGTGCAATGAGCAATAGAAATATTTTATTCCTGTATGTATGGACACTAAGAGCTGTAACCATGTCAATGAGTAGTTAAGTCCAGTAAAGAACATCAGCATTAAACATAACATGCTGTCCAAGATGTTGTTTGAACTGCTTTAATTTGTGTTGGCATTCTTGTCCTTCCCTCTACACTGTTCCCAATGAACAAAAAGACAAGATAAACATGCTTCCTTCAACAATGAAATCTGATATTACAATATGCAGCAGCATGACTGCCCACTCAGTCCCAGATTCGCTCAGCCACTGACGGATAACATTTGTTTTCAGAGTTTATCATACATGATAGCTTTGCCTCATTAAAACATGTTGGATAAAAACCATTTTTAAAACCAGGCATGCTGTCTTCACAAGAAAAAAAAAAAGTAGAAGCCAAAGTTACAAACACAGCACCATGAAACTGCAACATTACCATGACAGGGAACCTAGTAGGAACAGCCAGAAAAAAAGCAACTGAAAGGAGTAGTTTAGTTTTGATTTATAATAGACCTCAATTAAATATAAAATTGTCAGGTTTACATTTCTTACCATGTTGTACTTTATCGTCTTCATGACTTGAAACGGAAATACAGTTTTCATGAATATACAGAGGCGTTCTCTCACTTTACTCAGCAATGGCATGGCTTGCTTCAAAGTGCCACTCCTCAGCACACTTAAACATATGTATTCCAAATTTACATTAAATAAATAAATAGCTACTGCACTGTGCAGCAAGCTTCAGCAGCACTATTGTTTCTATCTGTCCTCACACTTAACACACCACACAGCTGCTCGTCTTTTCAAGTAACTTTGGTTGGTTCTAAACTCAGAGAAGAGCTCTGTTCATGGACCAGTTTCAATGTGGCACCAGACGTTGACCATAACACCATCAGGAGGTTCAAATTGGACAAATTTACTCGTCCTGCTCCAGAACCCCCCCCCCCAAAAAAAGAAGTTGTGCCTAGCCGAGGCCTGTAAGGGGTTTTGACGATTTTAATTGCTGATACATGGTAGGCATTGTTGCCTCCTCTGTCCTGGTGACATCTTGAAGTAATAAAGCAAGGACAAGAAAAGAGAAGGGATGTTGTTTGGTAGCGCTGACGGGAGGTCAAAACCATAATAGTGATGCTCTGGATGGATGTAACATTCAAAAGGGGTGCCACTTGATTTCAGCTTCTAGCTCGCCGCTCCTTCACTTCAGCGGGGACGCCTTTGTCGGGATCATAATCCTGGAATCCATATGTTGAATGAGAGGAACTGGAGAAAAGATTTAGAGAGGACTTAGTGTCACAATAGTTTAAAGTCCTTGTGATACTGATCAGGTTCAGCAAGCTCTAAAAGTTCAGTATGTTGTTACTCAAGACAAATGAGATAAAGCCCTTTAAAAAAAAAGTGAAGGAAAAGCCTTTGAAAAGTTTTCAGTCCCACAGCTAGGAGTTTTCATCACCACTTTGTGTTTAGAAAAGGACTCACCTGTGTAGTACACCACCTCGTCCCAGCCCTCCTGCTGCCAGGCGCCATTCCTCGTGTCTTCTCTGGACTGAAGGTCTTTGTAAGCTGCAATCAACAAATCACACATCATAGCACTGCTGATAGTACGTGGAGACGCTGCACACAAAGTCGGAAGCAGTTTAGCTAAATTTTGAGCTGCACGTAACAATTTTTTGGTTTTCAGATTATTCTGTGGAAGTTATAGCAACTGATTTGTCTGGACACTTCAATATGAGGTGACATCTTGTTACCTTAAAGAAAATAATGTTCTTACAATTAAGTTGTTGTGGTAAAAGTTTTAGCAAACAATTGCATATTAAAATGCAAGCAGACAACGAGGAGTCATGTTTGTGTCCACCTGATGAAAGTGCAATATTCAGTCTCCTGCCAGCAACGTTTGGGGCATTATTGCTTCATAAATGACTTAAACAGTCAATTATCAAAACTGTTGTTGATTGGTTTTCTGTGGAACAACTACTGATTTCAGCACCAGCATGATTATCTACATGCTGGCACTGTCAGTATGTCATTTTACATAAAGTTGGTATTTGACCATACCCCAGAGGTGATGAACCATGTAGAGGTTGCCGATCTGTGAGAAAAACCCTCCCACAGCTTCCCTGTTGTGCTGGCGGTATCTGATGGCTCTGGCCCTGCAGACGAGAACAACTTCAGTCACAACGCAGGCCAACAACCACCAGGGCTTCATCTGGCATAACAAGACCAGGCCAACACACATGGGACATTTGACACGTCTTCAAACAAGAATTTCATCAACATCTTTGAATTTATTCTGGACCGTTTTTAATTTACACAATTGGATTTAGTCTGTTTTGTTAACGTAAACTAGACGACAATAGTCTTCCATAGCTGTGATTATCCATTACAACATCACATCCAACCATAAGATGTGACGCCATTACTTACTGTACACACGTTTATGGATCTTAAGCTGGCCCAGTCCATGTGAAATGGTGTGCTGGTGTGAGTGGAATGTTTTAAAGTCATTATGTTTTCCCCCTAAAGCAAACATTATTCAAATCATAATCATTATCTGGACACAAAACTATAAAGCTTCAGTTCTTAATGTTGTTGTAACTTGAAGAAGAAGTTTAAGCCTTCAACTACACAAATTATATTAAAATTGCCTTAAATTGCTTTGCTGGCATAATCGACATGACTGTAGAGGTTTGTTTTAAATACAGGCTGGTTAAAGTAAGCATAAACGCAAAAATAGGAAAAGAATAGTAGCTTTAGGAAAAAATGACCTTGTCCTAGCATGATCTTTTCAATAATGGTGTTTTTCTTGTCCTATGATATTTTTAAATCATGTCCGCTTGAAAAGCCTGGATGCTATTCAAGTGTTGGAAGTTATAGTTACATATAAAACCATGCAGATGACAGTTAGGAACTACCACACGTGTTAACTGGAAAAGGATACAGAAGAGTTTAACAGTATAACGACGTCTCAGAAACACTGGAGTTTATGTGTTACAGCCGACATCACTAACAAAGGGGCAAAACAAGTTGTGAAATGTAACCCAGTGGATTTAAAAGAGAAAAAAAAGAAAAAAAAACAGACAGATATTGACTACAGGGAAATCGGAGAAAAAAACAATAGAAAACTAAGGCGTGTGCAGAAAGCTCACGTCTTGGTTTGTATCAATTGCAATCAACCGCATTGCACAGACTGATAAATGTTGACCTGTCAGCTCGAGGAAAGGGTCATTATACTGAACTATTTGTAGTGTACATATTATTCCACTTGTATTTGAATTTGGCTTGAGAGCATGACAGTTCAGCTTCAAAATAGCGTCTCTCTGTGGAATAGCTCTTATTAATGAAAGCGTGGTGGGGAAGGTTTCATGTAGTGCAACTGTTCTGTAACTACAGTTCAGTGAATCAAATGAATTCAGACTGCCTTACCAGTAATTACCCCACTCGATCATGGTTCCTGGCTGGAAGAAAGAAAACACACTGTTTCCAAACTGCAGATTGATATCACACCTCCTTCTTCTTCTTCTTCTTCTTTCCAGAGTAAAGACATTAACACAAATAAATGGTAGAGACGTAACACAGGTATTTTGTCATTGTGAAGATAAGCTGAAATAACAATTACACCCAAAGGCTTCTATCATTCTCTGGGGCTTAAGACAACAAACGGCCTGCTGTTTCTAAAAATCCGTGGTGAGGGATAATAGCTTGCATTCATCACGTCACAGGGAGCTTGGTCAGATCAGGATGAACGACTTAATGTGCAGCGCATGATGTGTTTCCAGCATTATGTAGGTCTAATGCTGCTGTCAATTTAACCGTTGAGATTACCAATGTAACCTGAGTGTCCATAAGTAGATATAAGTTGTTTATGTTGTTAATGGTGACTGTTTGAGCACCAATCTCATCTTGAATGCTCAAGACACAGGGTCATTGTGGCCGAGGTAATTTAGAGGTCACCCGAGCAAAGCATGGCATATCATCAGTTTAAACGGGAAAACATGACAGAGGACAAGAGAAAGAGCAATGCTGTCTCTTTCTCCTGAAGCCTAAGCCGCTGCAGAGGAACTAGCAAAATAATACTTTATATGCACTGGGGTAGCTCCTAGTGGCGATGACTTGTGATGATGCAAAAGGTGAATGATCAGTCAACTTTCCTTGTACAAAAATGTACAAGACATACTGGTTATTAGCTCAGTCATTTATATCATAATGGAAAAAAATGTTGGTTCTCGGCTGGGAACCTGTTAGAGTAACCGACACAAAGGTTTTTTTTGTTGCTGAAAAGCACTCTTGCAGTGTTTAACAAATACTATTGTTTTATTTTCTGTCTACTCTGTACACATAACAGCCGCTGTATTACATGTGTGTCACTCATCTGTTCCTCTGCCTGATGGTGTTGTATGCTGTATAGATTGTAAAGTCATTTTAGGCAACTGTTATGTGACTTTGGGCCACATACATAAGATGAACTGGACTCGACTTGAAAAGAAAGAGCGCAATATAAGCTGTTTAGTTTCCTTATAAGTTTGCTTATAAAGTTTGATAAATGTTTGGATTGTTGGTGCACTTTCAAACTCACTCCCATCACACACATCTATAGCATAGCTAATGATGAGATAATCTCTCTGGTTTGTTACCCACCCTGAGCTGGTAGGACCTGAGCTCGTAGATGTTGGGGCCCTCTCGGGGAACAGGCTCGTTCCAGAAGCTGAACTCCAGCAGAAGCTGGTTTCTGCGAGACATCAGCATCTTACCCCGCTCCTTCCTGTACGCTGTGAACTCCTGCCAATGGACGGACACCAATCAATAAGCTTTACTTTGACTGATGGCTATACTCTGGTATTAGCACACTTCTAAAGCACTAAACAGGGGAGACACAAACAACATGCACCTGAAGGAGTCTTTACCTGGTTCTGCTTGAGCTTGTTCATCACCTCTGTTAGAGCCGGGTATCCACCTCTGTAACGCCACAGATGAACTGGGAAGTAGAAAACAAATATATCATAGATGCAAAATTACACAAAATACAGAAATGTCAACTAAAGAAGAGGACATACTTTTAATGATCCCTAAGAGGAAATACATTTTTACACTCTGTTGTTGTACACATTACGTACAGGCCCAAAATGCACACGCGCACACACACACACACACACACACACACACACACACGACCTATATATGCACTAATGGAGAGATGTCAGAGTGAGGGGGCTGCCCCATGAACAGGCGCCTTGAGCAGTTGGGGGTTTGGTGCTTGCTCAAGGGCACCTCAGCACTGCCCAGGTGGTGAACTGGCACCTCTCCAGCTACCAGTCCACAGTCCGTACTTGGTCCATAGGGATTTGGTTCCCAAGCCAAGTCCCCACGGACTGAGCTACTGCTGCCGCTAACTGATATAAATAATATAAAAAAACATTCCTCCAGCCCTAAAACGTATAACCTTTGACATAATTCTTCTCACTTTGTGAGAGGGTTGAATAAATACAGAGCAGAAGTTTCCTGAACTGTTCACATCTTTGCAAAAATGACGTATTTTTCCGTTAGCTTTTAACAAGTTAAACTGCATCCTGATAACTGAAGATCATTAGCTGGTAAGACAACAAAGAATTATAAAAAAAAAAGAAAGAAGTGTTTTAGTCTGTACAGGTCATATTAGGTAAGGACACTGAATTATTTGTCATGGATATGTGACTTAATGGTTTATTCTGTTTGTTTAAGTATTATTGAGCCAATAATTCAGCAACAACTAAAGCAACATAATGTAGTTGTGGAATGAGAAGTATAAGAAATCATGACCCTGGAAAAGAGGAATGCCCATATGAGGTAGTACTATAGCTTCTCTAGGTTTAAAAAAAATAAAAAAAAACCTTGACAGGATTAGGGTTGGGCATCGTTAGAATTTTAACAATTCTGATTCCGATTCCGGTTCTTATCGATTCTCGATTTCGATTCTTTGAGAGGTGGAGTTGAAACGGGTCACATGCTTATTTCACAAATAAGAGGAAAGTTTTATTTTGATTCAATGGTGGGTTGCAGTTTTACTGGGCTTCTCAGCGTAAAACAAAGCCACACTAGAGCTCCGCTTACTGTGCTCCAAGGCTGCAACACAACAAGCGCCTGGCCGCTACGGAAACCCAAACTTGCGCATGTTAAATTTGGAACCCATGATCAGATTTGAAACCAAATCCTCCAAACGATTCCAATAAAGAAACGATTCCGATGGAATCCTAATTTTTGAAACTATTCCAAGTAGGAATCGGTTCTCGATGCCCAACCCTAGACAGGATATGTACATAGTACATGCATGCGTATAGATATAGCCTACTAGTACATGCCTGCTGATTTGCAAACTGTGCAGAGCAACTATCACACTGTCGATGTCTGTGTGTTGAAATTAGTAATCCTACCAGCCTGGTCTTGTTCTCCATACCAGGTATTCCAAGTGCCCACCAGCTCACATGGATAGTACTTATCCGCATGGATGGAGGGCAAAACATCCTCACTGTGATGAATGAGAAACACCAACCAAACACTGAAATACACTATAACCACAGGTGCACTTGACTTAAATCTGGATTCAAATTCAAATCCACTTTCAAACAACAACATTTGAATAACAATCAAGTTTTTCTGGTCACATGTATTCTGTCTAATGTTGCAAGTCCAAAATTAGTCCCCAACTACAAATAGACAGCTTCCAGTCATCTAAGGTATGAGCAAGGTTGGTCTGTGAAGGACTGAAGTCATGCCAGTGTGTCAATCACCTCACAAAAATAGACTTAAAAAAAAAAAAGCTTTTTTATTTTTACTCAACAGCGAACTAAGTTGTCCTGGTCTTATACTACTACTGCTGTCACTATTTTTGCTTAAGTATGAGCTAAGCATGCATATAGCATGCAGCATAGACAGTGATATGAAGTAACACTCACCAGAGTTTGTTGTACGCATCCAGGCACTCCGGTTTGACATTATGGACTGGAAAAGAGAGTCATACTTAAGAACAATCTCATCATGACTTCAGGATAAATGGTTTATTTTTAAGTACAAATACTGTGACGTGAACTTACACTGAATTTTGTACAGGTTACTTTCCTCATTTTTGGTCAGTAGGTTGGCATGTGTATCTTTCCTGGGATCAACTTTCCTCACAAACAGTGACTTAAACCAGCTGTCTTGTCCGTTTCTGCTGCTTGATGTTGCAAATCCCCTGCAAACACAGACGAGTCATGATGAACAACAATTGGATGGATAAGAAACTATGACCACTATGATATATCTACAACAAGATTGGCTTCCCAATCTCCTATTTTGATATCTTACTAGATGTTAGATTTAAACACTCACATAAACACATCATCTTTATATGAGACATGCTTCATTGATAGAAATATAAAAAACACTTAATTTCAGGTTAATAGCTGAGCTGTTGTAAAGAAAGATTTTACATGAATACTTCAGTCAAGATACAGACTGGGCTTGGAATGTCAGTACCTCTGATCCATATAGTATACACATTGTGATACAGCAGGTCACAGTATCTAACAGTCAGTGGTGGACAGTAACTACACAAGTACATGTACTCAAGTACTACAATTCAGAGGCAAATATTGTACTTTTTACTCGGCTAAATCTATTTGATACCTTTAGTTACTAGTTAGTTTGCAGATTCAGAATAATACTACAACATATAACGTTAATCAACAAATATGAGATCCCCGGGGGGGAACTACCAAACTGACCTTGAGCGTTTGAGATGCTCACTAACAAAAGATGACAGAAACTGGTATTCTTTCACCTTTACCAGCAAATACACGCAGCTTTAATCATAAATATCCCGGAATAAACTATTTCAAGGTGTAGTTAGCTTTCATGTGAGTTAAAGCTGAAGGCCACTGAGGCTAACGTTACTGGGGCTAGCTTGCCCAAGCTTATCGTCGCCACCACAGAAACCTACTAAAGAAATGGCACAACAGCTGACTGCAAACACTACAGAGATGATTACTGAACATGTACACTGAAGGCTGCCCAAACCTGCTCCACACGACGAGCTGTCCGGCCGACTGGGCCCTGCTTTTAGCCCGACCCAGGCCACCGCTGACTCTGTGAAGGACTCCAGTCGCCATCTTCAACTGTTCTCATGCACACAGAGCAGTTACCATATGTGACCACCAGGTGGCGGTGCAGCACCGCAGCACTGGACCAAAGACAGGAGTGTTGTAGACGCTGGTAGAGGAAGTATTCTGTTAACAACCTTTAACTGTCTCTGATAACAACAAGTTGGTTCTCTTAATACATCCATGGTTACTATATACGTATGTCAAAATATCTAAGTTTAATCAGGAAAATGAACTTAAAATAGCCTATTAGAAGTAAAATTACAAAATGTCCCCTGTGACTGTTATAGCTTATTAGGCTATTACTTATGCACTAATGTAAAAACAGGATTTTACTGTTATAATTGGTTGAGGGAGAGCAAATTGGTATTACTGCAACTAATGATTCTTTTCATTATGGATCCATCTGCTAATTATTTTTCCATTAATCGATTCTTTGGTTTGTAAAAATTCAGAAAATAGTGAGAAATGCGTCACCATTACCCAGAGTCCAAAGTGACACCTTCACAATCGTTGTTTTGTCCAACCAATAGTACAACATTCTACATTAATTAATTACAATTAATTAAAAAGCAAAAGCAGCAAATCCTCTGGAACCATGGAATGTTTTACATGGAAAATAAACGGAAACCATTATCAAACTAGTTGCCAATTAATTTCCTGTAATATAAACTAATCTTTTCAGCTGTACTTACCTTATATATACTGTTGGGTCGTTTCATTTGTAACAAAATTTGTAGAGTAAAAAAAGTATTCAGCAGTGCAGTATTGTTATATTGGATATTAAGGATGGGCGATACCACACTTTTAGGATTCGATACGATACCGATACTTTTTCTTGTATTTTCATCGATACCGATACCGTTAATTTCTTATTGTCAATTTTTGTCAGTAAAAATATTATTACATTTAAGACAAATCACAAGACAAATACAGACCATTTATACAAAATGTATTATGGTCAATACATAATTAAATTAAAATTAAAATAAATAACATAAATATGAATGAAATAAATTAAATATGAACAAAAACATACACATTTTCAGGCCCTTGGCTGTGTCGCTGTCGGCTGTGTCGCACGTTGACGCTCATTCGCTCGTCTCCTGTCACGTGACATGGGCCAGCTCAATACGCCGCCAGGTACAGGGGTGTCCCGGCACATAGTCATTTAAGTAAGTAATCTAAAACAGCTGAAAGTGATGCATACACCCCCAATTATTATTTTTTAGTTTATATCGATATTTTTTTAAGGAAATCAATGCCAAATGAGTAGCGTGAGTATATCGATCTATCGATACCACAGGATCGATACGCCCATCCCTATTGGATATGTGTAAGAGAAAATATGTTATTAATCAAATTACTAAGTAGCCTAAATGGTAAAGTTATAGAAACAAACAATTCACAGTTTTATTTTCACTTTTTCCACATTATTTACACTTTTATTCACAGCAGATATTTGAACGTGTCATAGTATAAATAACAGGTGTTACTAATAACGTTTAGTGTGTTTACATGCACACTAGTACCATGGGTATATCCTGTTATGTTTTGCGCATTTAAACTGCTTCTTGTGGGATCTAGATAAGGCCTTATGCTGGTTTTGAAAAACCCAGATGTGCTACCTGGAGTACCAGGATAGAAAGGATACTGTGGCATGAAACACCTCATCCAGGTTTCTGAATATTCTTAGATGGTACAGAATAGTGGCTGAGATGGTGAGAAATCAAGACACATCAAACAAATCAAGTCAAAAAAGTCAAATCTTTAAGAATTTATAACAAAAACTGGTAATCTTAAAAAGTTTAAAAAAATGTATAAAAGTTAATAAATGTTCAACAGACTCAGATTCTACATTAGCGTTGCTACATTGTTTTCTGACATCAGGACAGTACTTGAAATTCATTACAAGAGTAGCATCTATGCTTAATAGTGACAGAGACCTCTTTCATACATTAGTGAGGAAGAAAACCAGTTAAGTTGCTGCTATTGACTTTTTTTTTTGCAGCAGCAGATGTTTTAACTTGTCACAGTAAGGGAAACACAGGTGTAACTGATATAAATAATGATTGCTCTGTTTTTATTAATAAAGCCATCTATTAGTCAGCACAATAACAGGGCCCTGGAGCTGAAACACACAAGTGCAACCTTTATTGAGGTTATTAATAACATCTGTGCTTTTCCTGCTATGACATGTCGAAATGTCTGAGGTGACAAAAGGCCTATTGTCTCTTGTAGTGGATATCAATCAGGGTCTGGTCCCATACACTGTATGTCTGCAGTGTATCATATCCAACAGTAAAATCATCCTCAGCTGGCATACCTAGAAAGAAAGAAACACAGTGTCTATGGCAGATATGGGGGCCCTGGATATGAAGACGGGTAGAATTCCCTCTCTTAACACAATACAATATCTTTTAATACAACTTAATGGAAATTTCTCTTCAAATACATCTCTGCAGTTCAAAACACTGTAACATTGAACATTAAAAATAATATATAAAACAATAGCAACATAAGCTAAGATGTAAATAGCATCAAATAAAAAAGTACAGCCAAATAAGAATCACTGGTTTGCAAACATCAAGATCCTTTCTAGAAAAGTAGTAAAATTATTAGTGATGATAAAAGTAAGAGTAAATGTAAAATGTTGCATTGTGGTCAAAAAACAATTAAACAGGTGGGGGCGCTACAATTCAATCCATAGCTCATCAACAGCAATTTTAGTGCCTAAGACCACTGTCCAGTTAAATAAACAATATGGACACCATCAGACTCAATGTAACTTTCTTTGACATTGTATGAAACAAATTAGCCCATGCTCAAACTTGTAGCAGCTATATCTACTTCAGAAAACCTATATTGGGTTTGGCAGGTGGCATGGGTGTGACCTTTGCGATTGTGATAGCTCATACAAAAACACAAAAAGATAACTTGAGATTCTTGTGGGGTAATTGGGTCCTTATATTTTCAAATACTGATATGCGGTAAGCAATGGATGTTTTTTTGTGTGCTGTATTCAGGAAGCGCACATCAGAACCAGATGCTCAAGGTTGATGGGGTTGCAACCATGGAGGAATTCAGTACATTTGAGATTGATTTATTATTTGACAAAATGACTATGAAGCTAACAGGGACCGTATTGCAAAAGCCTACTTGGCTTAAGGAGAAAGACTACTTACCACCAGTGGAATTCAGAGACTATGGAGGGATTTGTTTTAAGTTCAAAGACATGAATCATATGGGAGTGTTTTCTCTGTGAAACATTTTTGAATAACTAAAGGCAAAATGTGGATATGTCTGGGAATTCAAAGTATGATCGTACCCACTGAAATGTTGCTCTTTTAGTTAAAAAATGTATAATGGTGGGTCGAAAAACAAACTTTTTCACCACAGTGCATGATTTCACTAGTTTAACCAACATCCACCATTTTGATACGCTGGACTTAATTCCAGTTTTATTTGATTGTATATTTAATAAAAATGACACCTCCTCACCAGCAGCCATGAACAACAGTATTAATGTAATGTCCAGTAGTGTGAGTCCCCTTTTGGAAATCAGCACAGTACAGTTCCTGTAATGTCAGTATTAATCTGAATGGCCTGATCTGTATTTTTAATGAATTTAGTTGTAAGTGGAATACTTTCACAAAGGGCACATTTTATTAATGGAAGAAGTGAGATCAGCTTTTAAGAAAGAACACCAGTTTCACTGCTCCAGTGCATATACCTATGTACCATATGTACCTCATTACTGCTACAGTAAAACATATTTTGTGGGGTCTCATCGCCTTGTTGAGGGAAGTTTTAATACACTTTGTACCTGTTTTTTTTTTTTTTTTTTTTTACATCAGATTCAGGAAATCTGTAAGTTTTAATCTTTGCAAAACGTTAGCAGTGTTTGACAGAGTAGATCCAGTAAGGATGTTAGGCATTAACTGGCTCAGATCCTCATTGAAAATAGTCAGTGTGTTATAATGATAGTTACGTATTGTAACTCCAGATTCTATGAGTATAGGCGTAGCCCTCTAAGGGCTGTTGCTATTGGGTTTATCCCTTTGCGCATGCGCAGTCGTGAAGATTTTCTTTCCCGCCCTAGCGCTCAGCGCGGGCCTCAACTACGTCCGCAGATACTGTATATTACAGGAGTGGAATCGTTGCTCTGCTCCCAACATCAGCATTTTCTTCAGCCAATGTTAGTGGGGCAGGTGGCCCGAACCTTAGAGGGCTACGCCTATACTCATAGAATCTGGAGTTACAATACGTAACTATCGTTTTATTTTGTATAGGCTTCGCTCTCTAAGGGATGTCGCTGTTGGGTTAGGGTGGAGCTGATGTAGTCAATGCCACCTGCGACACAGAGCCCACAAGCAGAACATAGACTAACTTCTCTCCTTATTTGCACTGACAAGTCAATGTATCAAATAATATGTCCCTGTCATGATTATGAATTGGTCTAATACTGATTGTAAGGCCCAAGTCATGATTGTGGGAGTGCATTATTAGTGATAATTGCATGATTAATAATTATGGGATACCCACATTCCTCTCAGCCACCCAGTGCAGGAGGGATGGGCGGTTTGTCGTTGAGTGAGGATAGGACAGAGCAGGGGCGGTTCTACATTGAATTACACCCAGGACGAGATCCCCTTCGAGCGCCCCCCCCCCCTTTGTCTCCCTAAGCAGATAGAAAAGCTACAATTCTCGTTAACAAAGTTTGCATGATGTGCAACGTTTATATAGGCTACTAATGCAATCATACAGTAAAGCATGCTTACGCTTTTATTGTTGTAGTGTTTTGTCCACCACTCAGTTTTTGGCTCAGTTTTATCAAGGGGCAAAGTGTTTTAAGGGGAGTTGTGCTTACCGCAGGTTCTACCCTCACTCCGTCATCTCTGTCCCTCTCCTCCTGAGTCTCCTCACTGTGCATGCCACTGCCACTGCCGCCTGACACCACCACCACTATCATCAGACACGGGAGCTGCTGAAGGTCCTGCTACTGACGAAAACATGTCTTTTTTCTTTTATTTGAGCCGCTTGGGTAACTTTGTTTAATTTTCGCGTTTAGACCATTGACATAAAAGAAAGGTTTAGACTCGTCTTGCTCCGTCTCTGTGTACTTCCGAGTTCTCTTGTCACCTTGTGTTTCTTTCGTGCCGGCCCGCACCGTTACGGACTAGTCCATTTCATTGTGAAAGTAGGGGGTGCAAGCAGGGCGCCTGCAGCTGCAGGGGGCGCCAATCTGCCAATTCCCCACACAGTGAAATGATAGATAACAGAAAACTGCTTCGCGGAGCAGAGGATTTTTTTTTTCAAGTGCTCATGGCGCCCCCCCATGACTCACGATAAAATGCCGCCCCGGGCGACTGCCCGGGTCGCCCGTGCCCAAAACCGCCCCTGGGACCGAGTGGGTCATGGAGGACTCTGACATATCACGCAGATATAAATGGATGAATGGGCATGTTGATGCCCAGGAAGGTGAAACCGACAGCGCGCATAAATCACTCACCCTTTTAGCTGTCGTCAGGGCGAGGAGAAGCGCTGTTTTCAGTGTATTTAAAACCAGTGAATAAAACCCAGTTTTGAGGAACAACAAATTATTAGAAAAAAGGCATAAAACAATTAAAATTCCTCTTTTAAAAGAATTTAAAAAAACAAAACCACAAACAACTAAAATCAAACTAAAACAATGGCACAGCAGAGAGGAGTCGGATATTAAAATGTCCGGATTTCCACTGGCAACCAGCTCCTTTACTGTTGGCTCTTTCCCTCGGGCATAGCCTGTGAAGAGAACTCAGGGCCAGTCCAACGTCCTTTTAAAAACGCCACAGTTTCATACTACTCACAAACACCGGTATTAGAAGGGGACTTACGCGGGAGAGAGGAGTTTGACCTCCTCCCACTGTTTGCCGCTAGCGTTCGGTGTTTGAGGTTTTTTTGATGTATCCTCCGGTCTCCTTCCGACCAGGGCCGATACTCTTCTCACTGGGCTCCAGGCTCCAGGCTCTGGTCTCTGCGTCTTTCCGTCTGTTCCTCTGCCTGTTCTGTGCCCGTCTGTCGTGTCCGCAGCTCCTGTCCCCCGTTACTGTTCTGTACTTTTTATCTAAAAAAAAAACCAGTCAGTTTCCCCCCTGGCTCCCAGGTGTAAGTCTTTATGTCTGATGCCCGATGGCGGAAGTAAAACAACATTTAAAAACACATACCACACGTTTCAAAATAAAAGCATGCAATATAAAAATAAAAAAACACAGCAAATAGTAAAAACACAGCAACTCCAAGTAAAAACATGCTTAAAGAAAATCTACTTCCGCCCCGTGATATCTCCCCACACTTTAAAGTTGGCAGTCCCTGCAACATATTTATAAGTCTCTATAACGGACTGAAGGTTGCCCAAAGTTTACCCTGGTGGAGTGTTGTAGGACACCCTCAGGTTCCACATTCACAGGGCTACAGGCTACTGGTGCTGGAAGGAACCCATAGATCAGGGGTTGAGTGGGTCCCTGCATCTGGATAGTTGGCTCGGTGCTTGGCAGCGGGACTTCGGCTGGGGGTGCTGTACACACCTTAAGTGAGTTCCTATGGATATTTTGTACTCTGCCACCCTGCTCTGGCTGAATCTTGTACACAACTCCTGTATTTACAGCTTCTGTTGGTGATCTTGTACTCACCCACCTACATCATGCCTCATCTGTTGGGGACCTACTCCTAATCCTACATCAACAGGAAGTCGCATGTGTCTCCCAAACATGAGGAAGAAGGGGGTATACCTAGTTGCACTGTGTATGGTGTTGTTATAGGCATGTATCAGTTCGGGCAGATATTCGGCCCAGCGAGGTTGTTTAGCCGTCTCTAGAGAGCGGAGCATATTTAACAAGGTCTGATTAAAACGCTCTGCACTGCCATTTCCAGCGGGGTGGTATGGAGTTGTGCGGCTTTTAGTTATACCATAGGTATCACAAAGTTGTTTCATCAGTGCCGATTCGAAATTGGGTCCCTGATCGGAATGGAAGCGGGCGGGGCAACCAAATGGCTGGATCACATGGGTCCACAGGGCTTTTACTGTAGTCTGAGCTGTTTGATCTCGAGTGGGGATAGCCCAAGAAAAACGGGTAAACAGATCAGTGGCAACAAGGATGTTCTGGTAGGTGTCTGTGGCCCTGCCTAATGATAAGAAATCCAACCCCACTACTTCTAAAGGATAAGATACTGTGAAAGGATTTAGAGGGGCCTTAGGCTCTACTCTCTCTTGCTGCAGGCTGCAGGCAACACAACCCTGTTGTAACTGGCGTACCTCCTTCTCCATGTCAGGCCAGTAGAAGCGCTGGCGGATCCGATTTAGTGTTCTCTCCACACCAGCATGGGCCGCGGCTTCATGGATCCTCTTCCAGACTTCTGGGCACCTAGCTTCTGGACACACAATCTGGAAGTACACTTTGTGTGTGTGCGGATCAATCACTTTACGACACAGTATTTTGCTTTTAACCTGAAGTTTTTTTCTTTTGTTGCAACAGTCTCTGGGCTCTGAGGGACAATGTCAGGCACTCTAGTCTTGTAGGCATCGTTTGGTTTTCCACATACCTCTTAATGGTTTGGAGGTCAGCATCACCAGCTTGTGCTTCCTCCCACTCTCTGCTGGTCCACTCCTCTTCACCTCCCTCAGGGGTCAGTTCGATGGCTGCCGTGACTGGGGCGGTTTCCAGTTCGGGGTTTTCACATGAGGCATCTGCAGTCAGGGAGTTAACTGGGAACTGAGACAGGGCATCTGCATTTATGTTACTTTTACCTGAGTGGTACTTGACGTCATAGTCGAAGGAAGCGAGCTGTGCAACCCAGCGTTGTTCCACGGCACCCAGGCGAGCTGTCTGTAAGTGAGCCACAGGGTTATTATCAATGTACACTGTGAGCCGGGCTCCCGTCAGATAGTCTTTAAATTTCTCAGTTACTGCCCACTTAAGGGCCAGGAGCTCTAGTTTGAAAGAGCTATAATTCGCATCATTCCGTTCAGTGGGGTGCAGACTGCGGCTGGCATAGGCTATCACTCGTTCTTGCCCTTGTTGGACCTGGGCTAAGACTGCACCCAAGCCCTGGTTGCTGGCATCTGTGTAAACGATGAATGGAAGGGAAAAATCAGCATATGCCAAAACAGGTGCTTGTGTTAAAGCTGCTTTCAGGTGATCAAAAGATGTCTGGCACTCAGAGGACCACTGTACCTTTCGGGTTTGTGACTTTTTATCAGCAGGGATGCCTGTCAACAATTGGTTGAGGGGATGTGCAATCTTTGCAAAACCGGAAACAAACCGTCTATAATAGCCAGCGAGGCCAAGGCAGGCTCGTACCTGTCTTACAGTGGTGGGGACGGTCCTGTCCTGTACAGCTGAGATCTTATCTGGGTCAGGACTCACCCCTTTTTGATCCACCACATGGCCCAGGAATTCCACTTCCTTTTGCAGGAGTTTACATTTATCCAGACGCAGTTTCAACCCATGCCGCCACAGCCTGTTGAACACCTCATCTAGATGTTGCAGATGGGAGGAAAAGTCAGGTGAGTAAATGATAATGTCATCCAAGTACACCAGTAAGGATTCTGACAACTGGCCACTTAAACACTGTTGCATCAGACGTTGAAAGGTAGCTGGTGCATTGCAAAGACCGAAAGGCATAAGCTCAAATTCATACAACCCCAACGGTGTGGTGAAAGCTGTCTTCTCCCGATCTTGGGGGTCCATCTCAACTTGCTAATAGCCACTTGCTAAGTCGAGAGTGGAAAACCATTCTGCTCTGGTCAGACTGGTCAAGGTCTCCTCAATCCTAGGCAGGAGAAATGCATCTTTATGGGTTACTGCATTAATCTTCCTGTAATCCACACAGAATCTCCAACTGCCATCTTTTTTTCTCACCAGTACTATGGGTGCTGCCCATGGGCTACAACTCTTTAATAACTCCCTGCTCCAGCATACCTGAGAGTAGGGATTTCATCTCTCTATACATGGCAGGGGGAAGAGGTCGATGTCGTTCTTGGACAGGTGGTGTGTCGCCAGTGTGGATGCAGTGTTGTACCAGGTCTGTACGTCCAAAGTCCTCATTGTGTTGTGCAAACACCTTCTCCCATTTCAGCAGCAGGGTGCGTAGCTCCTCCTGTTGCTGTTCAGACAAATCAGGTCTATTGGAGAGGTCACTCACCCCGGTCGGCAGCTCCTGGTCCTCCTTGTCTACTGCAACGTCCACCAGCGTCACTCCAACAACACAGTCGCCTTCAAGAGACAGGTTAAGGTCGCAGGCCCCCCGCACATCCGTTTCATCCACCAAGGACAGCTTGCCAAGCTTCTGGTACCGATCTAGCTTCAAACAGTAGGGATGTGGGTTAAAAACTCTCACAGGCACTCTGCCATTTTTGAATCACTGTTAGGGTCCTGGCCACCCTCACACTGCAGGTTTCAGGCAGCGCTTCAACCAGGGCACAATAGTCTTTTCCCTCCAGGCCCATCCAAGCCCGACCCCACACCAGTACCTCACTCTTTGGGGGGATTTTGATGACCCGTCGGCTGGCTGGCCGCACGTACCCCAACAGCCCGTCCTCCGACATGGTAGCCTCAATACGTCTGCAGGTAGCAAATGCATCTCTCCAGACCTGCTGTCTCTGTAACGTCTGTGGAGGGAGAACGGACCCCCTGGGGCATCTAAAAAAAAGCAGTCCAACAAGCGGTAACAACATTCATTCCAATGATAAATGGGTGTGTGCAATGTTCATCTTTTACAATCACGATTCCTCTTCCAGGTATCTTAACACCTTCTAATTCCAGATCTAATACAGCATAGCTTGTATAAGGGATCTCAAGGCCATTTGCAGCCCGTAATTTCAAAATTACAGGAGCCTTGCCAAGTTTTGCTTGGGTAAAAAGCTGCTCAAAAAGGCTTTGCTGCATTAAGGTGACCTGGGAACCCGTGTCCAATAGTCCCAACAGTGCAATTCCTTCAATGTTTACCTCTATAGTTGGACATTTCCCAATAAATGCCTCAAATGATGGTCGAGTCTATGTCCACGCCCAGATAAACTTTTGTCTGTGCGGGGACCAGCGAGCTCTTTTGCCAGTTTATGGCGAAGCCCAGTGTCTGCAGGTGCTGTAAAACTTCCATAGTTTGGAGCGCAGTTGTTTCCCGAGAGGGGGCCAAAACGATTAAATCGTCCAGATAAAAAAGGATCCTGATGCCTTTTTGCGTAACGGCTGAAGTGCCATCTCCATGCACTTGGAAAACGTGCGGGGGGCTAACGAGTACCCGAATGGCAGTTGATTGTACTGAAAATGGGCCCCCTGAAAAGAGAAGCGCAAGAATTTCCTGTGCTTGAGAATAATTTGGATGTGAAAGTATGCGTCTTTCAGATCCACAGACGTGAACCACTCGTGTTGGCGCACACATTCCAAAACGTGCTTGACCGTCAGCATGTGGAATGGATGTTCCACGATGCACCGGTTGAATCGGGACAGGTCGAAGATGGGACGCATCCCGCCCGTCCTTTTAGGTGTGAGAAAGTAGCGGGAGTAAAACCCCTCGTTCTCCTCCCTTGGAGGAACGCGGGAAATGGCCCCCTTTGTTAGCAGCCCCTCTAGCTCTGATGTCAGAGCAGCTGTCTATGCCTGAGATGACATAGTCTCCAACATGCTGGCAAAGCGAAGTGGCGGAGAGGCAAACTGGAGCCTGTAGCCCTGTGTGATCAGCTTTGACATCCATGAGTCCATGTGTGTCAAGCTTCTGCGCGCATGTCTGTGTGCTGCTTATTGACATGGCCAGCAGGGAGCGCAAAGCCCATTCCGCTGCTGCCCGAGACGTGTGGTCGTGTCGCACAGCCCATGGTAGGGCTTCGTCGAAAGGGCAGTGGCCGGTCACTGACAGTTAAGGCGGGAGTGGGCACTGGGTCAGAGCCCTCCTCATCCCGCTGGGACAGCTGGGGGGAGAAGGATGTCTGCGCGGCACTGCTTATTTTGAGTGGACCCTCGCTCTCGCTGTCTACATAATGAGAGAGCGGTGGAGCTCTGCGTGCAGCAGCGGGCCGGTGTATGCTTGTGTGGGGAACGACTGTTTTATTGTCAGCGTAATGTTCAATGGGAACAAGAGCTGCTTGGTTGAGGGGAAACTGCTCAAAGATTCAGGGAAGTGGCCCTTAAAAGGGCCGTTGTGGTTTCCACTCTCAACTGGGGTGAAACAGACTGTGGGGCGTCTCCTCTTAGGGCGGTTGTCGTGGTGCTGGCGCTGTAGCGGGGATGCCGCTCTCCATGAACCGAGCCTCCATAGTCTCTCCGCCTCCTCGGCCGCTTGATGCATATGGGATGTGGCCGTCTGTAGGCGGGACCCAAAAAGCCCATCGGGGCTCATGTCCAGGAGCTCACGTCTGACCTCCATGGGTAGCTGCGACATGTGGAGCCAGATGTTGCGCTGGGCCACAGTCTGCTATGCCATTATACTGGACAGCGGCACCGTGGACGCCGTCGTCAGGGTGAGAATGGCGGTCATAGCCTTGTCGATCTCCGTAGCTAGCTCCGGGGAAAGCGCCTCCATGGTGGCCATGGCGGCCATGGCGGAGATGGCAGATGCTAGCAAGGCGATGTTATTTTGTGCCGCGAGGCCCTGGGCTGCACACTGGTGCGAGCGGTCGGTAACCTGAGCACAGACTTGATCCCGGGAGGACAGAGGCGTGGGCTTCCGGTGGCCGAAGAAGATAGCCTTTGGAAGCAGGATGGTACAGAGGCGAACACCACTGGAGGTAGAAGTCTTCATTCTGCTAGCGCTGAAGAAAATCTGGGAGCAGAGCAACGATTCCGCTCCTGTATTAAACAGTATCTGCGGACGTAGTTGAGGCCCGCGCTGAGCGCTAGAGCGGGAAAGAAAATCTTCACAACTGCGCATGCGCGAAGGGATAAACCCAATAGCGACAGCCCTTAGAGGGCGAAGCCTATACGAAATAGAACCTGCCATCTTGCCGCCACCTTCATCAGGGGCGTCAACTTGCATGTGACGATATCACGGTACAATGGCGGATGCAAAAGCACGACTCAGAACAAAGAGTACAAGGTAAGGAGCTTTATTGTCCAGAGAACAATCCAGGAAAAGGTACAAAATCGGCAGGCAGTAGACGTGGTCAAAAATACAAACAAGAAGTCTAGTAACACTGGAAAAACAAACACTGGGAAAAACGCTGGAGAGTGAGACACATGAGGTACTACAACAATCTGGCAAAAGGTAAGTGACACAAGGGGAGTATATACACTGGGACGCAGCTGGGACGATTACACACAGGTGACACACATTAGGGAAGGGAGGGTAATCACCATTGACATATATAAAATGGACCAACAGACATAGACTGTATATAAGAATGGACCAACAGATCCCGTTGCTCTGGGCGGAGACAAGTGAAGGGTTACTGCGCAGCCTCCAAATGAGAGAGACGACGTAAATGTGCCGTGAGCAACATGTCTGAAAGTTGTAAGTCTTCTGGTAGCTGTGCCAAGAGAAATCTCAATCATTCCCAATTTTGCAGAGACGGAGAGCGTAGGTACATGTAAGGAGATAACATAGACACAGGCTAATTATTGCTAACTAAAATGCTAGTTAACATTAGTAATTAAACTTAAACAGCTAATGTAAGTCGAAACTGCCTGCGAGCTTCTCCTGTACTGTACGGTAATCGTTAGCCTATTTTTACAAAAACGTCTACTATGGAGCCATAACGTGAGATACAAGGTAATGGAGCCTTTTATACATTATCGTGTTTCTTAAGAAATAAACAATGGACAAATAGAGTCTTTAAACGCTTCAGATGTAAAGTTATTCGCTGTCAAAGTGGCGCCAAAATGAATGGCAGTCAATGGAATGCTAACGGGAGGTGATGGCTTGGTAGCATCAAAATGGCTCCATAGGAGCTACGCGTTCCGAGGAGAAGCTGACCCCCTTGGTAATCACACAGGCGGGAAAGCAGACAAAGATGGGAAGACAAGTGACCTGAAACGAAGACAGAACGTGTTATTTCAAAATAAAACAGGAAGTCAGAGAAACAAACAAAACACAAATTAAGAGCGGGAACTGAATGTGACAGATGCATCTTTTTCTACTGTTGTATGCTTCACCTGAGCAACATCATTGTGTAATATCACTTACCATTAATCATGAATATCATCTATCGCGATCAGTAGTTTTAGCTAAACTGTCAACTGAGTGTAAAGCTGTTTCCGTGACTTAATAGAGCTAAATAAAAGCAAACCTTAAGTACAATCTCAATTTATGGTCCACTTATTAGATTTTTACAGAGCTTTCAACTGTATCACACAGTTTTCATTAGTGGATGGAGTTCAGATGTCATGGAGATAGATCTGTTGGCATGCAAACGAATATACGAACTTTCACAAAACAATCCCAGCTCAAGGTCCACTTGCGAGATATTTACCTGTTTTACAAACAAATAACACGGCAATGGAGCAAACTTCAGACCGTATGATATGGTCAAAAGCTCTGGAAAAAGAAAGTGGACATTGAGTTAGGTATTTTTTTGTGAAATAACTTTTTACAGGGTCAAGAATGAACACTCATGCTTGCCTCTATTTGGGGTCCCTCTGATCTCTGCACAAGAGTGAAGATAAATGTGATTTTGCCATCAAGCCATTGCACTATTAAAGGACTATCTAAGAACTTTCTCAGACTAACCCTGCATTGAAGTTAGGAAGGCAGATAGGAAATGATAGGATTTGATTTAGTTTATTTAACTGCTAATAATCCTGTATTATTCCTTATGTTGTAATTATGTGTTTCTTTACTGTATAGCTTTTCACTTTGTAACGTCTGCCATTGAACAGCTGCTGTACAGTATATTTTTTGATGCATGTTCTTCATTTCTATGCTACATGACCATGCTGGTACTGGTTTGGTGCTTCCCTGCAGCTCTAAAATCACCTATAATACACTCTGCTTTTGGATACAGTGAGTTTCTCTAAACCAAGGCTTTGAGAAGAACAGCTGTGAAAACAGCTGATATGAATCTTTCACTAATGCACCAGAAAACCATGGATGCCATTTATCAGGGAGTTTAGAAATACAAAAAAATGGTCTTTGCTTAACACTCTTGAACCCACATGCAAAATCGCTCGTACAAAGTATGTCCTGGGTGGATCTTCAGAAAATTGAGTATCTCCAAACCAAATTATCTAACCGGCTGTTTTTGCAGTTTCTTTCTCTCTTCTATCTTTGGCTTTATTACAGATATGCTTGCTGTGAAAAGCTCTCCAAGAAATGCAGTTGGACTTGTGAGAAAATACTTTGGATGTTTTGTTTATAGCCTTCACTCCTTATCTTGTCTGGGCATAGCAGTGAGTGAATGCAGCTCTACTGCACACAGTGGCACTAAAGCATTTGTAATATCTGATGTGAGTAGATTAATATCCTGGAATATTTCTATGTTTTTTATTTAAACAATGTAATATAGATAAGAAAATAACGGTTGCCAAGAATTACCAGAGTGTGCCCAATCTAAAATGTTATGGAGTGATACATTGTTGACAGACTTCTGTGACTCAAGCTTAAAATAAAAATGGACAGAGGACTCTGGACTCTTACAAAATAGTATTTTTAAGGAACACTGTACACTGAGTCCAGATCAAACACTGACCAATGAAGATAGTGTTATTCTCTTTATCCATCAGTCTAATGGTCCTACAGATTGCGCCTCACGTTTATTAAATGACGAAGTCTAGCAAGACATCTTCTCTAAGCAGAATGTGTAATATTCTCTCTAACTGGTTGTACTACTGTATCAGTGTTGGAGGAGGTAGTCATATCCTTTACCTAATTAAAGATAACAATAAAAAGTATGGCCTACTCCATTGCAAATAAAGGTTCTGCATTGAAAATGTAACTAAAGTAAAAATAAATTATATAAGCACAATTATCAAAATGTACTTAAAGTACAAAAGAAATGGCGGAAAATTGTCCACAGTGAGTGTTACAGAAATATATTATTATATTATTGGTAGTCTATATCGACGATGTTTTACTTACTTGATTGTTCCTGTGCCACCGGAGGTTATGCCGGATGTCCCTCATCTTCCGATTTCTTTGTGTTGGCATTCTAAACTCTGGTCGATTTGGGAAACATCCTCCAAACTAGTAAATAAACAACAAAATAATAACAAAATAGACAAGAAACCATAAATCAAATAAACATATGTATAAATGACAAAACCATAAGCCCATCATACATGTCTCTCCCCAGCACAAAGCTTCTTAGGAGCCATCCAGAAAGCTACGGTACTTTCCCCATTTTCTAATATAAACATCCAATCTGGAAAAAATGTTTATATGGCATTTTTTCAAACGTCGCCACCCTAGCCATCTCACAAACCCAATCTTGAATTGACAGCACCCCTTCATTCCTCCATCCACTCAAAAAAAATCTGTCTGGCTAAGATTAAACTAGTTTGGACCCAGCTTCTTATGTGCTTATCCATCCCGCTGAATGGAACATGGGTACCTGCAATCCGACATAGGTCACCATGTATTCCAGTCCAAAATTCATGGACCTTATGACCATTAGTAATTGGCCGTCCTCTGTCTTACATTTCCAACAATTTGATACCATACAGTTTGACAGACAGGCTTTGTAAGGACGATAATGGGGCAAGAACAGATTGCTCAATACAATAACAGGGTGGGGTTCCTTCCCGAGGCTACTTTGCAGAGGCATTGTACCT
Source organism: Sander lucioperca (assembly GCF_008315115.2). Taxonomy (NCBI): domain Eukaryota; kingdom Metazoa; phylum Chordata; class Actinopteri; order Perciformes; family Percidae; genus Sander; species Sander lucioperca. Next base: position 3,429,502 of record NC_050177.1, read on the forward strand.
GCGTCCAGGGCTTAGCACTGCCCAAGACGATTGTAATTAGTTTAAAGAAATGCCAATAAACCAGTTTTTTTATAATCCCGGAATATTGTGTGGACTAGCCAGACCTTTCTCCGCAGCGCTGTGGAGATAGGTCTTGCAACGCAAGACTATATTAATGGTAATTGCATTAATCTGTAAGTGGCATTTAACTGTTGTATTTGGTCAATTTGGATGTAGTTTACAATGTATCATATTTCATAACATAAAATTACATAGATTCCCAGATTCCCATTATGAACTATAGTATATTACTGTCAGGGTTTTGGTATTTTGTTCTGTTTTATTGTGTAGTCTTGTTTCTCTGTTTTGCTTGGTTTCCTGTTTTATTTTGTAGTCGGTCTTGTCTCCCTTGTCTTGTCTAGCTTTCTTCCTGTCTTTGTTTGTTTCCCGCCTTTTTTGATTTGTTCCACCTGTTGTGTCACCTGCCTCTCGTTCCCTCATTACCTTTTGTATTTAGCCTCTCTGTTTTCCCTTGTCGGATCGTCTCGTTATTTTCGCTGTGTGTTCTGTCCTGTTTGAGTTCCCTGTCTTGGATTGCCTTGTGTTCTGGATTATTGCTCCCAGTAAGTGTTGCCTGCTTTAAAATAAAACTCTTGAACTGCATTTGGGTCCCTACCTTGCCTACTTTCGACGCAGCTTGTGACAATTACAGCTGCTGTGCTACTGCTCTGTAGGCCAGCTATACACATTCCCAGACATGTTTTCACAGCCATGTAACTTAAAGAAAGACTGATGATATTATTTACACAACCTAATAAGTGAGGAAAAGAGCCATTATTTATGAAGGCAGAGTCTGTGAAACAAATCTCACAAGTCTAACCAGTCTAAGTGAATTATTGTTAACACCAAAGTAAAGAGTGTTAAAATGATCCAAAACAAAGTGTAAAATGAGATTCATTGCTTGAGTTGTTGAAAGCTACAATCCTGCCAAATTATGTTTCAATGTGAAATGTCTAAAGCACTGTAATGTTCACATCAACAAGCATACTATATCTAAGATTTATTACCAATATATTCATCATACAATTATGAAATGGTACATTTGAGGTTTTGAACTGTATTGGACAGTCAAGTCCCCCCGTTGTCTGGTCTAGGCTTGTGCTCTCTGGCTTGGTAATAACTTTTTTCTTAAGTGATCCCTCAATCAACCTTTGAGAATGGACAGAATTGGGTCCTGGGAAATAAAGAAATCCTGTGTACTTACTGTGGTATTTCATGACGTTCGACATTATCCTTTCTGTATCGGCTGCCATATAGCGTTGCACTCCTTCTCCAGTAATACTTAGACACAAAGTCAGAGGTGTGAATGAAAAATTAGGTGATCAGTGCTCAAGGCCAAAAATAAGATTTTTGAGAGGGCGGGAACAGCCTTCATGAGCCAGGTCTTCTTTCACCTATGAGATGTTGGTCTGGAAGCAATTTAACCATTACATTTTAAGACACACAGAAAGGTATCTACAGATTACAGTGGGGGTTTTCTCATACATCACAGGCACCAAAGATGAGCTACTGATTTTTTATTTTTTTAATAAAATGGCAGAAAAAGAGCCTGGGCAATCTTCCCACTACTCAACAGTGGGCATGTGTGAGAAAACGTGCTTTTGATGGCTGAATGGTAAGCCTGAATATTTTCTCTCCTTTGACCTGATCAAACATATGCTGGTAGGCCTATTTCAGACCACATGTTTTCTCATGATTATATCATTCGGCCCATTGCAATTCGAACAACTAAACTACATCTGTTCAGGCATATTTTTTTTTTTTTTTACCAAAAAAAGATATGCAAATGATTATGAGTGGAATATATCACAGTAAAATACATATGTAAAATACTCCTCACAATTGAGCATCTTGGATTTTTTTCCTCACAGAGAAATGTGCCATTGATGGGCAGCTTTATCTGCTGTCATATCTGTAGAATCATTCATTCATTTTCCATATAAATATTTTTCCTCTTCAGGGTCACAGGGGGCTGAAGCCTATTACTTTTATTACTGCAATGACCTAATGTTATCCCTATGTGGATAAGTATCTATCCGAAAAAATAACCTATCTGGAAAAAGTTTGGTTATGCATATGGATGGCTCATCAAGTGATATTGACACTATTTCAGTTATTTAATTCCACGTCTTACCACTTCCAACGTTAAATGTGGTGGACAAAGTCATATTTTAGTTTAGCTTTATTTACACGGATTATACTTGGCCAATGCTACCTCAGATACATAAATGGATAAATAACATTTAATAGGGCTGTCATATTATCTGCAGCCGTTTTCTTTTTGAAAGATAAATACAAGCCAACATTTCAAAACAAAACTGTGTCCACAATCTGCTTTTTTTTTTTTTTTTTTAAAGAAACACCCAGATTCCTCAAAAACTCTTTTATTCAGCTGGGATGAAAAATATTGTGTCTACTGGACAACAAAAAGATTCATTACTCATTTCCCAAGTTGAGACTGTTGTAAATGAAACTAGAAATTACATATCTTCTTGCTTGTTTTGTATAGACAAGAAACATTAACTTGTTATAATATATGAAAATATAAAATAGTGGAAAGTAAGTTTTATATATATATATATATATATATATATATATATATATATATATATGCCTAATGCCTGATAAAAATGTTATGATAAAATAAAAATGTTGGTAATTGGGAGACATCACTTCCGGCTGCCATTTTTAGGTCAACGTCTGAAGTTGGAGCTGAAATCTCTGTTAATGTGCGGGTATTAGATATTAAGTTGTATGCTGAACAGAAGACTGTGGAGTTTTGAAATGTCTTTAAAAGAGCGGTGAGTTTGTCTGTTTGTTTTTTGTTTTTTTTTTCAGATAAATGCTTTTTCTGTGACTCAAAATCAACTCCGACATGTAGCTAAAATCGGTTGTTAGCTAACGTTACGTGAAGGTGCCTAAATTCCGTCTGCTAGCAAACAACAGCAAAATACCTAGCATGACATTGTCATTTTCTCAATAGTCAGAATGGTAATTAAAGATATCCACAATAATATTCTTACTAGTAGAAATTGTTTTCAAGATATCTACAAATTTGATTGTACCAATAAAAAAAAAAAAAATGAAATCCTTAAAAAGTATACGTGGCCGTTTTAACACTTAATTGCTACACTGGATATTAATTGCAGATATCCGTAATTCAGTTCTTCCTAGTCAAAAAGATAATTTCAGATATGAACAATGACATTGTTCCTATCTGCAATTGTCCTTCAGATATTCAGATATATCGCGATATTATTGCAAATGCGATTAATTGTTCAGCCCTACTTTTGCCATTCATGTGTTTTGGGCTTTTAATTTCAGATATCCACAATCCGATTCTAACTAGTCATAATCTTAATTTCAGATATCCAAAATGAAAAACAGATATCCACAATACATTTGTGGATGTCTGCAATTGCACTGTTTCTAGTCATAATTCCAATTGTAGATATCCATAATTACATTTGTACTAGTCAAAATATATTTTAGAAATTCAAAATTACATTATGGATGTCATGTCTGGAATGTTTTTTTTCATTTTGGATACGTTAAATTTGGTGACATTAAATGTAGATATTTTTATAAACTATGAATTTTGCATTTGCAAAAGATTGTATGAGATATAGCATGGTTTAACTATTGTTTGGGGTCATATTTGACAGGCGTTCATTAGTAAAGATGAGGACAGGTAAAGGTAATGGTCAAACATGAATTTTAAGGTACAATAATAGCCCGTTTCATCTTACCAAAAACCCTACCACTACAACTTAGACCTGCAGCAGCAGTAAAGGCCAGATGTGAGAGCAGAGAGCGAGTTACTTTGAGGTAAGAGATCCTATGCTACATCCTACACAATATTTTTAAATCTATTTGCCAATGGCTGGCAAACTGAAAAAATGTACCAGCAAAATTATTTTTCAACCGGCCATAAAACTGCAAAATATACGGTGTCATTTATGTAGCCGGGTGGTGAATTTGTTGTAACAACCCCATCACATTTATTTCTGGTTTGTTTCAGTATGTATTTTGTGTTCTAAAAATGAAAGAAATGTGCATATGTTTGTTTGTTTGCTGGCAGAAGGTACATTTTAGTTAATTATTCCAGCTACTAGGTGGCGGTGTCACACGCCAAGAGTTGCGCGGTGCCTCTTGGTCGCTCTTTTTTTTTCTTTTCTGGCCGATCAGGGAAACAGCACAGTGGAGAATGCTGAGTATATTGTGTGAAATAAATAGGTAAATATTGCATAACTGGTTAAAAACATGTATGTAGAAAGGTTAAAATGATATGTTATAGATGAGATTGACTTTGGATGGATGTCGATGGATTTCATGTGTAGCGGCCGACGCCAGTGTTTCCATGTGACCAAGAACCAGGGAACATTCCAGAGGAGGGCACTGTGATTACATACTCTCACTCCTCCGTGGCCCTGCATTAGAAGAGGTGCGACTATGTATGGGAGGTCAGTCAGTGGGGGCCAGTAATCTCTATTCCTATTTGAGAAATGCCTTTGGAGAAAAACGCAGCGCTACAAAACTTTTACAGGCCTTTTATAACTGTAAGCAGGCAGATGGAGAAGATCTCCGTGACTACTCACATGCACTGTCGCAGCTTTTGAAATCTGTTATGAAACAGTCCAGTGATGCTGTACCCAATGAGAAAGTTGTGCTGAGAGACCAGTTCATTGAGGGTTTGGGGGATGCAGCTCTTAGGCGGGAGCTCCACAGGATGGTTAGAGATAAGCCAGAGTCCAGTATTCTAGACATTCGGGATGAGGCTCTCCTGTGGCAAATGGAGGAGACTAGGTCTTACACCAGAGTTGCCAAGAGCCGGCAGGTTCAGTCAGATGTCAGTGAAGCCCTGTGCTCCGTGGTCACAACGGAGAGTGAGCAACACACCATGTTAGATCAAGTTCAGAGAGCTGTTGCTCGCCAGGATAAACAGATCATGGAGTTAACTAAAACACTGGCAGAGTTGACTGTGGCTTTGAAAGATTTGACTACATGCAGTACATGTCGGACAGTCCCAGAGCCTAAACAACGAGCTAGTCCCCAACCCAGATTCACACCAGATGGAAAGCCCATATGCTTTAAGTGTAACGGGGTGGGACATGTAGCAAGGACATGTCTCCGGTCACAAAGAGTTCAGGATGAAACACAAACTGATTTCCCTGTAGCACAGGAAAACTAGCACCCTCGGTTGTGATGAGCCAAACCAACCGAGGGGAAGCAGTTGGCCCACAGAAAGGCAGCTTGGACAGAAGTAGATTATTAGAAAGAGCAGTTGGGGAGTGTAAGACGGTGGAAGTAAATCTTAAGGGTGTTGTGACAACATGTCTTCTGGACACTGGCAGCCAGGTCAGTACAATGTCAGATAGTTTCTTTGGGGAGCACTTGTCAGGTAAAGACGAGGAAATTCATCCTGCATTTGAGTGGTTAAAGATTACTGCCGCCAATGGGTTGAATATACCTTATGTGGGATATGTGGAGCTTGATGTTGAAGCTATGGGTCTGACTATCCCCGAGCGGGGGTTTCTCATAAAAAAAGATGCATTCCACTCTGCCTCTGTGCCAGGTCTCATAGGCATGAACATTGTCAAAAAATGCAAGGAGCTGGTGTGTACAGAGTTTGACAATGCAGTGGAAAATAAACTTGACCCCAGCTGGAGGGAAGCCTTCCAGAAAATTCAGACAGTGGACGTAAAAGATAAGTTATTCAAGATACAGTTATGGCTAGGGGGCTCAAGGTGGTAAATGAGAATGGCCCCTTACTGGTGTTAGAGCCTGTGAACACACTGTTACCTGAAGGTCTAGTTGTTTTACCTACCTTGGTAACCTCAGAAAGCCATACCTTTCCGGTTCAAGTGATATCATATCTGATGAGGATGTCTGGTTGAAGCCGAAGACGAGTGTTTCAACTGATGAGGTGTGTGAAGTGAAGTTTCAGAGGATTGCGTCCGATACCGAGCAAGTCAGTATTGATAAGCAAACAGGAGAGTCCTCTAATTCACAGTCTATCATTGACCAGCTGCAGATTGGTGGTTGTCCAGAACAGCAAGCAAAGTTGAAGGCTTTGTTAGAGAAGTATATTGGTGTATTTGCAGTTGAAGATGAGGATTTAGGACATGCTGATAAGGTGAAGCATGAGATACATCTTACAGATGACACACCTGTGATGCAACCGTACAGGCGTATTCCATCTACGCAATACAGTGAGGTAAAGGAGCATATCAGCCAGTTGCTGAAAAAGGGAGTCATTCAGGAGAGCTCTAGTGCGTATGCTTCCCCTATAGTGCTGGTAAGGAAAGCTGATGGCAGTCTGAGGTTATGTATTGATTACAGAAAACTCAACTCAAAGACAAGACGGGATGCTTTCCCATTACCGAGAATTGATGAGAGTTTTGATGCTTTGAGTGGTGCTAAGTTCTTCTCCACCATAGACTTAGCTGGTGGATACCATCAAGTGACCATGCATGAGAGAGATGGGCATAAGACAGCATTTACAACACCGTTTGGTTTGTTTGAGTATGTTAGGATGCCGTTTGGTGTCTGTAACGGGCCAGCCACATTTCAGAGACTTATGCAGGCTACTATGAGTGACCTCGTTTTCCAGATACTCCTGGTGTATTTGGATGACGTTTTGGTTTATTCTGAGGCATTTGAGCAGCATCTGGTCAGGCTGGAAGCTGTATTTAAGAGACTAGCAGATACTGGCCTCAAAGTAAAACTGCAGAAGTGTGCTTTCCTACAGAAAACAGTGAAGTTTCTTGGTCACGAGGTGTCCGCAGAGGGTGTGGGGACAGACCCAAGTTAAATCTCCGCTGTTAAGAAGTGGGAGGTCCCCTCCAGTGTCAAGGAGCTTAGGTCATTTTTGGGATTCTGTAGCTACTACAGAAGGTTTATTCAGGGTTTCTCGCAGCTTGCTGGGCCTCTGCACAATCTCATCAACCATTGTTTGCGTGAAGGGAAAGTAGCTAAGGGGAATCGTATGTTTAAGTCAATGTGGACTCCTGAGTGCAGTCAGGCCTTTGAACAGTTACAGGAGAAGCTTACTTCTGCCCCCATACTGGGTTGTGCTGATTTCACTTGCCCCTTTGTAGTTGAGACAGATGCCAGCCAGCACGGATTAGATGCTGTGTTATATCAGCAGCAAGGTAACACTAAACGAGTGCGTACGCAAGTCGCAGGCTACGCCATGCTGAGAGGAATGACCGTAATTACAGTAGCATGAAGCTGGAGTTACTTGCTTTAAAATGGGCGGTCACTGAAAAGTTCAGGGGTTATTTGCTTGGATCAAAGTTTGTGGTCCTTACAGATAATAATCCCCTCTGCCACCTTCAGACAGCTAAGCTGGGCGCCATAGAACAGCGGTGGGTGTCGCAGCTGTCCATGTTTGATTTTGAGGTAAAGTACCGACCTGGGTGTAGTAATGCTGCAGCAGATGCCCTCTCTCGGCAGGAGTTTGCAGGGGAGCCTGAATGTGCCTCAGACTCCGATTTTGATTATTGTGTGGCTATCTGTAATGTTGTATGTAGAGGAACAGCTTTAGAGCCGGGCTTTGTCTCTAAGGGTCTTGAGTGTTACAAGGTAAGACCGTAAGACGTAAGATCCGTGCTCTAGAAGCAGGTTCTGCTGAGCAGAGTGACAGACAGGGAAACACCTATACACTCCCAGGTTATACCCGAGAAGAGCTTATAGACTTCCAAAAGAATGATCCCACTCTGAAAGAGTTTATGAAGTTTTGGGATCAAAATAGGAGGCTGAGCCAAAAGGATAGAGCTGTCATGTCCAGGCCAGTTAAACGGCTACTGAAACAGTGGGGTGGCATCCGTCAGCGAGAAGGGTTGCTGTACCGAGTTAAAACTGGCCCACAGCATGGTGAATGTTGGCAGCTGCTCTTGCCTACTTGTTTAAAAGACAAAGTCATAGAAAGTGTACATAACAACATGGGGCATCAGGGCATTGAGCGCACTGTGAATCTACTTAGAGAGAGGTGTTTTTGGGTGGGTATGTATGAAGATATTGAGAGCTGGATTAAAAACTGTCAGCGATGTATTCTGACCAAAATGCCCCAGCCCAAAATCCAGGCTCCAGTTAAGGCGTTTCTAGGCTCCCGACCTCTTGAGGTCGTTGCTGTAGATTTTACAGTGTTAGAGAAAGCTGCAGACGGACGTGAAAATGTCCTAGTGATCACGGATGTGTTTACCAAATTTACTCAAGCATATCCTACAAGAGACCAAAAAGCTGACACAACAGCAAAAGTTTTGCTAAAGGAGTGGTTCATGAAGTACGGGGTGCCGGAGAGATTACACTCTGATCAGGGCCGAAATTTTGAGAGCGAAGTTTTAGCGGAACTGTGCAAGCTCTATGGTGTTAAAAAGACAAGAACAACTCCTTACAGACCACAGGGTAATGCTCAGTGTGAAAGGTACAACAGGACACTCCATGATTTACTGAAGACACTCCCACCAGGGAAAAAGAGACGGTGGCCTGAGCATCTTCCTGAGTTAGTTTATGCCACATTCCACTACAGGGTATTCACCCTATTATTTACTTTTTGGGGTACAGCCACATCTCCCTGTAGATGCATTATTAGGGCATGAGCGTGTTACAGACAGGAAACAGGACTGGTTGTCTGTCCATCAGGAGAGGTTGAGACAGGCACATGAGCGAGCTAGGGAGTACTCAGAACAGAAGGCAGCTGAGAAAATCTCTCTTCAAAATAAGAAGGTGTTTTGTCCTCCTGTAGGCATAGGTCAGCTTGTCTATTTGCATTACAGGGCGTTAGGGAGAAATAAGATTCAAGATGCATGGAGTCCTATAGTCTACAAAGTTGTTGATGTACAAGGGACCACATACACTGTCGAACCTTTGGAAGGAGGGCCCATTAAGAGAGTCCACCGGACTGGGTTGCGCCCAGGAGCGATCCCGGTTCCTAAACCAAGAACTAAGGTTAGGGCACAAACTAACAGTCAGCCTGTAGCTGAAGAGATTTTTGAGTCAGCTGAGCCTGATTTTGTAGTGGTAGAAGATGTCACTGAGCACCCCACAGCAGAACAGGTTGATGTGCACATAAGGGAAGATACAGGAGTTGGTGCTATTAAAGAGAATGAATCAGGTTGTAGTGGTGCGGGCACTTATGACACTGAGCCAAGTGTTCATGAAAGCGAGTGTTCAGATGATGATTTGCATTTAGGAGCTGGTGATGATGTCCTTCCCGATGAAGCTGTCAGGGATAAACATGTAACTAGAACAGGCCTGAGTCCCAGCGTACCGTTTCCTGCTGTCAGGAGAAGCACGAGGACAAAGGCAGGGTTTCATTCAAATCCATTCCACTTACCTAAGTCCACATGTAATGCAGTAACAGTCGGCACAGAGATGGTCTCACAGGTGTTAACAAGCCTGGGTGCTGCCTTATTTGAGAAAGCCATGCAGAGAGTAATTGGGTCAGCTCAGGTTTTATAATCATCAGGGACACTTATTGCAGGGGAGAATGTAGCCGGGTGGTGAATTTGTTGTAACAACCCCATCACATTTATTTCTGGTTTGTTTCAGTATGTATTTTGTGTTCTAAAAATGAAAGAAATGTGCATATGTTTGTTTGTTTGCTGGCAGAAGGTACGTTTTAGTTAGTTACTCCAGCCACTAGGTGGCGGTGTCACATGCCAAGAGTTGTGCGGTGCCTTTTTTTCTTTTCTGGCCGATCAGGGAAACAGCACAGTGGAGAATGCTGAGTACATCGTGTGAAATAAATAGGTAAATATTGCATAACTGGAAACATGCATGTACAAAATGTTAAAATGATATCTGTGTTCATCTTTTAACTGGATGATATGTTATAGATGAGATTGTCTTTGGATGGATGTCGATGGATTTCATGTGTAGTGGCCGACGCCAGTGTTTCCATGTGTTAGCAAGACATCAGATTGACAAGTGTGTGAAGTTGTGCGCTCCCTGGTGAAGCCCGTTTTTTTCGGAGTCTGTATTCTGTGAAATTGTTCTAAGCCCACTGCCTTAGTTTTGGATCATTTTGTTTTAATAATTTTTTGGTTTTGGCCTTTCTGTCAAATTGAAAGTACTGCCAATATTACAGAAATAAACGAACACCGACGAAGTTATTGTGTTCTGTGTGGGTCTAAGTTCAGCAGGCTACATTTAAAACAACAAGCAGGTCCTATTTATTTTTTAAACAGCATACAAAACACACAATTTACAACATGAACACATCCCCTCCCCCGATCACCCCCATTCGTCATCACCCCTTACTCAAAGAAAAATTAAGACAAGATAACATAGCAGGTCCTATGTCTTGAGAACCTGCGACAAACACTGCAGCTCATTGTATTAGCGTTGCTGTCATAAAAAAACAAATCTCTCCTCATCCCCTTATCTCAGTAAATTTTCTTTTAACTGTACTTCCACTGTGCTTCTAATTTTTCCTTTTAGGGCAATTTACTCCTACTACTACTTGCAGCCTCTCTTTGTGGTTAGCGTGAAATTCTCCTCTGTGGTACCATAGCTACTGTAGATAAAGTAAGCGTGACGGTGGACACAGCAAGAGTCATACGTTGCATGCAGCCAGACAAGCACCAGAAACCTAAGCAGAGCAAATTTGGCTCATGGAAGAGTTCTTTGAGTAGAAGAAAAGCTACAAAAGGTAGGATTTAGTGTTATCCTAGAATGCTGTTTAGAAAAATTAGACAAGGCTGTCTAGATATGTATTTTTTAAAATGTGCATTTTTTTTTTTTTTTTTATAATTAGAGGTATGATCTCAAGGCTTTTCTTAAATGAATGAATTTTTGGCAGTAAAAGATCTGAATAAACTCTTATTAGGAATATCCGTAGATTTGATGTCATGCACAAACTTATATTATTAATTTAGTTAGTATTACATTTGTATTGTTCCTTTTACATACAGCCTGTAGGAACACTAGTAATGTGAAATAAAACAATGAACATAAAAAAATATAGTTCATGAATCCGGGAAATTATTCATCTTTGCAATAAAAAAGTAGGTGCACGGCATTATGATTGTTGGAAAAAAATGAAGGGGAATCATGTTGTTGGTTATTAAACTGGCCTTATTTGTTTTTGCTTAGAAATGCGAAGACCCTGATGCCAACAGCAAGTACAGTGACCATGAGAGGTGGGAATGAGTGGGAGATTAAGGTAAACATGGATGATAGCACATTTTACTGACTCAACTTGACACTGCAAATAGTGTAATATTAGCCAAAGGGTCTGAATGAGGAATATTTACCCAGAAATTTGCCACAGTTTATCTTACTGTAAAAAGGTCTTTATGGTCCTGTTTTTCCATGTATTATTCAAGTTTGATTTCTCAGTGGCACAGTCTGTCTGTCTGGAGGTAGTAGTCATCTTTTACATCCTTTGACCATCCATCTTCTAGCTGAATACCTATGAAAAGAGGGCAACCCTTGCTGTTGTTCGATACAGTTTGATGGGATGAAAGGGGACGACGTGAACAGAAAACCTTCTACTACTGAAAACGGAGACACTGAAATGTTCTGTTTTTATTTCTTCTGGACTTTCAATCATATGTCATTCAGCCTGTGTACAGTGAGCCTTTAGTTTATATAATGTGACAAAAGTTTTCATTAAAATAACAAGCAAGCCCTAAGTGTGTTATTGTTATGTTAACAGTTTTATCACTGACATTTATGAATAGCTGTTGAGACAACTGTAATACAAAAGGGATTAGTAAGAAAGTTTACTTTGACTATGCAAATCACACTGGTTCAATAAAAAGTTAAAGTTAAAACATTGCTGTCTCTTGTCATCATACTGACATGTTTCTAATCTTAATTCACCTGCCATTCTGATCTTCCCTCCTTAAATGCATTAGAAATTAGCATTAGAAAGGCTCTAAATACTAAGTTATCATGCTGGGTGTTTTATTTAGCCTAGCTGTAAGACATTTCCCGGTGTTAGGATGCAGATATAAACGAGTAACCGGGTAATACTTGAATTGAACTATTAATTTAACTTAGTTAATAGTTAACTAATGTAACATATGACTAGAACAAGAAATCAGACCTCAATATGGACATAGTATCTTGCATTTTTAGTTAAGCTTATTATGTTAGCAAGTTGACTGTGCTACCAAAAACTGTTAGACGGATATGTCTGCTACAGGTGCTGAAAATATGCTTTTGTTGACAGCATATGCAAAAATACATTCTCGTTTTAAAAGCCACAGTAGTACTGGCGCAGCCTGATTTAAGTACACTGATTACATTTTTTTTATTCTACACAAGAAAGCTCAGGCCTGAAAATGAGGTTAATGTTCGAGTAATATTCCAGCTGCAAAATATTTGAGTGATCTTTTGTGAATTCCATGTGTAATAGCATTGCATCGACCTCTCTTGAGAGGACCTCAGTTATGTACCATATGTGGCAATGAATGACATAACAGGTAGCTCATAGAGTGAATAGCATAAAAAAGAGAAACCCAACCTGCATCTGTGACTGGACCCCCAGTCAGTACAGTGTAAAACTAGGTTTGTGTGGCAGAATATGCAGCTGTACTATAAATCAATTTATTATACTAGTCTTTGTTGCGACCTGATAGATAAATATCCTTTAGAGCTACTGTATAGCTGTAATAAACTCTAGACATCTGGTATGTGTGTCAGTTAAACTACATGTAATGTGTGTTGTTTATGCCCTGTTTTCTTTTACAATAATATGTCCAGCATTTTTAGATAGTATAGAGTAGAGGGTCAGGAAACATGTTTAGATGCCTAATACCTAGTTCTTAGTTCCATCATTTATCAACATTTTATAAGACACCATGTTACCTTTCACTCAGCCAAATGTTTGCAGTATTAGGTCACATGCAGTAGGCTGTTCAAAAGCACTGAGCCAGACTGCACATCTGAATAATATTATTATCATGAGACACTGTTTCCATGAATGAAACTGAGATGTATAGGCATAGAGTGGTATGTTAAGTTGAGTTTTTAACAAAAACAAGGTTGATGTGTGTCCTGGCTGCTTTAGAGGTAGAGCAACATTTGATTCACACAGTACAAATTACAAGGATATCACAAATATATTTTGTTATTTTGACTTAAGGTCATATTGATACCTGACACAATGTTGTTTTTGAAAGATGCCAAAGATCATTCCGGATTTAAGTGAGTGCATTTGGCAAAGATGCAAAAGTGCAAAATATGTCACTAATGCATTAGATTTAGGGATGTTGTCATAGGGTCCATTCATTGTAGAGAATAACAACAGATGGTTTTACTTGAAGGGGAAATCCTGTAGGGTTTATTTTTCTGGGGCTTTTGCTTGTTCGATAATATTCTTATGGTGGTTAGTGTTTATTATGCAGATGCACGCATCTCCAAACCAGCAGGGTCTTCCAGTAAGATTATGAAAAGTTTCTCCAAAAGAGATGATTCTGCCAATATCATGGAAAGGTTTTCTGACAGAATGTGGCAAACATTGCCTCCATATGAGAGTGATCCCCTGCTTATGCTCAAAGTCGACAACGTCAGAAATGAAAAAAAGGCCATGAAAAGTCAATGAGGCATGTTTTCCCTTAATTTTGGTGGAATACAGACTGATAGAAATATGTCAAATTATGTCCAGGTAGACCGGTAAGACAAACCTAATGACTTAACATTACTTTCTTCTTGAAATGCACTGATTTTATTGGAATCAAGCTCGTGAGAAACAGAAAACAGTGTCTGATGACTACATTGTTTGGAACTGCTCTAGTCTGTGCTTACATTTTACCTCATTGTTACCACAGAATAATCGATAAAATGTGATGTGTATGACACGTCCAAGAGCCTATGTCCTGAGCAGAACTTTGTAACTGTAAACCTAGAGCATACAGTTGGCATGCATTAACAGCTGTGCTACAACATTATCTTTGTTCTTATATTTGTTCCAGGTGATTTTAAATCTCTGTTAGCATTCATTAACAGCAGTGTTACAACACTATCTTCGTTCTTATCTTTTTTTCCAGCTGATTTTAACCTCTATTAATACACTATAATTCTTTATTTTCTAGCAATTTTAAACAATAATTCCATGTTGGTGTATTATGGGAAAGCTAAAACATTGATGATGATATGCAGCATGTGTGAAATTTCTCCACCATTTGGCCTGCACCATAAATCAACAAAGCTAAAACTTGGAAAAGGTCAGTGAAGTGGGATTTATACTTTTTATGGCTGACGTTAGGGAAATGATCAGATCTTAGTACTGGAAATTGCATTTAATGTTTCCAAAATTGAAATTTATTGGAAATCAAAGTTATGCCCAAAGGGTACCAACACTTTAGTCTTCACAGATTTTACATATTCCCACAGCCTAAAGAATTGTGGCACCCACCAAGCCATGTTTTAATTTATGGCAATCTACTGCAGTCACTGTTACACTCATCTGATTGATGCCTTACCCTGTGGCGCCAAACGAAATTTCTTCTATGTTCAGATAATGTGAAGACTTTCTTCCATGTTAGTTAAAATGTCATTTGATCCTGACTCTACCTGAAACTACATTAAATTGTAAGTAACTGCCTAACCAGAGTGGTTGTCCATAAACTCACACCAGCCAGGGAGTGTACTGTATGTTTTTCTGTTATCACTTTAGCAGTCATCAAAACAGCTAATAGGGTACAATTCTATTTGGAAGTCTTTCCACAACTGCAATCATTAACACAATGTTGCTGTCCGGTTTGTCAACACACAACATTCTTTAGCAAAACTGTTGCTGGATGTTATTAGACCGTGTATTGGGCATTCGACTCTGCCAACCCAGTTGTATGTCTCCAATGCAATTTCAACATCTGAAAGACCAAACACTTAAACAGATGTAATCATTTGGTACAGTTTGTGCCAACATAACCTTGAAATTAAGGAGGATTGATTCAGTCTTTTGAATTTTGATGCTACCCAGATGTGAATCATTTTTGTGTCAACAGCGCTTTAGTATTTACTAGAAAAACCTAGTTTTAAATGACCATGTTTGTCTATTTTGTCAGAAACATGATTATTTCTTTTGTGGGTTAGATCAGGTATAGTTTTTGGTTATCAACATTTATTTTCATCACATCTAGTTTTGTCCAGCCCAGATTTTTATTCAGCTGATGAATTTATTGTAAACATTTATATTTTTGTTTTATTTATAGTTTTACATGTATTTAATCCACAATAGCTCATTTTCATGGTTGAGATGTAGTCAAACTACAGTCAGTGTATGGCATGTTGTACTGCAGATTGATCACTGTTTCATATTTTCTAGATTGCATGCAGTAAGTTCTTTACTGCCAACTCAAAAATCATTAATCTACAGGCACTTCACTTGACACCTTGTTTTCATTTTGTCCTTTTGGTGTGCATGTTGGATACTTAAGAAATGGAAGTCTCCATACAGTATGTTAACACAATTCAGACTTGTTCGGAAAGGTTAATAGTTTTCTCTTTAATCGATGACCTACACAAGAATTCAACTATCTTTTGTCATTCATTTGGGAGTTTTAAATTAATGGTAGGCTGCTGATGACCGGTGAAATAAAAATTTACCCTTGGCAGTTTCCATCAACATCTCCTTTACAGTTATTCCTGCCACAACACTAGCACAGCTGAACCAACAACCAGAGGCCTTGACAAAATGTCAGGAGGATCACCAATTTATTTAGCAGAAAAGCAGTCACACCTTACTTAACATGTATCAAAGCAGACTAGTAGCTGATGGATTGCATAACCCCTTTACATTTTATGTGGAATAATATTTCTTAATATATTTTTCTTATTCACGGAAAAATAAAAACAACAAAATATTTGTCTTAACAAAAATCTGACACCTCTAATGATTTATAGCAAACTAGAGCAGATTTTGTACAGTCCCATTGTGCATTTGTGAGAGTGACAAACTGTATAACATGAGAAGTTTATTTGAATCTGATATCATATTTCTGTCTCTTTAGTATATCAGCTGCCTTAATGTTATCCCTGGATAATACATTAGGTTGCCTGGTTGACAAAGGTTAACATTAGTTATAATTAGCACCTGAAATATTTCAAAGCAGATTTCATATTACACTGCTGGAACTATCTTTTCTAAAGTGCTACAGTATTTTCATCTAAAGCTGTTAGGTACACTGTGTGGTTGCACTTCTATGTCGAAAAAACCCAGGTGATAAGCTGCACTATAAGATTATAAAGTTTATTAATGCTGGTGTTCAGAAGTGTTTGACCTTGACTGAACTTAGCATTTCGACCAGGACACTGTGGTGACTGTGCGAATGAAAAATAATAGTACACATTTATTTTTCTATGCAGTGAAAATTATAAGTATAATTCTACTTTGCCAATAGTGAAATCAAAACCATCTATACTGACGGATCAGCAAAAATAAAACATATTTGGAATACTGTTTAGTACTTTGTACTGTAGTGCCTTTGTTACATCTCTTGCATGTAGAATTATCACTCTAAATAAACTCAACTTTACATTGACTTGATAGTGTCCTTTGAGCTCACATCATTATTTTAAATTCAGTTAGAGTAGTTTTGAAAGATTGGATAACTGTCTTTACTTGTTTACATGTGACTCAACTGCATCCTTTTATTTAAAGGAGTAATTAGTGAAAATAACTAACTTAACATACATAACATACTATGTCACATAGTTTGAAGTTGTCTTATTTATATGATTACGATTCAGACATAATGTAAATGATCAACTGTTCCTTTCTAAACGCACATTTAATCCTTAATTTAATTTATGTTGAGTAATATTCCCTGAAATCCTCTGAAACATTTCAAACAGTAGGCCATGTGTGTGCCTCCCTCCTTGCCAGTCCTGGTGTCTGATGTTTTAATGGTGACTCAAGAACCGAGGCATGAACAGAACCTGAGGTTTCCATCTGTTGACGTAAAGTGTGTTAACAGAGCTTTGACAGATTCTTACCTCCATCAGGCATCAGATTAAAAAAGGTTAACACAGCACCTATTTTCTCTAAAGTGGTGATACTGTAAGATTGTAGAATGGTTTTACAGACACTGTCAATAGTTTTAAACCAATTATACCAACCAATACACAAATGAATGAATGAATTCAATGCCTTGATACACTTACAGTGCAGCTAGAAAGTATGAGTATAGTTGCAAATTCTGTTAGACAGAAACATATTTAAAAAAGGACACACGTTAACATAAACTTAATCTCATACATCAGTGGGCACTTGGTGTCAACTCTAGAAAAGCTTTTCCAGGGTAGATTCCCTTCTTACTTGCTTTGTTCTGTCTGGTCTTAAGCAAGTTAGATTCAAGTTTGATTGTTTGTCTACACAGTGGTGGTAAAGGGGGTGGAATCACACAAAGAAGTTGATATCAGTGCAGACCCTCTGTATGAATGTGAATACCCTCAAATACCCTTCAAGTATGCATGGTAAAGCACATGACAAAGATGTTTCCCTACTCTGCCATGCTATTCCTCATAATAATATTCTCAATATATATAACAGTGACATATCCCACCTCTTCTTTATATGTGGTTTCAGATGTTTGGCAATTTATGTTTTTATATTGAAGACATCCAGTTTAGGCGTACAGTTACCATGCGTCTGCATTAGTGCAATTTTACAAATTCCTAGGGTAAGCTACTATGCCAGCATAGTGACAGATGGGATACACTGCAGCGCAGCTAAAAGCTTATCACTTTATTGTTTTTGTTGTGTTTAGCTTTTCAAAAATTGCTTAATTCTATTGAGAGTGATTGATTAACTTCTAAACCAGAGGTCACGTGAAATAACTTGCAGCCTGCCACCTTGTGCTTTCTTTCTCATTCATCTAGAGTGAACAAAAAGGTTTTATATGATAACATTAATACATAGAAAATACAGTAAACATACAATACAATGAACGTAGAATGATATAGAACTTAAAATCAACAATTACTGTACAGTATGTATACTGTATAGTAATTGGTGACATGTACATAGCCTATATGTTCTGAATACGACTCCTGGAATATCTCATGATGGTAAACATAACTGGAATCTCTTTAAACGGACTATGCATTGATCTCTTAGTGGATATTCCAGAAATTAAATTGGATAAATCTGTGCGGTAACTTGTTTTAAATTTCAGCCAGTCATTTGTTATATACTGTAAGCTTCAGTTATAATGATAACTTACTAGACCTAAATGCTGGATAAAACTAGTGGCCTTATTACAATATCAATTATTGTCTTAAGACCAATTTTCAATGGTTTTCGAGACTATTGATCCTATTCAGAAAGTAGTTAGGACAAGGGTTTGCAGGATGTTTTCATCAGGGACTAATGTTTGTCTGTTTTGCCAATGGTCAAATACAAGTGAATTGCTTTAACATTGAGCTTTATGCACGTTTCGGGTTTCAACCTTAAACACCGTCTTGTACAGTATTTACTTTAATTTACAAGATTAAGACCATCTTTTATTTTTGTTTGTAAAACCATACTTAAAGAAAAGATGGTAATTTTTTTACATGGTTAAATCCTCTTTCCTTACCTGTCTAAAATTATATTAGATCTAATCTCACATTTTGACACATTAAATCCTTGGAGACAATGACAGTTCTATAATTCTTATTTGCCCTTTTATTTCACTTGTGTACCTCACAATCGAATAAATACTCACTTTATGGTATATTATTAATTACTAGTGTAGTGCCCGTTGAAAATGTGCCTGTTTGGAACGGGCCGATTGCTTGGCCTGTGGTATTGCTGCTTGTAGAATTCATCAAAACCAAATTGTACCCCAAAATGACTTACAGAAGGACCCCAAACCACTTCATATGCAAAGTGAGTGAGAGAGAGAGAGAGAGAGAGAGAGTTGTGTTGTATGATCGTTAACGAATTTAACACTGCAGCAGAGGTGTTCATTTCCATACAGGTTTAGTGGCTTGACGGTTAACGGTGAAGTAGGGGTTTTGATTTGCGGGGGTATTTTGGCGACGGTAATGTTATTAGTTAGCAGTATACTTAATTAACCTGGGGTGAGTCTCATGAAAACTGATGTGTCTGCCCGGTTCAGCTCTGAGATTTTCTCGCATTGCACAGCGCTGTGAAGGAATAATCTCAGAGATTACTTTATATTCTGCCTCTGGTTAGAAGTGGTGAATGTAGGCTACAGCTCACAGCAACTTAATACTAGTGTCTGGCTTTTGTTTGATATTTAGTGTTGGCAAATGGCTTTTTGTTGAGTTTCCTCTTAGCGAAAAAATAGTTTGGTATATCCAGCAATCATGTAGCTAACGTTGGAAGCAGGAAAAGAGTCAAAGGTGGTAACACCCTTCGCCCGCTGTTGTAAAGGGTTCTGCATGTGGCGTGCAGGTTACCTTCAATTAACTTTCACTGCTATGCAGATGACACCCAATTATACTTGTCAATCAAGCCAGACAAAACCAGTCAGTTAGCTAAACTTCAAGTATGCATTAAAGATATAAAAACTTGGATGACCTACAATTTTCTGATGTTAAACTCAAACAAAACTAAAGTGATTGTGTTGGGCTCCAAACACCTCCAAACTTCATTATCTAAAGATACAGCTACTCTAGATGGCATTGCCCTGGCCTCCAGCACTACTGTTAGAAATCCAGCCTTTTTTCATCTTCGTAACATTGCCAAAATTAGGAATATCCTGTCGCAAAACGATGATGAAAAACTAGTCCATGCATTCGATCCAGCTGATCCAGAATACTGCAGCACGTGTTCTGACAAGAACTAAGAAAAGAGATCATATTTCTCCTGTATTAGCTTCTCTGCATTGGCTTCCTGTACAATCCAGGATTGAATTTAAAATCCTTCTCCTGACCTACAAAGCTCTAAATGGTCAAGCACCTACATATCTTGAAGAGCTCTTAGTACCTTATTGTCCCATTAGAGCACTGCGCTCCCAGAATTCAGAGCTTCTCGTGGTTCCTAGAGTCTCTAAAAGTAGGATGGGAGCCAGAGCCTTCAGCTACCAGGCTCCTCTCATGTGGAACCAGCTCCCAGTCTGGGTTCGGGGGGCAGACACCATCACCATATTTAAGAATAAACTGAAAACACTCCTCTTTGATAAAGCTTATAGTTAGGGAGCGAATAGAGTAGAGTAGAGGGAGGCAGGCCAGTACAGCCCAATCCGGTTGGGGAGAGTTCTAGCCCGACCAGGCTCCTCTCCTCTTAACTTGCCTCTCTTAGTTATGCTATTATAGTTCTAGACTACGGGGGAGGTTTCTTCCTTCCTGTGACACACTGAGCTGCTCTCTCCTCTCTCTTTCCATTTGTTTCCATTTGTGTGCATCCTTGCCCCAGAAATGCTTGTTACTAAACTAGCTCTGGGGAGTTTACTCCCCAGAGCCCTGCAGTGTCCGGCGATGCTCTGCAGTGTCCGGCTGCGTCCGGCTGCATCCTGCCAAGTGTCTGCGTCTTGCTACGTCCACCCATGCTGTGCTGTGCCACGCTACATCCTGTAACGCCCTTCAGTGCCCTGTTATGACATGAACTACTACGACTACCATTGTAGTCACTGTTCCATTCTCTTTGTGACTATTATTGCCACTGTTCAGCACATCCCCAACCGGCACTGTCAGACACCGCCTACCAAGAGCCTGGGTGTGTCCAAGATTTCTTCCTAAAAGGGAGTTTTTCCTCGCCACTGTCGCATTAGCCACTGCTAATGCTTGCTCTTGGGGGAATTACTGGAATTGTTGGGTCTTTGTAAATTATAGAGTGTGGTCTAGACCTACTCTATCTGTAAAGTGTCTCGAGATAACTCGTTATGATACTATAAATAAAATTAAATTGAATTGAAATTAATTTGAGATTGTTTCAGAATAGGTTTACATGGTTTAATTTTCAAAAAACACCATATTTTTGTTGTACTGTACATTGCTGCAGCGCCTCTTTTCACCCTTTGTTCAGGTCTCTGTTTTAGCTACAGAGTGAGACATCTCAACTTCTGTAATTGTTGGCAGTCGCACATGCGCAGTAGCTAGCTAAGGATTACATGAGCTAGCTAGCTGTTTCTCCAACTTTGGCCTGTACAAGGCAGGATTAGCTGGGAGGCTTCTAAATGAGGGCGCACTTCCAACTTTGCGTGGAATACCTGCAGAACAGGGACATGTAAGTAGTTCTATACAATTTATTTTGTAGATTAGGGTGAATTTGTGTGTGTTGTACGAGCTAGCATGCTAACGGTTAGCCCCCTAGCCCCCTCGTTTCGGCTAGTTGCGTAGAAAGCCGTGCAGATTTTTTCAGAGACTGAAGGCAGGACACATTCAGAAACCTGTGTCTCACTCAAAACATCATGGATGGTTTTTTTTCAAAGTTTGTATGCATGTGGAAGCACCAGAGACACAAAATAACACCCCAAATCCCAGAAAAAGTGATTGCTCAAAAGCACACACAGACAGACAGACAGACACACACATACACACACACACACACACACACACACACACACACACACACACACACACACACACACACACACACACACACACACAGACAGACAGACAGACAGACAGACATTCCTGCAATTTATAGATAGATGGTTTTAATCAGTATAATGAGATCAAAGGCTTTCTTGATTTGTTTTGTTACAGTTGTCTTGGCTGCCAGAGATTCATCTTGGAACATACATCAGAAAAACTCTTCAAGTACTGTAACACATCAACCCATTAGAAATACGTTGTTAACACATGCAGACGTGTGCATCTAGATACATTCAATTAAAAAAACATGTAGCAGTCTAAACTATTTGATTCGCCAAGACTAGGTTCTCTTTGAAATCAAAAGTCTAGTCGTTGCTAAGAAAGCATGACATTGAAAACAAAATACATCACCTCTGTGGCCGTCTCATGCTCCCAAGTTAGCAGTATAACAGCACTGCCTTACATTCTTGGTCCTCTTGTGTTTGTCCCTGACAAAAAAAACATCCACTGTTAACGGTCTCCATGACTTCTGGCTGTGTGTCACGTTATTTTATTACATTTATCTAGCTATTTTTTTAAACAGTATTTATATTTATTGCCCCTAACTAGTTAAAAAGTTGAAAAGTTGGATGTGGTCACAAGTCATCACATTTATTACTTGAGTTACACTTGGCCCTGTTTAGTTTGTAATTGCTGATGTCACAATGTGATATTCAAATGTACAAAAAAGTCAAATACAAAATTAGGACTTTTTGGCCAAAAAACTCCCTGTTGGATCCATGTAACCAACATACTGTTAAATGTGGCCAACCAATAAACATTTGCAGATTGGAATGCCAACTTATTTGTAAAAATAAGCTGTTACATATGTTTTCTCTTGAGGTCTGTACTCCTAAATATTTAGATAAAACATATGAAGGAGCCAATGTTTGACTACATTGATATGATGGTCTGGATTTTGTATTTAACCAGGGCTGCTATACTTTACTATACAGTTGATGTTTCATTACTGAAAACCAGGACCAAAATGTCTGACGTCATTGTAAATGTCCATTATCAGACACGGTTTCCTTTTATTTCATTGAGAAATGTTACACTCTAGGCTTTGGCGATCTCTAATATTTTCAAATCATCCAATCGTGGTCACGCCAGTCTAACAGGCTACATTGAACACGTAATTGGACATAACATATTTTGGATATGCGGAGCGGCTTTCACTTTCATCAATTAAACTGGCTACAACGACTCGGCTGTCCTGCCTGCTGCTTGGTTGACGTGCTAACATGCTTCTGTGTTAAAAGCGTCTTGTTTCAGTAGCTCAACGCAGTTATTTTTGTCATATTCTTCATTACAGTGGCTAATTATCCGCTTTACATTTAAACCTAACGTTACACTAGTTCACTAAAGCACTCATAGCTGTCTCCTTTTAGCCACTTCCTCGCTAATCCCACAGTTGTTTACATGCTGTAAACAACCGTTTACCCGCTGGGGACGCGCCACAATAAACGCCGGCAGACGGCTGGGATACGGCCGAAAATGACGCTCCATAAGCCGGGAGGCGGCCCGCTGGGGACGCGCCACAACAGCGGGATGGCGGAGGTTGGGTTTAGGGGAAACCCGATGGGGAAAGGGCGCCTTACACGCCGGGCCGCGGGGGACGCGCCACAATAACACGCGGGACAAAATGCCACACATCCCCGGGAAACAAAAAGCCACACGTGGGACGCGATCCTGCTCGCCCGGGTGAAAGTCCTGTGTTGTTTGACCCATCCACCACCCCAATCAACCTCCCTACGGGATTTTCGGCTTTTTATACTACTCCCTACCATTTTCGTGCTGTGACCACGAAATATGCTTCCCATTTTTACATTACTTCACATTTTCGTGCTGGCCACCACGTAAAAAACGAGAAAAACGTCCCCGTGAACACGAATCAATAGATTAAAATAACGTCACATTTACACGAACTACCGTGAGACCGGGCTGTAACTGCTGTATCTTAGCCCCCAGTAAGTTAATTGGTGTGGGCTGACCAAATGTAGCTCCCGTCCCCTCGCAGCAGCCGGGAAGCCAGGGAGGCTGGGTGACTGTCCGAAAGAAGCACAGCCCATTATGTGTCAGATCCATGGAAAAGAGACGGAAAACTGCTTTGTAATTAACGTTAAAGCTACATTGTGTAAGAATTACTCCCATCTAGTGTTGAGATCATATATTGCAATCAACTCTCTCTTGCCACGCAGTATTGCAGCTATGGTAGCCTTCACACTTCAAAAAGCGAAGGTGTACAAAAGGCCGTCTATCAGCCGTCGTCGTTGGAGTTCATGCATTCTCTTAATACATCCATGAGTTCATGTCGGAGAGTGGCGTGGACGCGCGCTTCACACCACGAGCGGGCACGCGCGCCACCTGACGGAAAGGAGAGAGAAAGAAAAGGAGACTGCAGCGGTCCGGAGGATAATTAACTAGTTGGGATTTGGTTTGTGCGTCCAAAGCAGCTCCAATGTTCACTCTTTTTTTTCTGATGATGCCGGTCTCTTGCTCTTTTCAATATCCGTTTTCTTTTTCTGGGTGAAGAAGAAGACTCCTGTTCCTGAAATTTGGATTTTTAATACTTGTGGTCCTTCATGTTTCCTTCTTCAAACTTGCCGGGGCCGGGAAGCGACGATACCCATTAGTAGCAGCTGTGAGTCGAAAACGCGAAAGGTCGAGCAGTATGTCCTGTATGCATAGACAGTATATAAGAATGGACCAACAGACCCCGTTGCTCTGGGCGGAGACCAGTGAAGGCCAATAGAAGCACTTTTCTGGTGATGGCTAGGGTTACTGCGCAGCCTCCAACTGAGAGAGACGACGTAAATGTGCCGTGAACAACGTGTCTGAAAGTTGTAAGTCTTCTGGTAGCTGTGCCAAGAGAAATCTCAATCATTCCGACTCTTGCAGAGATGGAGATTGTAGGTATATGTAAGGAGATAACATGGACACAGGCTAATTATTGCTAACTAAAATGATAGTTAACATTAGTAATTAAACTTAAACAGCTTATGTAAGTCGAAACTGCCTGCGAGCTTCTCCTGTACTATACGGTAATACCTCTACAGTGTTGGGAGTAACCATAGACAGTCTATGGGAGTAACGCGTTACAAAAGTAACGCAATTACAGTAATGTATTCCTTTTTGCTGTAACGCAGTAATATAACGCATTACTAATTAAATTTCGGTAATATTGAGGCAACCACTGTAATAGTTGGGGCTTCGTAAACTACAGAGTTTGGTCTAGACCTACTCTATCTGTAAAGTGTCTCGAGATAACTCTTGTTATGATTTGATACTATAAATAAAATTGAATTGAAAATTGAATTGAATTAATATTATACTCGTTACAATCTCAGTAACGCGAGTTACAACGCATTTTAACGCAACATTTAGTGGTGCATTGTTTTTTTAAGAATTTACCAACACCGCGACACATTTCTTCACAGGAAAAAAAAAAAAAGCCGTATTATTTTCCTGTCGCTGTATTCGATGGTTGAGATGACTGCAGAGACAAATACATTTGCGAGATGGATATTATTTTCAGGAGTTATTACGCTGCGTTGAAGTGAGCTGTCCTGTTTCTGTTCCCGTGGTCAGAGCCAGAACCAGAGACGGTACGGACAGCATGTATGTCCCAACAGGTGACGGTACATCAGCGGCTGACAGATATAAACATGTCGGGAATTAATGTTGAGGCTTGCTACACGTAAATATCATTGCATTTTTGTCAGCCGTGGAGAGTAACTATGCCTGTAGTGGAATGGCTTCGAATGACGACCAAAAGCGCTTGTCTTTTACTGTGACCATTTACTGTTCAATATGTTGCAGTTTTACAAACAAGAAAGTGAACAACTTGAGTTTGACGGACATGTTGCTTCTCAGTAAGCTAGCAAGAGTAGGCTACACAACAGACAACTTCCGTGTAGCCTACTTCAAAATAAAAGCACTTCCTGTGACGGTTCGCAGTAAAACTAAATTACTGTTAAATAAGGTTGTGTAGGCTACCTTTTCACAAATCAGCTGTAAATCAAGTACTGTAAATAATGTTAATAGTGAGTTTTAATCACACTATAATTGAACATTTCCTTTAGAGTGTTTTAACCTAAACAACATGAATTTCTTATTGAAGTGCTATAAACAAACATTTTACAACAATGCCATACTTTTGAGTATTTTCATTTTCTCCTACTTGCCTATTATATGTTTTACTTATCTATTTTGTATAGCTTTAGTTACTTTGCATATTTATATTAATTATACAAAATATGAATAATCTATGATGTATTAAAGTGGATAAAGACGAGACTTTATTGATCCGGTGGTGAAATTCACAAGCTAGCTGCCAATCAAACTTCCCCTGTTATTTTGGTGAAAGTAACTCAAAAGTAATGCAAAAGTAGTGTAACGCATTACAATTCAGAGACAGTAATATTGTAATATAACTAATTACTCTCAAATGACAGTAACTAGTAATCTATAATGTATTACATTTTGGAAGTAACTTGCCCAACACTGTTCCTCTACTATGCGACAGTAAGTCCCGTGGTTATGACACAATCGTTAGCCTATTTTTATAAAAACGTCTGCTACGGAGCCATAACGTGAGGTACAAGGTAATGGAGCCTTTTATATATTGTCGTGTTTCTTTAGAAATAAACAATGGACAAATAAAGTCTTTAAAAACTTCAGATGTAAAGTTATTCTCTGTCAAAGTGACGTCAAAATGAATGGCAGTCAATGGGATGCTAACAGGGGGTGAGTAGGAGGTACGCGTTGTGAGGAGAAGCTTACCCCCTTGCCTGTATGTCCCTTACCGGCTAACGTATTTCAAGATGGCGCATCATTATGGAGCGTCTACCCCAGTTCATGCAAGCGCAAATGTAAAATTCCAAGCTAATAGGAATACTTGAAATTGATGGTGGTGGTCAATATTCATGAAAAAGGACAAGTTTGTGAAGGGCAATACAGATTTTGATAATGAACAACTACAAACGTTACACACTGGGGCTTTAAGGATTTCAAATTCATTCGTCACTTGTGCTGATTAACATGACTCAGCAGGCGGACTTACCGCTCCACCAGAAAATAAACAGTAAGGCGCAGAATAGCGTCACAGTTTTTTGAATAAAGTAGCTTTTCAGTAGCTTAGCTCTTTTATCGATCAAGTAGTGCGGTAGCGTCCACACAAGCTAACGTACATTTCCCCCAAGCCTTTCTGAACTCAATTGCAGCGGAGCTTGCTGCTGTAATGAAACTGCTAACGATCACTGACACCACCGCCAATCATGGAAGTGTATGAAGTGTGCATGGATGTAAAAAAAAAAAAGTTCAAAAGGTTGTATTTTTTTGTTCACTCTCCATCTTACACTGAATCACCAAAGTGATATATAAATATATTATGATTAAATAACACATGGTGTTTACACCCTCTTTCTCGCTATTTTATCACTCCGACCATTTTCACTTTTTTAAACTGACCAAATGTTGGGATGCTAGGTTTATGACAGTTATCCAAAGGACATGCATTTAGTTCTATTTATGTATCTATTTCTGTAACTACACATGCAAAAATCCAACATTTGTGTTTTATGTTAAAAAATAATTCATCCATTATACTCAAAAACACCAAACCTCATTCTCAACTGTAAGAAATACTGTAGTATTCTTACTTGATTGTAGGGCTGTCCAAACGATTATTTTTCAAACGATTAATCTAGCGATTATTTTTTCGATTAGTCGACTAATGATTCATTTTTCGATTAATCTAACAATTCATTTTTCAATTAGCGATTATTTTCCCATTGCTCAATTATTAACAATTTACACAAAACAAATTTCAATAAGGTTCAAATCTCCATTTATGAAAATTGTTTAACACTGCACTGTTCAAGTAAAATCAATTTGTAGTGCAACCCGAAGCCAGATGTAGGCTATCAATCCAACCACAAAATAAAGTCACTTTCAGGAGGAATACAAAAATAAAAACTTCAAGTAAACAGAGCAAGTGCAAAAAGAGTAGCAAGTATTTGCTTTTTTTAACAGTAGGTAAAATAATGAATAAGCTCTTGTTTAACATCCAAGCTCTTCTCCCTTTAATTTAACTTTAATTATTTGTATCTAAAGGCTGGTTAAGCACTGTAGGGAGGAGAAGTCGGACAGTTTTTTTTGTCTCGTTCCAGTGATTGGCACATCTGGGTGATGGCGTTGGATATGCGTTAGCATGTTAGATGTATTTCCACTCGCATACCCAACAACTGCTGAACAACGGCGACACACAGTCCCGTCTTATCCACAACTCTCTCGCCTGTAGACTACTACTGTAACTGACCCGAAGACCAAAGTTTTGGAGGCGGGGAAGGCACCAGGCGGGAGGGCATGAGACGAGAGGGTTTGACATGGGAGGCTCCAGGCTGCAGACATACAGTCTCAAAGTTTTCCCAAACTTGCGATCTTAAAGAGGCCGGCGGGTCCTCTAACTCTTGTGGGTCGCTACTACTCGCCATACTCGTCCTTTCGTGCTGCTATCTCTGACTCACTCACTGGCCCGTCGACCTGACAAAAAACCGCATGTAAGGCGGGGCTACAGATTAGGTGTCCCTAGAACCCGCGTATATAACAGTAGTTCTGCATTACATTAGTTCCGTATTACATTAATTAATTTGCACTCTAGTTTTATTTATTTATTTTATTTAGTGACGCGTCAACGCAAGTTATTTGTGTCGACGCATTTACGTAATCGATGACGTCGACTATGTCGACGAATCATCCCAGCCCTACTTGATTGTGAATCAGGAGCTCTCAGGACTGTCAAGTCTCATCAAACCTTTAACCTTCATGCCAGCAGTTTGATCTAACAAAGGGTCCAAAAGGTGTGTACTATGCAGTAGGTGCCCCAGAAGCATTTTTGTGTTATATGCCTGGCGAGGTCTGTGGAAATGTCTGTTCTGGGCTCTTATTGCTTTCTTTTAGTAACACAGTTTGTCCTGCCTTGTCTTGACAAGCCAGTCATTCTACTTTGATGATTTATGAAGCAATGACACAAAATCTTTTTTTGGGGTTTATTGAGCTTTGATTTGATATCACATCTCTGAGGTTGTAATGGCCAACTGCAGTGTGCCTTTGTGATTAATGAGTTTAAACTGGAGTCACCCTGTGACCGACATGAAGTTGTGACCTGGAATTTCCATTTATGTTTTATATTTTCAGGCTTGTTCAGTATCTTACCACAGAAGTAATTGGCAGTTATTGCCCATAGTATAACATAAAACTAAAGGAATTGGTCTTTTTTGTTAGCTTAATGGTCATTTAATTGATTCCTTATGATCATATTACAAAAAAACAAACAAACAAGCAGTTCATGATAAACAGCTTGTATTTTTCCTTTGCTATAAATATTGGCAGGTGAGCCATCAGGCTGTTAAAACGGTCTGCACCGATCATGCACCATGTGCAGTCATCTGTCAGCCGACAATCCTTCACTCTCTTTCAAGCTTTTATTGCCTCTCAGAGCTGAGCAGTCTTGACAGATCAAGCCACAGAGGCTGAGGACACTGATTAGAAGAGACGAAAAACAGTTGAACTGCACCAGTGATAACACTGTGAATACAGCAGAAAGCATGGCAGGAGAAGCAGAGCAAGCCAAAAGAAATGGGCCTGACAAAGTGGCCCATAACAGTAGACAATAGAGTAGAGTCTTTTGTGAACCTGTTCATATGAAAGCCTTGAAATACTGTTGAACTATTTCCTCTTGCCTCATACACATAGTTTTATGAAGAATCTTTTGTGTGCTACATTATATTAAAGGATATCATTATAGTATACTGTGCTTAGATATTGTGATGAATCACAAAAGCCTGTGAAAGTATGTGGGGGATTTACATGGGGATAACATAATAACTTTAATCATTAACTTTCATGGTTCATTTAATTGTTGCATGTGTTAGTCCAAATTATGAGTTTAATTTGTTATCAGCCATTTTGTGGTTGGTTTCTTAGCTAGGTTCTTGAAATGGAGTAAGTAAAGTCTTTACAAGTGAAGTTCCAGGTATAATCCAGATATAAATATCAGGTGGACTGGAGATTCATAATTACGCAAAGGTATTGTGTTTGTCTTTCTAGCTCTGCTAGTGCTGTGGTGGACTGTCAGCCAGTTCAAGGTATTTCCATGTCTTCTACTTAGTGAGCATACCTGCAAACTAGTTGCTTTTCGGCGAAAATCGCCGTTTTGAATGGGAAAACATCATCCACGTGAATCATGTAGAACCAAAGAGTTTTTATTTGGCGGGGGGTCCGAGACCCAGTGCTAATACGGCACCGGTGCCTTAACGACCGTTATCTACCGGACCGAATAGCAACGCGGATTTCGGTGCCCTATTTTGGTGCCACTTAAATGCCTGCGCTTCTCTCTGATGCTCTGAGGGAACTGAAAACATTGCTGCACGGGACGCTAGTTAACACTACACTCAACAGCAGGTAACGTTAGCCTACCGTTAGCTAGCAGCTGGAGGAAACACGGTTAAAATGCTGACAGCTAAACGGTGTAAAAGTGTGTCTGTATTTCACTGTAGAGGATTGTAACACCAGACTGTAGCTACCGTTGTCTGAAAAACACAGACTCAGCCTCGTCTCACCAGCCTCGTGGTGCATTCAAAGTTATTGTAAAATACCTTTTTCCCATCCAGTGGTTGTTTTTGTAGTTTAACAGGAATTTACTGGTGAAATAAGTTATTGTTATTACATTTTTAATAAATCATTTAATTTTGACCCTGTGGCCTTAGCAATACACAAGCCGTTCTTTAATGTCGCCGTTTTGTGCTCCTTTTTTTGTCATTGTCATCTGTACCAGGTTTATCTTTACTTTGGGGGGGGAAATCCTATGCATTGTTGTTATCTTCAGTGTACAAAAAAATGCATTCTGTTTTTATTTGTGGTTGTTGATTTTTTGATAGGTTATTTTTTTCCTAAATAGTTGTCCAGTTGCATTCTTTTATTGCATGCAATGAGAGTAATTTCTTTAAGGTTTATTTCACAACATGCACAAGAAGATTTGTCAGACAGTATTTGTTGGGAGAGGCATTGCCAGGAAATGAGTCAGTTGTGTTCCACCAATGACTCTGAGACAAGCTATTAAATGATTTACTGACCCTCTGGTATATATTTAGTCAACATAAAATCCCTATTTTGTTATTTCAAAATATGGCACTGTCTAGACAACATGAATATCACACAAGGTTCCCAGGTCACCTAAGGATACACATCATTAACAAAGGTGAATGTTTTATTATCACTAGAGGCAATATGTAGAAGCGATGAGAGGCAGCACTTCTTAGTTTGAGCTGAGTGTTCATCAACGTATAGCTTACTTACCTATCAATAAATATCTATATAATATCAGAACAGCATGAAAACCTGTTCTAATACTATTGGATTACTCCTGCACCAAAGAGCACCTTGTTAGACTTTTTTCAACCACCACCAAAAAGAATCGCTTCTTTTCTCTGTCTTCCCAAATATCTATATGACTTTGAAAGATCAAAATGATTAAAAACAGTATACATTTGTGTGGTTTACTGACGTACATTAAAGGTATAATATGTAACTTTTCTGTTTTTAAAATGCTTAAAAATGAATAGAACTATGTTAAGGCTGCACAATAACTCGTTTTTTTTTATCGTTATCGCAATATCGACTTGCGCAAGAAACACATTGCGAAAGACTGCAACATATTGCAAAATACATTATTTTTTCAGTAAAAAACTACACTTTAAAATGTAACTTTCATTACATTTTTTAGTAGTGCATTTTATGTTCAATTCAGTGTTCAATTTGTTAAAAAAAGAATGTTTTTTTTTTTCTCTGTTTTTTTTAAATCAAGCAATCTGCTGTATTTTAGCAGAATACTGAAAGCAGCCGAAAGGCAGAACTGAGTACACTATAATATCTTTTTATTTATCACAAGTAATATCGTTATCGTGATATTCAACAACGTTATTGTGTATTGTATATTTTCCTCATATCGTGCAGCTATAACCTATGTTATATATTTTGTTGAGTTGTGTACTTACATTATTCCAAATGTTTCCAACAATGTTTAAACCCAGAGAAATCGGTAATTTTAATCGAGGACACAGTCCTAAGATTATTTTTTTGGGCTTTTCCGCCTTTAATGGACAGGACAGCTAGGTGAGAAAGGGGAGAGAGAGGGGGAAGACATGAAGGAAATCGACACAGGTCGGACTCGATCCCTGGAACTCTGCGTCGAGGCATACACCTCTATGTATATGTGCGTCTGCTCTACCAACTGAGCCAACCTGGCCACCAAGACACTTTCTTTTAAGTCATGATACATAGGCCTACCAAATTTCATACATCTACGTGAAACGCGCTGCAGGGGTTACTTCTTTGAAACTTTGTAGGGGGCGCTATTGAGCCAATTTAACACAGTGAAGCCGGAAACCCATGCAGATGTCTTCAGGCCTGGACTGTCATTATTATTGTTGTACTGCACATTGATGCAGCTCCTCTTTTGACCCTGTGTGTTGAGCTCTCTGTTTTAGCTACAGAGTGAGGCATCACACTTCTATCCCATTTTTGTTGGGAGTCGCACATGCGCAGTAGCTAGGTAAGGACTATTAGCTAGAAGCTAGCGCTGCTAGCGGTTAGCCACCTCGTTCACAATGGCAAAACACTGCTACAACACTATAGAACTACTTACATGTCTCTCGTCTGCAGGTATTCCACGCAAAGTTGGAAGTGCGCCCTCGTTTAGAAGAAGTCTCCCGGCTAATCCTGCCTTGTACTGACTGAAGTTGGAGAAACAGCTAGCTGATGTGGTATTAGCTAAAGTGGTTAGCACACACCAAATGTTTCGGCCGATGACGTAGACGGCCCTGCCGATTTTGACCGTCTCACCCGGAGACTGAAGGCAGGATACATTCAGAAACCTGTATCTCACTCAAAACGGCATGGATGGGTTTTTTTCCAAGTTTGTATGCGTGTGGAAGCACCAGAGACACAAAATAACACCCCAAATTCCAGAAAAAGTGGGGTTTTTTTTCATAATATGGGCACTTTAAGGCTTTCCTGAACACTTTTGAGGTGAACCTGGTCAACCAGCTAGGAAGAGGACATCAAAGTGTAATAACAAACTTACTGTTGCCAGTAGGGGGTGCTATGATTATAACTCAATATTGATATAACGATGTCTTCAGACCAGGACCCTTATAAACCCTCAGCAATTTGGGGCAGATTAGACAATGTACAGTCTAGTCACAAACCAGTTCCTGTTTGGTGAGGGAAAAATAAAAAGCTTTGCAATTTAGCTTTGCGAAGGTCTTACGATTATACTGACTAATTCTGAAGTCAATCGGGTTAGATCTGCAGTAGGAGTTTGTTAAAGTACAACCCCTAAAAATGGTCAAAATCGTCCATAATTTAAAAAATAATTTCAATATAGTGGACCTCCTTTTGGGTTTAGGGGGTGGCTCCAAGAGTCTTTTTTTTATGTCTGTATATGATAGAAATGTCTACCAAATTTCATACCTCTACGTGAAAGTTAAAGGAGGGGGCTTTAACTTTGAAAACTGTTAGAGGGCCCTATCATGTGTTTTTGAGTAGCCCAAGCACCTCATTTTTGCGCTCAAACGCATATAATAATAATAGAAAGAAGAAGAAGAAACTCAAGAACTCAACTCAAAGAATTTCAATGGGGCCTTCGCCGACCGACGATGTCGGTGCTCGGGCCCTAGTAATAATAATTATTATAATTCACAATAATTCTCTACTTTAGTGGGTGCCAATACTCTCCTTACACTGACCCTTTGCATGCTCACAACCTATGAGAATAACCAGACACAAGCTCAGGCCCAGCAGTGCACCAGGCCGCCCAGCACTCGTTAGATAAGATGAAAAGAACAGGAGCAGCAATCACTGCAGAGGTCTTGTGCTGGCTATGCTGAAGCTTTACTATAAGTACAGATAATTGTGTTGAAGCTGCGTACCTACTTATGATGGATGATTTAAACGCTGTTGTCCATTAACATTGCATTCTTGCTGCATTCTCAGCTTGCTCCTGATTGGCTTAGGGTGATGTCAAACAGGACTATTGCCAGTTGTCAAAATCACAGACAGGAATAGCGTCCAGCTGGAAAGATACAGTGATGACAAGAATAATTACATCTTCACTGAAAACCTACCATCAGCATATCTGGATATGATCTTGGAAATGACTTAAGTTAGCGTGATACTACTACAGCATATCTAGAACTAATCCTGTTTAATGACAAATCTTTTGCATTGTGCCACATTTCTGCCATAGTTTGAGGGTGCTTGGAGTCACATGTGTTTACATGCAGTTTAAAAAACGATTTTATTCGGGTTGAGGCAATACCCCAATTTCTCAAACGGCATGTAAAAATCGGAGTTCTCATAACCCGGTTAACGGACCTAGAGAACTCCTTCAGTAACCAGGGTATTCCTGCATGTATACACTAGGGCTGAACGATTAATCGCATTTGCAATAATATCGCAATATGTTAAACCGCGATTTCCTAATCGCAAAGGTTTGCGCTATTACAATTTGTTTAATAACTTTTCATCTTAAACGTCTTAAGATAGTACAGACCAAATTTGAAGTCGATCGGATGAAATCTCTATGAGGAGTTCGTTAAAGTACGACATATGGAAATGGCCAAAATCGCTAATTTGTGTACCATTTGTGTAATTTCGAACTTTCAATTCAAAATGGCAGACTTCCTGTTGGGTTTAGGGTATGGCTCCAATGAGCTTTTTTTGTACGTCTTGACATGGTACATATGTGTACCACGTTTCGTTAGTCTACGTTAAACGTATTGCAGGGGCTCAATTCTTTAAAATTTGTAGGGGGCGCCAGCGAGCCATTTTTGAGCGCCTATTCCCAACTTAAAATACGTAAATTTACACCAGTCTTGATGCAACCGCCAATTTTGGTGAGTTCTTGAGTATGTTAAGCCCCTCAAAAAGGCGATTCATTTGCCGGATAAAGAATAATTCCTACAGTTTCAACAGGGCCTTCGCCGCTGTCGGCGCTCGGGCCCTAAAAAATATCTGCAAGTGGCCACAAGACACAAGCCTCTGTGATGCAGGACCTTTCTGCTGACATGTGTACTTCAGAGACTCCTGAGAGGATCTGACCACAATTTAGTGAATTACACTTTGATGAAATATGGTGGCAAATTATACTATTTTGCAAAAATTTTGAACAAAACACGTAGACATTTCTTCATTTTTTAGGTTGGCTTCATTATATGCTGTAGTCCTGCTAAAGTCCTATTCTGTATTGCTCAAATGACAACATATTTAAAATAATAAAATTGAATACACATTCCATGTTGACTTTCTGTACGATGTATAGAGCTTGCTTCTCTTGTCAGTCAATAGCTCCTTATATAAATTATGTAGTTGTTTTAAAGATCAGCTGTGTAATACTGTCACTGTGTTACTTTACTGGACCCAAGTACATAAAACTTTTGTGTAGCAATATTGTACTGATTTATTTCAAATCATAAACAGATTGTTTGTTGCTAACTGAAGTTGGTTACAGCAGGTTTTTAATCACTTTGCCACACTGCCACGCAAATACACCTCTAAAACTGTTACGGGTGTTAAACATTGTAATGCGTGCCACCTGTTAAATCTGGCTATGGTGGTCCTCATAACACATGACATGACAATTAACTTTTTAATATGGAGAAGACTGTGACAACAGACATCAGTTACTTCAAAAAGGAAAAAAAAACTGGCACATCCTGGGCACATCTTAGTTCACATTTTCCTCTCGTCATTCCCTCCCAGGCATGCACAGCTGCTGGAAAACAAGAGAACAAGAGGCACTTCAGGAGAACTGGAGTAACAGAGAAAAGGGGATGTTTTCGTTTCCCTCGTGTCTACATTCAGACCAAGCTGGCACTGCTTATTTAATTAGTTTGCATACAAAACAATAATGCCAAACCCTTCCTGAGCATGTTTAGTGGACATATCAGAGACATTACGCAGTGGTTTTGCCCCATTAAGCATCCATATTTTATGCCAAGAATCACATCCAGAAATTAACAGGCCAGCTTATAGATATATGAATGTGAGACAACTGCAACAATGTGCCAAAGGGATTGTCAGGAAAAGGTCTCTACTGTTGAATAGTGCATCTGTTTCATGAGGAAATGTTCACTCTTATAGCTTATTCTTTCACTGCCACCCTGAGTGAACAGAACTAATGTCTTTCGAAACAGCAGTGCCACTATGTACTGGCTGAATTGTGTGCTTGGGAAAGAAATTCATTAGAAAGATTTGCAAACCTGGCCTCACATGTCAGATTTTATCCAACAAGCTTGCTTCTGTGTTAAAACATAAATTCTTCATTCTGAAAGTATGTGAAATCAATGGAAAATCTTTCTTGAGCACAATAGGTGAGAAAAGCAGTACTTGCCAACGATAAAAGAAGCCATAGAAGTAGCCATGTGAAAAGTAATGTGTAAAGGATTGGTTTGACAATGGCTTTCATGTCACATAACAAGGTCTCGGCTCCCAGGCATCCAAAAAATTCTATGAAACTACTAATGTAGCTCAGCGTAAATTCTGTCAGGGAGACTTCAATTACGTTGTCTCTCTTCTCTTTAACTGATCAGCTGGTAGGTGGGTGTTACATTTCTGTATACCAATCACAATCGGGCACGTATGTTCAAGCCAATCACAGCATGACTACCATGTTTTAAATCTGTTCTCTCTCTCCTGCTTATGTCAGTTGTATTTTCAGACGAGAGTACACTTGGGGAAATTTAGGTACAGGGGTCATAATTAATAACAGGGCTGCAGGATGAGTTTTAGGCTACATATTCCGTAACGTGAAGTTGAGCAAATTGGAATTATTACAAGACTGGAAGGCTGAAATGAAATGTGTAGCACCTTTGAGGATTATGGCAGATGATCAAACATAAGCAATTTCCTGACTTGACCATTCTCCATGAATGTTTTAACATTAAAGAGCAGGTAGTTTTTGTAATGTAGATTACATTAACATTTGCTTTGGCTTTGTTGGGGGTGTCAATCAACAAAATAGGATCGTAAATCTTAGATATTTAACTGGTTTGGATATGTGATCAGAATTTTAGATCAGAAATTATTTTTTTTTCTTTAATTACATTACTTGCATGCCATATGTACATTGAGAGAGTTATTGGTCGCTGTAATCATCCCTCCTCTCCATACTGTCTATGAAGACATCCTGTTGTGCTATAACTACACTAAAAAAAATCCAGCCAAAGATAAAATGAGGCTTCATCAGTCTGAGGTAGCCAGATTGAGTGGCTATCTTTTAAAGTTCCTGTCATTACACAATTCCCTGTTTGTGTATTCCCGGATATTTTTTCCTTGCTGACCCTTATTTTTACATTACATTACATTACATTACATGTCATTTAGCTGACGCTTTTATCCAAAGCGACTTACAATTGCTATATATGTCAGAGGTCACACTCCTCTGGAGCAACTAGGGGTTAAGTGTCTTGCTCAGGGACACACTGGTTGATGTATCACAGTGGGATTTGAACCCGGGTCTCCCACACCAATCATATCCACTGGGCCACCACCACCACCCATTTTTATTTCCTGAATTTTGCATTGAAAGGCAAAAAAACAGCAATAAGGTAAAGGTGTGTATTGGATAAAATGATAATTATCATATTAAGAACTGCTGCAGTTTTATGCCTACTCTGAATTGCAGATAATACAAAGTTATTGTAAATTGTTATGCTCAACTCATAGTCCTGTGAATAATGCATTGGGTGATATGAACGAAAATTAAAGTGAACAATGCGCCCTCACTGTCACAAGTATATGCTTCTATAAATTTTAGGCCACCTCTGCCCCTTGCAACTGTTCAATCAATCTGTATGAACTCTGTAATCAATGTCATTTGACAGCTGCATTCTGTACAATTCTGACCAAATAAGACTTACCAAGCTTGTTAGATTGACTGTAGTGTATTTAGTAGGTTAAGAGTAAACTAGAGACTGGTTTCTCAAAACGGCTTACTATACAGTATGATAGAATCAATGAATGTTTGAAGTTTATTGAGTAATTGAGTAGCTTAATGAGTAGTTGTGCAACTGCACATGTCTTGGCAGTTCTAGTTCTAGACTTTCCAAATGTTATCGGACCGAATTGATCAAATTCTGATTGTGAAACGGGTCATTTCTCGGTGGTTGTGACGCTCAAAAAAATGTATCTACTGGTTTAAAGATGTCTCTTTTGCCATGTAAGTCTATGTGAATAAGTCTTTTAGGCCAGAGGGCATCACATGATGGGGCGGGAGTTGCAATTCCACTGTTTGGCTGCTATGTTCCTGAATTAAACTATAACGTTTTCTTATTTCCGTTTAAAATGTTTATAACTTTGCATATTGTTTTAAGCTGCACCAAAGCTACAACAATAGTTGACCTTAGTGCATTACTGTATGTACTTTACCTAGCTATTGTATATGCCTATGCAAATAAAATGTACACAACCTTCTTTCCCAAACAACACATTGCCATTATATTGGTCAACTTGTGTAGAGCTGTTGCAAAAATTTACTTAAGAAGACAAAGAGAGTACGGCCAAGAACTTGGTGGGTGATCAATTTGGGTCTGTGTCAAAATCTGCATTTAGATACACTTGTACATTTAATGCCTGTGCTATTTTAGTGATACTCTACTCTGTGACATTGGGAGAGATGGGGTTTTATCTAATGTGATCTCACTTTAGGTAAACATCCGACCTGGCATGCAATTTTTAGCAGTTGCACAGGGAATGTAATGACTTTTCAACAGAACATACACTGCTTACAGAGCAGGCCTATGTGCTTTTATGACCAGTTTGATATTGTCAAAAATGCATAATGGGGGTGAGGGGAAGTTTTTTTTTAAAGGAGTGTTATAAGGCTAAGCTAACCAGTGCTCGTATAACAAAGAAACACAGCTACTAAAGGCGAACCCAGCGCGCAACATTAATGGTATTGTCTCCTCTCCCTGCATGATGCATTCAACGTGAGACCTAAACTGGCCTGGACGAGTGTACACTTTCCTACCTAAGAGGGGCTGTGCTGTGCTAAACTGACTCAGCCAGCCACCATGTCGGTTCGACAAAAGATGTATTTACTGTATAAAATGTGTTGTGGGAAACAAGAAAACGTCTTTTCAATAAATATAGTCTTTCAGAGGCTTTGTCTTCAATAGTTTTTTTCCGTGTGGAAACTGGTGGTTTGAAGCCATCAGCCTGCTGCGTGCTGGTCCTTCCTAAAACAATCTCCTGAATGAATCATCATATGCAAGGCATAATGTTGGAAAACACAGCATAGAACTAAGATCATACTAATTGTCGAATAGTCGAATATACATAAAGGTTTTACTATACATTATCTCCTTGCTCTACCTTAGAGTTCCTGAAGAACTTGTTGTGATCAGTCTACCTGTGTGGTCAGAATAGCTAAGCCAAACAGCTGCTCCTGTTATTCATTTTTGCTCTGTTGTCTTTATTTTAAGCAATGTGCCCCAAACCTCTTGTGTGCTCTATCATGTGACTCCAATATTTCTATTGTTACTCTCTTTATTTGTATCTGGGTTTCATCTCATAAGTGAATAAAAGCTGACCCACTTTGTGTTGCACAAACAGACCTTTTTTTTGTTCAACCAAAGGCAAACAATTTTCCAGAGGTGTGTACCCAGGGTGTAAGGGTTTAACCAGGGTACATGACCTGGGTATAACTCTATATAAGTCAGAAGTATTTCCACACTTAAGAAATATTTATTTATATACATAGGCTGTAGATGTAGTCAGTGACACTAGAGAAGTTGTCACTCAGTCTTCATGTTTAGGGACTAGTCTACTCATAAAGTTAGAATTCAATTGCTGGCAAAAAGATGTCAGACAGATGTATCAGTTGCATAATTATTTAATAACGCTAGTCATTGCAGCAGTTATTTAAAGTCTCCTGCGGGTTTCTGATAGTTTAAAAGAACCCTCATCAAGTGAAGCTGGTATTTACGTTTTGTGGGATGGATGTTTTGAGCCAAAACAAAGTCCAGAGCCATGCTCCTCTTTTCAGGGCAATGCTTGCCATCTGAACTGTCTACTTCTAATCAATGTGTAAATGTTTCCATTCTTACAGTTTACCAAATATTACAGTACCTTTATCAAAGAGTATACACCTGATTTTGTTGCAGCATTACTTTAAAAAATGTTACAGTACAAGTAACGTTAGTAACTTATTACGTTAGTTATTTCATATTTTAGGAACGGTGTTGTATATGTAATATAAGTGAAGGACATAGGAAATATTTTTAGGGTGAGCGCATACTTAGATAAACTGATCCTAAAGGTTGGCAAACAAGGTTGCTTGTTCCCATTTTAAATCCATCAATCAAATACATGTAAAGTAATCTCTATCCAAGCAAAATCCATCCTTTAAGCATTTATCTAATTTGTCAGCGTTTAATTGGCATTACATAAAAACCACTAAAACCTCAAAAATTGCTGAATTCATTACGGCATACAAACGGATTTGTGTTGAAATACAGAAAACTTTCTTTTTTGATATTGATGACGGGTCTTTCCTTTTTTATTATTTCATATACCATAGAAGGATGCAGTACTTTAGTTGATTATTATCTTTTTCAAAATATTATTTTTCTATTCTTCCATGCCTTATTTAAGGTTTATGGCTGTAATTTGCTGTGTTGATACTGGAATCTAGCTGCCATGATTCAGTATGCTGTTATCTCTCATTAAGTGCCATTAAGTCTTATTATTTTTGCTTTAAATGAATTAAGTGTCTTTTACTATGATAATGATTTATGGCAAAACATTATGGTGCAGAGCAATACCTTAAATGTGCAAGAACATGGCGTTGTGAGTTCAGTTCAAAATCCTAGAACTTTCATAAAGTTAATTAAAATGCTATAAATTTGTCCTTGTCACAGTATTTAAAGCTCAGGTAAGTCATATTTTAAATATTATCATAATATCAATATATTTTGTCAGGAATTGCAACCAAACCAAGGAGAGGATGAAAGTTAGCTGCAATGGATACTGGATTTACATTGGACAGAACAGGACCATTTGTACTCTCTGTTTGAGGAGAGTGCAGAGAATGAGAGACAGAAACAGGAAGAGCTGCATTTAGATAAAAAGTTAATTTCTTCAATGATTAGGGCCTCAGTAAGTTCCCAAAATGGATGTCATGGTTCCTTTGATTGTTTTGAACAAGCACATTTTTGGAAAGTGTGTCCTTCGAGGGTGTGACCCACTTTGACTTGGTGTGAGAACTTGCTTGCTTATCTTCTGGATTGGGTCAGTCTTTCTACAGTATGCCATTGATTGATGTTCACCCACTAAGAACACACACTGAGTAAACTAAGGTACTTAGTACTTCTCACATGTGGTGAACTCCCTTCTGTTGACCACAGAGCTGGCCCCAAGAGTTCCGTTATGGGGGACATAGGGAAGTTATAACAATGTCAAGGAAATGTGTTAGTGTGCCTGTCGGAAATGAGTGACGCTGCACTTAACTGAGCCCTGAGAAATGGGGTTAAACTACCTGCAACTGAATTTCACTTAGAAGTGTTTCTTTTTATAAGTATACGTTTTATCTGTAGAAGCAGGAAATTTTGCTGCTCCTTTTTGATCTTTTTAAGTTGGTAAATGTTGGTAAAATACATGGGAATGCCCATGATTTTGGCCTCACTTAATCAGTTTTCCCATGTCTTACAGTAGATACAACCACAACAGCATGTTAACATCTCACTTAATGGATGCGGTATCCTAAGCATGTCTGTTGCTGGACGCCATCAGACATGATAAAAAGTTCTTTCATCAGCATTTTATGTTGCCTATGAATTATGATGCTTACACACTCTCTCACTCTTTAGTGGCACATTGCTGGACTGTCCCTGAGTCCCAAAGAAAGCCTGAGAAACACTCTGATAAGCTGAAAATCAAATGTTCTATTCTAAATTAATTACAGTATTTGAGTGTCACTTTTCTCTGTCATTGCATTGCATAATTTACTGAGGTGATGGAAACCATTGTGCAGATTTAGAAATTGCACTCGATGCAATAATGACAATGGTTAAGTTATTTTTTCCAAATACATTTTGTAATAGTTTTTTCACTAAAACCTGTTAATCACTCTCTTTTAGGAAGGGAAATGTTTTCCACTCTTTCACTGTTGTAAAATTAGTCTTTTAAAGTGAGAACATAGTATTACATAGTCTTAAAATGATCACATGTCAATACCAAAGTCCTGTAATGGTATAGAGTTGTTTTAATTTGTAATAGGAACTTCACACTAATGAAGCCAAATATTTGTCATTGACCTTCCTACTACAGATAGAATTGATCAAGATACTTCCTGTTATGTGAATGTACCACCACATTGATTGACCCCAGCTCTAATACCTCAATGCAGTCTAAACTGTGCATAACACAAGCGTGGCGCACAGCCAAAAGCTTTGCACATGAACCAACAAAGAACCCATACATAGTTTTCTTAGTGGTGCTCCTTGCAAACAACTACAGTAATAATGGAAATCACTGTCTCAGTACACAATTCTGGCTTAAAGGATGGTGTGATGACTTGTATTTTATTTTTAAACAGTCTAATCCTAGTCCTAATATTTAATTTTTAAACTAAAAAAACTAAATTATCTTGTAAGCCCTGCTATGAAACAGAGAAGCTACACATAGATAAACTCAGTAATAATGGTCATATAGCAAAGCCTACATTCCTAATCTGTGCTTTATTTTACACTATATGTAACCAAACTCTTTTCCTGGCCTCACAGCAGATGTGAAACCCATATAATGAATGTAATGATCACTGCAAAGGTTTAATGATAATGGATAGATAGAGACTTGGATGTTTTACTTGTTTGCATGCAAACCTCTTTTAAAGTTGGAGTCTTGAAGATTTTAATGCCAAACATGAGTCACCATGCTGCCTGGTCTGGCTCTTACCAGAACTCATCGGTTTTCCCTGGATGCCTGGGCTTGGGTCTGATCCCTGGAACCTACGTTGTAGACGGAGCAATGTTAACTGCAGAGAAACCACATCTGGAGTGTGGTCTGGATGTGTGTATTGCACTTTGGAGGTAGGCCAGCTTACTTGTCTGTGTGACCATTAAAAGAATGATGTTTGTACTGCACCAGGACACTCTTCATCTACCGGTCCATGATGGTTTTCACTCTGCAGTGTCCTACTGTGCAAAAAAATAAGACAGTAGACATAGGCTGGAAGAATGCCTCCATCTGTGACCACTGTGGTTGGCTTTTGCACGTTCTTTGGTAGCTGAAGATGAATACAGTATGGATGGGACTCAACCCAATCTGTACAGTGTCAGCTTTACATCAAAAGAAGATCCAAGAATCCCTGGCATGCCACGATGCAAATAATGCTAGAACCATCCAACACGGCTGACCAACTTTACTGTGTGATTATTGCATTACAACGATCTCAGAACTGATCCAGTACAGCACCCCACAGCAAGATGTAAACACTTACCCAGTGAACAAAGGTTCATTGTACCAATAGTAGTCCATGTGTAGAGTGTTAAACTGCAATTTCCCCTCCTGCTAAAGAAATACACAAGACAAAACCACCATTTGTATCAGTATACTAGTTTCTTTGAACCTGAGACCGTCACAGGCAGTTCACCGTCGATGCCACCAATAAAGGTAATGTGTTTCTGCTCAGGGAACAGATGTTGAATTTATCACAAGTGACATCATGTCCATACAGTATGAGTGAGTTGGAAAGAGAAAGTGGGTGGGTTGGAGCCATAGTCTATACAATTTACATATAATTGAATGAAGTTGCATGGTGTAAACATGTTGAAAATTGAAGTCACCTTCTCTATGCAGAAGTGCTAGCAACTCAAAGTAATCATTTGCCCATTATTCCAGCGTCTGAAAAATGTAAATACTCTTTTATTAAACTATCTTGTATGTAAATTGATTGGTTGTGGCAACCCAGCATTTATATCTATCTCACTCAAAAGCATTTCCAACTCTTGAATTTACTCATTTACTTCCCCAAAACACAACAGTTTCACATGTAATGTGTGCCATTGTGCATGTCATTTAATACTGACAGGAAGTGCCTCCTATGCTTGATACTGAAGCAAATCCTACTTTCTGGTGTCACCATGGCTGATCTATGATGTGAGAATATACAGGTAAAGAGAAACTGTCCTGTTTAACCATTACTCCATGTCAGAAAACTAAGCAAAGTAATTATACATTTTCATTACTTCCTAATTTTAAAACCAAATCTGTAATTCAGACTCAGAGGGGTTTTACTGCACTGACAACTTACCTAGACTCTATCTCATTTCAGCAGATACACCAACATTTACGTCTAAAATTAATTTTTAGAGCAATGCTGTTGTCTGTGGGATCAGGTTATTTTAAATTGGATTATTGCAACTGGGGAAACTAGATCATTAAACCTCCTCTATCAATCGGTCTTTGTAATTTATTGAAATGTAGCCAGGTTTTTCCATATAAATGTCTTTGTTATCCTGTCAAACCATTTAAACTATGACAGGGGAACCTCCAGAGGAAGAGATTGGATAAGGTAATTCAGCTTGGGAAAACAAACCAAAGGTACAATTAGATACATTGTGTTGCTGTACACAGTTAAACAAATGTCATTACATTTATGTGAAACAAATGACTTAGCACATGTTTTAATGGTTAAAGACACACTAGTAAACTGAAAATATGCTGCTGATGACTATACTGCAAACTACAACAAATTCTATATCACTTTCTCATTATGAAAAAGTGAAAACAAGCCATTTCAGAAACCTAAGTGTTATAAAGAACCCACGGTTTATGGTATTAATTAATAACAGTAAGTTCTGTGTGAACTCTAATCATCCCTCACCAAAGTCTATGTTTAATGGCAGCCTTTTTTGGCAAAAACACCATTCAACTCAGCCCAAAGCAGCACCAGACATAAGCTAAAATAGACATTTAGAGTCGCAAATGGAGAAAAACACTACTCTTATCCAGAATACACTTTTGCTTCCCAAACAGACTAGTCAGCTGGGGCTTTTAGTCTTAAATCAAATGTGGAAGGAATAGTACCATGCAGGATACAGCATTAGGTCAGTGTCCTCCTGATGTTTGGATTGTAACTAATGATTTACTGTAATCATAATAACTGCAAGCAGTTAAAATGTTACTTTGTTACTGACTATAACACTTGAACTTATTCATTTTGCTTGTCATGTATCTGATGAGTTCACTGAGAAAAAACAATGTTTCACTCGTTGAAATTATTCCAGTATGTATGTCTATAGGAATATTGT
This sequence comes from Sander lucioperca, assembly GCF_008315115.2. Classification (NCBI taxonomy): domain Eukaryota; kingdom Metazoa; phylum Chordata; class Actinopteri; order Perciformes; family Percidae; genus Sander; species Sander lucioperca. Next base: position 3,474,399 of record NC_050177.1, read on the forward strand.
AAGCAGTCATAAGTTGCCATTGGCTATGAATGAAGTGGCAGGGCACACTAATGCAATGGGATCTCAGGTGTGCCCTGAAAAAAAGCAACGGAAAATAAAATTGTTTAATCAAATCTAAGCAATTCAATGACCTTAAAACTGTGCAAACCTAATAACCAAGTCTTGGAGCTCATTGTATTTACTTGCTGGCCCCTTAACTTGTTTACATGCCTATCACCTATGGGGTCCTGACTACTTTTTGAGAGTAACAAGAATATTATTAATTAAGCTGGCGTCTGACATTGAGGTTACTTAATAATGCTTGGCTTTATTTTTTAAAGTATCTTAGTAAGTAGTTAAAATAGAGATTTCCCACATTTTTGATGAACTTAAATCACTGCGGACATAATGGTTGTGTGCTGTACATATGTCTCAAAAGGTGTGTTTACACGAAATGTAAAGAGAAAATTAGTGGTATGACAAATGTTACAACAGAAACAGATTGCACTATGCTGCACAAAGTGCGGAGAAGATGCATCAGCTTTAATCCAAATGGGTTCTACTTGAGTGAAAAATGCAAGTTTATCTGTATGACTCTACTTCGTAATTCAAAATAAATTATGCTTTGCCTTTAGTCTGAACAAACCTTTAACAGCTGATATTGTAAGGACGCCTGACCTAACTTTAAGGAAATCAGCATGATGGAATATGAACACTAATGGTGAACGTCACTACTATGAAGGATACTGTGTGTCTTGGAAAGCACAAGCCATTAGCATGCGTGCAACAGCCCGGACTGTCAGGTTTGTGTCTGAGAGAGTAACGACTTTGGCTGCAGCTCTCGCCAGTAAAAAGTACCTCTGCTCAACCTCTTCTACTTGAAATCCCAAAAATGTGTCCCATGGCAGAACAAAAAGATGGACAATGACAGCCTTGTCTGTGGTGAGGTGTTTCCTAAGTAATGGCTAGACATGTTAAGCCAACATGAATCTGCACACAGTTGTCTGGAGAGGATGTGTTCTGTTAGCGATTGAACTCCAAGGCAAATATACAGTTGACACAATATCTGTGAAATAGTTAATCTGTCAGGAGTTTGCAAAGTTGTTTTAAACTGTGTTTATATTATAAAGCCGTAAAATTATTATTATATAAATACAGAGAGGCCTTTTGTGTTTGTTTCTTACGAAGATCTTTTTTTTTTTACCAGTGTGTTAACAGGCATTTGCGAAAATGAGATCATGCCAAAAGTGTTTACCCATATAGAAATAAAGGTCCAATAGCCTACGTTGGTGTGATGGTACAGGTGACCATGTATTAAACTAAAATGGAAGGAGTCTCTCCTGTCTGTCCTTTGATTTTCTCGACAACTATTCATCAGATGTGCAGTGTCGAGTTCGAGCTCTTGAGATCTACAGGACATATTTATAAGTAGTGAGTTCTATACACACTGTGTAGTGGAGGCAGTTTATTTTTTTGCGTCTTTCAGCACATTGTAATTTAAGTGTGGTCTGATAGAAAACTAGACTTCTGCATCTCCTCATTGGCTCTGTATCCAGGCTTTAGAAAATATAGCCGTCATGGGAGACTTTGGCCAATCGCAGGTCATTTCGGAGAGAGAGAGCGTTTCTATTGGCTGTTCTGCCAATGCAGATGCACATGCGCGTTCCTTCAGTGAAAGTTCTGTTTACCGTAGCCAAAAGCTCAGGGCTGCAGCTAATTCAAGGCTAAATTATTAGATAAGAGACTTAATTGTGATCAATCCATACAGTGTATATAGGAATGAAATTGTGTAAAAAAGTAGTCCATTGTCCAGGGAGCGGACATTTGCTGTCGGGAGAGCTGGTCTGCTGGGGATATCCTTTAGCATAGCACAAACAGCAGCTAGTTAGTTTGTTTGTGTGCGTTTCCTCGCACACAGCCTCTGGCAATTCCACGTTCTGATGGCAGCAGCCTGCTACGAAGACCAGAGGCCGACCCTTCTGCACCACCTACTGCTGCCATCCGAACAAGGAGACGCCAGAGGACGAGCAGGTAGTTTAGCCTTCTGCTTACCAGGGTTTCTGCGGGGTCTTAAAACATTTTAGGCCTTAAAAAGTCTTAAATGCGCTGAAGTATTGTGTTCTAGGTCTTAAATAATTTAAAACAGGTCTTAATTTTCCTACGTCCATGTAACGCTACCTGTAATGCTCATTGAAATGCTCCCGCAGCACTTTAGAATGTTTTTATTTTTTATTCCGGTGTGGTCAAATGAGACCAACATGTAATTCATATTGCAGCCAATCAGCTTTTGTGTTATTGGTGCGAGTCTCTTTCGGATTGTACCACAGACATAAAACAGATTTTATTCTTCAGCTATGGGGAAGTGCAAGTTTAGCGATACTTCGCTTGAAAAAACTGAATTTAGGGCTTGGTTAAAGCCAGTTGCTAACAACGTATTTAGAGCCTACTGCTTCTCATGCAAGAAAGGAAGTTAGATGTACGGGTGCTGGAGTCTGATGCAAAAAGTGAGAAACATCTAACTGCTGTGGAGGGTCTCCAGCAAACAACAGCCATCAGCTAGTTCTGCCAAGTATCTGGTGGCTCCAGTCTCGGCCCCAGCACTACCTCCACACTGCCTAGGCGAAACCCACACAGCAGCTCCGCAAGTCCCGTAAGCGACCTCCGTGACGCTTTTGGATCAGAGCCAACACTAAGAGCGGAGGTGCTCTGGGTCCTCCACACTGTAACTAGACACCAGGCCTATAATGCCATTGAGGAAATTGGGAAATTGTTTCAGACGATGTTTCCGGACTCTGACATCTGACTTTTTTCTTTTTTTTTTATGTTGTGATATAGGTCTTAAATTTGATTCATAATGGTCTTAAAAATGTCTTAAAAATTTTACATTTGACTTGGTTAAACCTTCAGAAACCCTGCCTTACCTTAGCTCACCGGTGCGGCTAGTTCAAGTTCATCTTTATGTAGCTAACTAGAGCCTCGATTCTCAGTATGTCATCTCAAAGGGCTTTACAAAAAAAAAAAAAACAGGATTGTCATTCTCACAGAATTGCATATAAATGAATGATAGTACTCGTAAATGTATACTCTAGCATTCCTAGGGGATGCAACTATGTCGTGGCAGGTGTTTTTCTCTGGACTCAAGGAAGCGCAGTGTCGAGTGTGAAGTCGTTTAGATGAGCGTTTCTTAAGTCAGCTGCAAGCAGCAATACCGGAGGCCTCGCAATCAGCCTGTTCCGAACAGGCATGTTTTGAACAGGCAGTTCAGTGCAAGTAAGTAAGTAAGTAAGTAAACTTTATTTATATAGCACCTTTCACAGACAAGAGGGGTCACAAAGTGCTTTACAGTGAAACAAAAAAACAAAACAACAACACATACAAAGCTATATGGCTAATTAAATGCTTGTCTAAAAATATCAGGTGTTTTCTGAAGGTTTCCACAGAATCCAAAGCTCTCAAGGCTAAAGGGAGAGAGTTCCAGAGCCCTGGGGCCACCACAGAAAATGCACGATCACGTTTTAAAACGTGTTCTGGGAACAGTTAAAAGATTTTGGCGTGAAGACGTCAGAGAGCGACCAGGAGTGTGTGCGTGCAGTAGTTCCTGGATGTACGACGGAGCTTGGCCATGTAAGGCTCTATAGGTAATGGTTAAAATTTTAAAATGCACTCTAAAACCAATCGGTAGCCAATGAAGAGCCTTAAGCACAGGAGTAATGTGCGACCTCCTGTTGGTCTTAGATAAAAGTCTTGCTGCTGCATTCTGTACGACTTGTAGTTTGCCCAAGGAAGATTTGTTTAAGCAAGTGTACAGTACATTGCAATAATCCAAACGTGACAAAATAAAAGCATGAACAAGCATCTCCATCTCTTTTTTAGAAACCACAGATCTAATCTTAGCAATGTTCCTGAGATGGAAAAAACAGGAACGAACCACAGACTCTACATGACTGTTAAAACACATGGATTTGTCAAAAATGACACCCAGATTTCGCACAGCATTACAGTCAGAGAATGATAGAGCCCCAATGGCCTGCCTAATCCTAGGGGTAATATTGTCTGGGGTAAAGATCATCACCTCAGTTTTGTCAGAGTTTAATTGCAAGAAATTGTCAGCCATCCATTTGTTAATGGAGGCTAAACAATTGTGCAACAGGGACAGTTTGTCTAGCCTATCAGGGCTAAACGATAAATATAATTGGATATCATCAGCATAACAATGGTAGGATATATCTTCAAAACTACCAATAATCTTACCAAGAGGAAGCATATACAGACTGAATAGCAAGGGGCCAAGCACAGAACCTTGGGGCACACCACAAGACAGAGGGGCAGAGTCTGACATGTATGTTCCCATAGACACAGAAAAACTCCTGTCTGAAAGATAGGAAGAAAACCAGTTCAGAACTGATCCAGTAATGCCCACAATTGTTTTCAGTCTATCTATCAGAGTGCCATGATCAACAGTATCAAACGCTGCACTGAGATCTAGTAGGACTAGAAGAGAACATTTACCCCTATCAGCAGCCATCAAAATATCATTAGAGACTTTAAGGAGAGTAGTCTCAGTTGAATGTTTTTTTCCGAAAGCCAGATTGAAACTTATCAAAGATATTTTGAGAGTCCAAAACTTTATTTAGCTGGCTCGCAACAACCTTTTCTAAGATTTTCGAAATAAAAGGCAATTTAGAAATAGGCCTGTAGTTTTTAAACGAAGCTGCATCGAGATTGTTCTTTTTCAATATAGGCTGGACAACAACATGCTTAAAACAGCTAGGAACCTGGCCCAACTGAAGAGATAAATTTAAAATTGAAGCCAAACATTCCTTTCCATAAACGCTCAGTTCTCCGACAGACACACCTCAAGCTGCGAATGGCGTCATTCATCCACGGGGATGTATTAACAGAGGGCATCTCTCATTTTAAGAGGCGCCACTTTGTTCAACAGCAGGGTGCAATGATCATGGAACGACTGTGCACAAGCATCCACATCATTCGAAATAAAAACCAAGCTTAAGTCAAATGCGGCTGAAAATTTTTCAACAGTAAGCTGGTTAATCAAACGTAAGCAGGACGCCCATTTAGCGGGCACAGGATCCTCTTTACAGACCAGATCAAATGAGATGCATTTGTGATCACTAACAAATATATCTTCGATGCAAACATTATTAATGTTTAAACCATGAGAAAAAACAAGATCCAGCGTGTGTCCCTTGCTGTGCGTAGGACCCAAGACATGCTGAGTAAAATTAAAAGATTCAGTGATATTTACAAATTCAACAGCATTTTTGCAAGTATCATCATCCACATGAATATTAAAATCACCAACAATAATCACTTTGTCCAGCTTAATGGTGGATGATAAGAAATCAGAAAAATCATTAAGAAAAGATGCCACTGGCCCAGGTGGCCGATAAATTAAAATACAATAAAATGTAGTAGAACGACCAACTTTAGTAATCTGTAGTTCAAAGGAAGAGTATGTGCCAGCGCTCATTGACTGGCAGATGAAATGTTTTTTTAAAAACCACAGCAAGACCTCCACCTAGGCCCGTGAGTCTTGGGGTGCTGATAAAAGTACAGTCCACAGGACAGAGCTCATTCAGGTGATAATATTCCAAATCCCGTTGCCATGTTTCCGTTAGCAACATAAAGTCCATGTTTTTGGAAGTAAATAAATCACTGAGCAAAAGAGACTTGTTTGCAATTGAGCGGGCATTTATTGAACCCATCCTGAGCGATGCAGGAGCACCTGAAGCAGAGAGAGAGGTTCGCGGCAGCGACCTCAGATGCACGGAACACACACTGCAGCCAGAGGCAGGTTTTCTCCAGGGCACCGGGACCAGAGCCCTGGGGTCATCAGGGAAGACAGAGCGAAGACATGAAGGCCTGGAGTCGCAGTCAAAGACCCCCATCTTCCGGAGGTTTTTCAGCTGAACCTGCCTTCCTGCCCTTTTTCCTCGCTTTCTCTGCCGTTTATTTGCAAGTCGTATTAGGCCCTCTCCATGCCGCATACAGACAGCCGATGAAGACGGACAGACGAACGGGGCTGCAAACTCACCCGTAACACTCCAGGTACATCCACCACCACACTCCCACATGGAGGATCGGATCTGCAGCAATGTTTGGCGATCGTACACTCACACCGTTGATACAACATTTGTTGACAAACTCAGTAGCAATATAGCGCAGGAAACAAACAAAACGAGACGGGACGAGCAACCAGCAGCAGCGGCGAAGCCAAACACAGGCGCCATGCCGGAAGTGCATATCAGTAATATCAGGAAAGCGGAGAATCCTACCATGATTGATTCAACAGAATATGTTGAGCACTGACGTTGGAAACTCATAAAATAAATATTTAAGCCACATGCACTATTTGGTGATCTGTACTTTGAAGTTACTGTTGAAAGAACATACTGTAGTTAGGACTGGTTGTGAAAAAAAACTATGGTACGATGATTGATGTTCGAGGGGTCAAGTCTTCTGTACTTTGTTAACAAAAAACAGTTCTAGCAGTCACTAAAGCCCTCTAAAGTTGAAAATGGACTGAGGTTGGTCCTCGCTCTACTTCTGATCTCTCTTACAGGACTGTCAATGACAATTATCCTGATGAATCCACTGAGACACTACACAGACTAGCAGGCTGATGTTTTTTACGTTTATTGCTCTCTGTCATCTATCAGTGATGCCGACAGTTTTCTCGTTTTGTTACTAGAACCACTGTGACGGGTTTCCACACATGGACTGCCGGCACAGTGCACTACTATTTTCAGCTTATTCCTACAGCCAGAGAGTTTGTAATTCCTTGTTCTGAGATGTTGTAGACACATGCTGATGGTTGCTATGTTCTTTCCCCTCTGTGTCAAAGTTTTCTGGATTACTTGCTTAAGAGAAACAACAAAAATTACTCGTATTGCTTGTGTTGAAAACCAACCAGCTGAAAATTAGAGCTATAGAGAAGAGGTAATGATCTGGGGATGTGGTTTGCGCTTCCTCAGTCTCTCTCTTATAGATAAGTACGTTCAGTATCCAATCCATGCAAATGTTTGGCAGACAATTCAATTCCTTCTGGATGAGAGGGGGGAGGGGGGGTCTCTCTCTCCTGCTGTGTGTGTGTGTGTGTGTGTGTGTGTGTGTGTCTTTCCCTCTCTCGCTCTTTCCCTGCTGGCAGCTGCGTCTGTACTGTTGGCAGGAGTGACCAGAATAAAAACAGCAACACCAGACATAGAGGAGGAAAAAAGCGAAGTAATCCATTGAACCAGAGTCTTTGCCCTCTCTTAATTACGTAAAGTCCCATATCTTTTCCCTTTTTCACTTTTTTTCCCCACTCTTTAAGACTTTGGGCTTGTTGTAATTAGATAGAAGAGAATAAAACCAGCTGATCGGGAGAGGGGTGTGCATTTTGGAGCGAGATGGCTAACAGAAACATTCTGTTGCTCTTCTGTGGACTCTTCCTCTTAGCACTGATTCAGCCCTCTCTTCAAGGAGGTAAGTGTGTGCTATAGGTGAACTGAGCCATTATCTTTGCTGTATTAATCACAGACTTAGAACAGGTTCAATCTGTTTTTATCTACGCCTCTTTGTCCCTCAGAGACATAAAACTATCATAAATAATTAAAAGTTTTGCTAATGCTTATCAGCAATAATGTATTAATGAGTAGTTTCATTTATTTTAATTAAAACATGTTTTATATTTCATAAACCATATATCTATCGGTTGCAGTGTTATTTAGTGTAAATTTATAAGAAATAAAAGTATTGTGTTTAGAGCTAACTTCAGTTGTTTTTATAGTTATTTTGGCTTTATCTCATAATTATCTTAAAAAAAAAAAGTTCTGCAATTGCATTGCAATGTTTAATTTAAATACATTAATAATATAAAGCCACGCGCTACAGTCATGAAAATTAAAGATTGTTTAGTTTGGCTGATCTTCTGCTCACTTACTGATGCCCTGAATAGTGGTGTCCCATCACACCACTGTTGAAGAAGGCAATATAAATAATGCTAATTCAAACCTAAGCAACTATTCATTTGTGGGGTTCTCTATACTATCTTTTCGGGGATATGTATTTTTTTTAATGTATTTCAGACAGTTAAATTGCATCCTACACACACCTAGTGTATGTTTACATGGCTGCAGACCCTACCCTATACCATGTCAGGAAGAGAAGGTTCTCCAGCTGGTCCCTCTTTCCACCTAGCAAAACCACTTGGTTTAAATTCACCCCTGATGAACTCCCAGGTGGACAGATAGTGTATGTGTCACTCTTACAGTTTTGACCTGGTCTTCTCTTAAAGTCAGAGGACTGTTCTGCCCAGAATCCATGAAGCAACAACATGCAGATTTGAGGGGTTAGCTTCAAGTGCTGATCTGTTTTAGACGGGGCGAGAGAGGTTGGGAGCATGCCTTTCCTTTCAGTTTGCTTTTTCTCCTTTTTCTGCATTGCTTTGATTTGGTTCTTATTCAGCCCCCCAATGGAAACATGTTTAACATCTGGGGCTGGGTATGCTGGAGTGAAGTCCATTTTGTGTTGTATTTATTTGCTTAAAAGTCACAGCTGTTTATGTTTCTTATCTTCCAGAGTCCTTTTAGATGCATTATGTTTATATTCTTAAAATCCTTAAAGAAACATTCGTTGTCCATATAAAGTCTCATTTGTCGTAGCTATTTTATTGGCCTCCTCTAATATGATCATGTTGAAAAAGTCTACCAAGTCTATTTTTGTCAGGTCATAGATTTTATCATCTAAAACTGTATTTGCCCCTCTTCTTTCTGCCTCATAGCACATGTATCCTTTCTTCTTTGTGCCAGCCATTTATCAGTTGAGATTTTGAGGTGCATTCAGGCAAATTATGGAGCAGGTATAGGAGCCAACAAATATCAATATTGGCATTGCTGCACAACTTTGATCTTAAGTGAGTTTTGAATCCATCCATATCAAACCATTCTGTGGCTCTCAAACTAGTTCAATCTGTGTCTGTGCAGTCTGACTTGGAAAGAAAAACACTCTCGGCATGGTCCAAGGGTCAATTATCTGTGAGTAACATGAACCTCATTAACACCCAAGCCACTCATTTAATGCCTCTGCACAGAAAACACCTCTCATGCTTGCGAAATTCAACCCTTGAATTATGGTGTAGTGCAAGGCTTGTCTGAATGTTTTCCATCAGCAAGTGTAAATGAGTTATGGTCCTAGATGAAACATCTGGGATGGAGTATGTTAATACATATGCCACCTGTCATGTTACCCTATAACCTTGTACTGTAGTATGTTTGCTGGTTCTCCCTCGTACGATGGAGGAGGCAGACGTACCTTACGTTCTACAAACAAACATATATACACATGGATACAGTAAGTTGGATGGTATTCTCATCAAAATGAATTTGTGTTGATGTAGCTTGGGCTTAGTGGCCTCTATTTTGTATTGCTGCATTTGATAACTGAATCAAACCTAAGACCTAAATGGTTGAATACAATTATTTGAATAGATTCCTCAACTTAGGAATTTTATCAAGCTTATTTTTCACTGCCTTAATGAAAGGAAAAGTGAACAGCTGATAAGGTATTTGCAAATTCCAATGAAACTGACATTGCTGTTTTAATATTTACTTTTACCTTGTAAATGCCCAGAATGTATCAAGTATCCTGTTGTTCTGTTTCTTACCTTGATGTTGTATTCCTCCAGACAACCTCAACAACCAACTAGTGGACTTGTGCCAAAGTCATTAGCTTGGCTTTTAAGACACAGTTAATGGCAGAATTCTGATGGGCCAGTGGGAGATTAAAAGTGAAAAATAGCTGCTCTGTTCCTTCACAGTCTCCAAAGAATTAAAGAGGTTGTGCGGATATTGGTAGTGCTCCCGTGGGTGCTGTGCTGTGGCTTATCACGGTCGACTGTGCCGGTCATCATCAGACAAACATGCAACTCCACCTCCTCGTCTTTCCAGACAAGCTTTTGTTGTTCGCTTCGACATTTTGGTTTCGCACTACTAAGGAGAGAAGTAGAAGGAAGGTTCTACGTAGGCGCGCGGCCTTGGTGGTGTTGTGTGGCAGTGCCATGCATAATACATCGAATTTCACACACTTTTGCGTCACCATATGCACGCAGATTTCCCTCCCAAAACTCTTGTCTAAACGCGGAATAAAAAGTGAGAACGCAACGCCACTTTTGCGTTTTCTCTTCAGATCGTTTCCGTCTAAACATAGCCTTAGTTGTCACAAAATACTACTGATGAGTTGCAGCATTACCCCAGCATTGCTGTCTTTAATCCCCAAGCAAGTGCTGCTTCAGGCTTTATTGGTAGTGTGTGCTGTGGACACCTCTGGCTCTAATCCCTCTTCTGGCAAGGTTCAGTGCCAAACACAGCATACTGGATTAATGTGACACATACAGTAGGCATCCCAGTGCTCATAAACTCTACTCTGTAAATAAAGAAATACACCATTTGAAGTACCGTCCAAGCAAGACATGGAGTTTTTTTCTTCAATGAGGGTTTTGTTCAATTTCTTCAACTTCTTTAATGCCGGACCCACAAATGCATTTTAATTAGTTAGCTGTTGAGTGGTTTGGTGTAATTTGTAGTGAGGTGACTTCATTCAGCCAGTTTGTTTGGGAAGGAACCTTTTGGTAACAAGCACTGACTGACCAAGGTTTGCTGTTGTGAAAGAACTTTTATTCCATGTCTTAATTTGGCACACATCCTGGCAAAGTGTTATGAGATTGGACAATTCCATCCACGGTTTGCATTTTTACATCAAAGCTGTCTACATGTTGGCTGGCTGGGAAGTCACTTTCTGCAACAAAGCTCCTAGCCAGAAGCGATAACTAACATTTTCATATCACCATTTTTACCGTAACTACTGTTAGGAATGTTGTAGGGATCAGAACAAAGGTTTGGGATGGATGGGTTGTTTAAATAGACATGTATTTCAAACGGGCTGCACTGTAAATGTCTAGGGTACAACTCTCTTTTGCACTAGACTCACAATGTTTTATTATCGATAGTCTTACCTTTGTAAACCCGATGGACTGTTTGATGCGATCCAATTCCTTCATACATGGATGGCTGAGTTGTAAGAATGTTGGATCACAAATTAGTGAGTCAAACCCCTACAGGTTTCTCACAAAGGCATGTGCACAGTTACTGAGAGGGTACAGTAGTAGTGAGTCCTCACTACTGCTAGAAACATATACAGTATCAGTTAATAATTTGTTTAGCCCTTACTCTTTTTTGTTGTGAATGAATGTCAGTCCCAGCATCTCCCAGTTAGATGTTTGGTCTGCAATCAACCACTGCCAAGTGTTCAACAAAGAAGCACAATAACTCAGATGATTCACTCCAGCCACTCTGCAAGCTGCAAGGAGCAGTCTCACTGGGCCAGCAATCTGAAATGGCTCCTGTTAGGAATATTTTCATCTTGACCTGCCACTGCTTACTGATGTCCAAGTTCAAGTTCAAGTTCAAGTTCAACATGACAACATGAGTACAAAATTAGTATAAAAAATATATTTTTAATAAAAAGCCATAACTGATGATGAACTGATGAGAAAAGATGATAATAAAATTAAATTCTGGAGAGGTTGGGGGTAAACATGGCACATTTAGGCTTTTGGCATCAATAAATTGGTCTAAACCAAACAGTATTTCTTTAAGTGTTTTGTTGGATTACTGGAGAACAGTCCAGTATCCACATAGTCTTTATTAAACATCTGCAGACCGGACTGGATGATCATGAATTTTTTCTCTTTCACATAAATCATAGATGTTATGCTTTTATGTGAACTGCTTTTGTCCTTGCCAGGATAAAAGTGGAACTGTCAATATCTTGTGCAAACGTCTGATTGATGATTCCTCACTCAGTCATGTTTTTTTCTCACAATTCAGATGTTGGGCCACTATATTTCATTCCAAAGCGCAATTTCAGTTTTGAAACCAAAACGTGCTTTTTGCCCCATACCCAATATTTCATTTTGTGTATACAACTCGATCATCTTGCTGCTACTATCAGGTGTTGCATTAGTTAATTTAATGTATATATTGTTGAAAGAGTTTAAGATAGAAGAAAAAAATGGCTCGTTGTATTTTGGTCTGACATTTCACATCATTCACAATAGTGAAGGTATTACTTTATGGTCCTTCTGACATTATACCTTGTTGCGGTGTCAGTTCTACTGTACAAAATAGTCACATACAGTAAATCAGTTTCTGAAAATTTAGTTATAATGTGAGTTGTTTAATATCTTTAACCATGGCTTATTCTTTCATCATGTTCAGCTCTAAAATACGTATACCGTACAACAGCTGTTAAAAAAAACTTTTTTAGTTTCAAAGAGATGTCTTTCCTAATTCTGTAATGATTTCCTGTCAGCTTCCAGTGGGAAGACTTCACCCAAGACACCCAAACGCTAGCAACTGAACAATGACAAGATTAGAATCAGGTCTTCTTAGGCATTAAAATATTGCCATCCTTAGGCAGTGAGTTTGTTTGCTAGTGCCTCCCCTCAAACTGATGTTCTACTTCAGAGAAGTGTCACTGTGACAAGGTTAGGCAAATGTATAAAGCATGGAGTCAGGTTAAAGTGGGTGCAAGAACAAATGGAATTTCCAATTTTAATTTTTACTTTCTTTGATGCTCCTCACACTCCTCCACCCTCCAACATGCTGTGGAAAATAGACAGTGCAAGGGGTGACTGATAGTGGGCCAGCTGTCACATGTCTGATAACGGGAGATGTAAGGGTGCCAGGAATTCTGGAGTTGCTGTATGAGAGCTTTCCATAAAGAGAGAACCAAACCTCCTCTTCTGGTGGTTTTGGATTTGTCTGAACACAGTAAACAGTTTTTAGCTTGCCAAAACAATTTATTAATTAAAAAATTATATCAAAAATGATGGAAATAGTGGTGCAGAATTGTGTAAATGTCAGGTGGTCAAAGTGGTGTAAACGTGTAAAAAAGTAATTACAGAGCAGTTTTCCTCAAGACTTCACAAACTATGTGGAGCACTGCACTGTGATCATGAATGGTAATGGTCATGTACATCTTTTGTAAGGGAAGGGGAATGCCATTATTAACTTTTTTGAGGTTGCATGTGTGACTGTTGTGTATGTACTCACATGAGTTTGTTTTGCACGCCTAAGTATCATAAAAATTGTTCCATCAATTCGTTGGCATTCCATTATTTAGTAAAAGACCAATTATAAAAGAACCACAGGGCAGGGTCTTGGAAATGTCACATTACTCACCAGCTTGGTGTATATAAAGTGAAACTAAACTCTCAAGTCACAAAGAGCAATTGTAAAAACTGTCATTAACATGGGAGGTACTATGGAAAAACACGTCATTGGCTTTGGTTTTATTCAATAACAAAACAAGTTCTAACTCACAATTACCTAACTTCTCCTCTATTATGTTATTATTCGTCGGCCCAATAACCCATACCCCAATAAAATCAACTGTTTTAAGAGAGAATAAATTATTCACATTGATTGCAATTAGTAGATCAATTCATAAATTACATAGATTTTTTTTCTGTGGGCTGTATTGCTAGTATTGATGCTCAGGCAAAATAGCTTGCCAGCGAAATAGTTGATAAACATGTAACTTTCTTCATCAACACTCAAAACATGACATGATCCAAAACTAAACCTAGGCACTGGATACTGTCCTGTCCACCTGTTAGCTTGTGTATGGTGAACTACGTCATTTTATCAAAATTCAAAACAACAGAATTGGAGAGACCAAAACACTAACATACACATATGTTGTGTATGAAAATGATTTTTTATCTAAGCCTATGAGACAAACCTTGTCCTTTTTGTGCTGTATAAATACACATTTGAATTCTCTGGAAACTGAATTTGGATTATGAAATGTCAATTGCTTCCTTGATAGATTTGGGATTTAATAGTGAAAGTTTCAAGAGGTGACAGAATTTTCATTCATAAAGGAAACATTCACCCACGAAACACTTCCAAAACTATACATACTACTGGGGTTTGCTAAGGGATTTTAGAAAACATTGAAAATCACTATGACATCACAAGACAAGACCGTTTAGATATGCCCACTTGTGTTACGCATGTCAACAATCATCTTCAAGGTCACTTCAGACTTATAAGAAGAAGTATAAAAGTTGATTTTTCTTTCTTTCTTCGTTTTTACTTAGTAAAGTAAGCATGTCTTCTGGCTCTATGGATATCAGCTCAGGTGAAGAGGGTGAATTATCACGTCTTTGTTCCTGCGGTAGCTACTCCTGCTGGTTGGCTGGGATACAGTATGTGGTGAGACAACAGAAAAGATTGGGAAAAAACTGGGAACATAAAAAAAAAGTTAAATTTTTTGCCTTTAACCCATGTTTATCCCAAATGGTAACAGGCAGATATCGCAAATGGGACTGAGGGTTGCCCATATACAGTATACACTTTATAACCCACATGACAATGCATTTGTGTTGCCAAACAAGTACGCAAATTTTAGTCCATCAATAACCCATGTGGGACCCATATGGACATTTTGACAGGGAAATAATATATACAATACTCCCAAGACTTGTTCTAGATACACAATGTTACTGACATGGAAACATTGCAAGTGTTAGTATCTCACTCCAGGACCATGTACCTTTCATATTCATTTGACTTATGTATCTAAGAAAATGCCTATTTAATTCACAACAGTCTGCTGTTTTAGGCCGATGCTTTTGTCCTTCCTTTTTAACATTGTCTATCTTAACAAGTTATACAATTCTGTCACATATATTGCTGTATTCCAGTGTAATGAACCTGCCCCAAGCTGAATAATATAGTTTTAAGAATTGTCATCCGCTTGTCTTGTACACATAAGGCTGTATTTGACATTCTAACTTTCTTATCTTTTAATAGATAGATTAATAGATAGCCATTATTTCAGCAAGATCAGATCGCTAATAAAAGTCACTACATGGTAATATATTTTCAAATCTTCTTTCCCAGGGTTTTTTATTCACCAACATTAATCATATCACAAACACTCAGGGCAAAGTCTTGACTGGAGTCAACTGACATAAATTATGCCTTGGCTAATCCCTTGTGCTCTAGAAGTCAGTCTTGTCCTTCACACAAATTCCAGCACATTCCCATGACCTGGCTGAGTTTACAACGAACGTAATTGCATGATGATGATGATGACGACGACAATAATTAGGACAATCATGAAGAAATCTTCAAATTTATTGAGGTAGGTCAGGTCACTTGGCAGAGGTCAGTATGTGCCTTTTTTGGATGCACGGTCTCAGTGAACCTAATGCACTCTGTAACAGTGGTACAGTAGCATTATGGGATTCTAGGCAAGAGGAAAACTGGAGCAGACACACATTCACTCTTGCCTCGCTTGCATTGCCCAGACAGGAAATCCTCCTTTTGATTGTGAAATGAAGGAGCAGAATTTAGAACAATCACTCCACCCCCGTCGTGTGGTGCCTGCACCTGAGATCTCTGCTATGGAGCCAATGGCATGGGCAAACTGACAGAAACACAAACACATGCTACAATTTTGATAATCAAATACATAACCCTGGACTTTATTATTTATTCCTAATTTTTATTTGAGCCTGTAGGATTTTGAGATCTCTTCAGTCAGTCCTCAGTATTACAAGGCCAAACCCCAAGAAAACAAAATTGGTTCTACCATTGTCCAGCTCCTAGATCTGGATGAGTCAAGTTAAAAGTCAACCTCCCTCTCATCTGTCCATTTGTTCATTAATTGAGTAATTTTGTGTCCAATGCCACAGCTGCTGCCATAACTGTTCCCATTTATATTTTTTTTACATTTATACTGCTGCTGAAAAAAAAAAGATAGCACATTCGCCTACATTTCACATGACCATACTCTGCAAAGGTGCCCCTATTACTGCTCGAGAAAGAATTTTTCTCTCAAACAAAAACGGACAAATGTTTTGTTACCTTTCTAATCAGATTTTGAGTGTGGTTTTTGAGTATCTATGTAAATATGACAATGTTGTTCCTGCTTTCTTCAACTTAAACAACTTGCAGTTATAGCAACACTTTCAGATTCTGCAGTGTCGTTTCAGATTTTCTTAACTTTCTCCCCAAAATAAAGGCATACTCCCTAGCCCATTTTCTTTACAAGCCAGTGATCCCACACTTTTTTTAATATGTTTTTTTTAATATCCTGTTTATGCTATACTATCTTCAAAACCCATCCAACAGTTGATTCTTAGGGTATGCTTCTGGATAATTTATCTCACTGGTTTCTTCCATTGATTGGCACTGACTGCTCAGTTTCTTAACCTCAGCAGTACAATAGAAAGATTACTGATGTTATTGGGCACATGTATACAGAACTCGAAGCACAGTGTTCACACAGTATTCACTAACAAACACATGAACACTTTTGACATGTGGTTTAAATTAATTGGCCTCCCAACACATGTAAAAGCCATTAAACATAATCATTATGGTCCTGTAGCCCCATGCTCTCCTTTTGTGTTTTGTTTTTAGTGATGTAAACCAGGTTTTTCCCTTAAAAATATAACTTTGTATTTTTGGCCTTAGCTCACCGGTCTCGTTGGATTTAGCTGTTAGTCGTCCCAGAACAACTGGAGGGATTTTCATCCTCCCTTTCTTTTATTTCTGTTGCTGTTTCTTGCACACATGAGGCCACCATGTCTGGGATCCAAAACGACCATCTCAGGAGTTACGCTGGGTTACAGCCAAAAATCAGTCAAGAAATGAGGCTAGGGGATGTAGG
Organism: Sander lucioperca; assembly: GCF_008315115.2. Classification (NCBI taxonomy): domain Eukaryota; kingdom Metazoa; phylum Chordata; class Actinopteri; order Perciformes; family Percidae; genus Sander; species Sander lucioperca. The sequence goes on from NC_050177.1 coordinate 3,491,124, forward strand.
TGGGGGTTGAGGGTGTCTGCAGTGCTGCAGCAACCTTCTGAGAGGTCTCCAACTCCAATACCTCATCAGAATGAAAACAATTGGAATGTTCTCCTAATCAAGCCTATAAAGTTTTTTTTATTTATTGTTTTTGCTTTCATTTTGGCTCTGGCTGGAGCTGCTGTGTTCACATTTCATTGTGCGCCCCATCACTGCCATGACTTGGGGCAGATGTGTATGCCAAGGACAGATTCCAGTTTTGATGTCTGTGTCACAGATGATGAAAGTGTTTGAGAATGTTTATCTGATAAATGGGGTCATTGTTCAGAAATGCTGTTACACGCATTGCAATAGAAGAATAATAAAAAAAGATTTTGATGGCTTAGAACTGTTTGACCACACTTAGCTAGTGTCATGTGTGTTGGTGATAGTTAATGACCTTTCTCTGTTGTGTGTTCCAGGTGTGTATGTACCACCTGGTGCTGGGATTGGACCAGGAGGCACTGGACCAGGAAATGGATTCTTTCCAGGTAACGGAACCTACAATGACTGTCTGGACAGTTTAAACAAAAATAATCTACAACACAGCCACAGAAAACAAAGTCTGTTTGTCTTTAGCAGATGTATAACAATTTAATTATACTACTGTGGAAAATTATTAAGTAAGAAGCACAAATACAAATATATGTATACATACATACATACATACATATACTGTACATGCATGGTGTACACCATACAATATCTTCTTACTTTCATTGTGGTATGGCCAAATTTAAATATGACAGGTTTTGAAGCACACACACGTCTGTATGGACCTTTGCTCAGTCATCATATAAAAACATATATGCATACATGCATAAAATGGCACAAGACGCCAGAACACTTTCTCCGGGTGTCCTGAGAGAAAGTAAGACAAAATGATAAATTGCTGGGCCAAAAGACTGTCCATTACATCACTACATGTAGACATAGCATAACTCTATACTCTGTATGATTGTTGTTTTACAAGGGTCTGCTGGAGGAGTCCCTGCAGGCTATAAACCAGCTAAAGCTGCAGGTGAGTAGAAGAGACATTAGATTTATGATCCCACCCCCCCCCCCCCAACCCACCCCATCTACTGTATAAAATATTTTAATAAGAATATCATCTGGTTTATAGTGAACTGGTGCACTACTGTTTCAGTGATTTGGATATAGGAAACTTAAACTGTTTCTATGTAAAAAATTATATTGTAAAATATTTAGAAAATCAATCGTGAATACATTTCTTTAAAAAAAATGTTTAGCCTCATTATCACCTGATACCTGGTGGATTTTATAATGATTATTTTTAATAATTATGTAACCTTAATCATGTGATAAAATACATATTTTTCACATAGTAATCTCTCATTCGTTAAAGCAGTGTTGCTTTCCCAGGGTCCTGAATGTCTTGTCCAAATGGGCATTCCCTGCTTTGTACTGTACTTAATGCACCTGGGGTTTGTCATTTCACACATCCATAACAGATACACTCAGCTCTGCATGCACAGTCCACTTAAACAGCAGTTCACCAACCATAGACAGTGTCCTGGCATGACTTCAGCTCCCATTTGCTGAATAAGTATAGTAAGTATAGCTAAGCGTACTCAAGCCATGACTGCAGGAAGTACTGATGTGATGAGAATTGTGATAATTCTATACTGTGAGTTGAAAAAGATCAAACAATGTATGAATGTTGTCAACAATAATGACGACATTGACAATATTGATCACAATCACACTTTGTGTTTACCCCTGACAGTAGGAGGTTATGGAGGTGGAGGGCGTGGTGTGGGGCCAGGTGGTCTGGTGCCAGGAGGTGTTGGGCATGGTGGCTTGGGCAATGGAGGACTGGGAGCAGGTACAGTATGAAAAAAAAAAAAAAAACTTACAGACACCTTTTTGTCAATCAGTATACAGCTGCCTTTAGGGGTTTGCCTGTCATTACACATATTCAGACCTTTTTTTCTAACATCTCAATATCATTAATTGAAAACAGGCCTGTTCAATAGAGAGACAAAAGAATTGTAGCGCTCGGGCCCCCGTATAGCTCAGTTGATAGAGCGGGCACCCATATATAGAGGTTTACTCCTCGACACAGCGGGCCTGGGTTCGACCACGACCTGCGGCCCTTTGCTGCATGTCATTCCCCCTCTCTCTCTCCCTTTCATGTCGAAAATGGCCGAAAATGCCCCAAAAAATAATCCTTAAAAAGAATTGTAGCTCTCTATTTCGCAATCTTTGAAAAGTTGAAAACTGTGTAAAACACTGCTTGTAACCTGTAGGTCTTTTGAAATGATATTTGAATCTTGAGTCTATAAAATCATATAAAGACAAAATGGAAACTGTTGTACGGTAACATGCAACATGTTTTGATATTTCAGAGCAAAAGCATAGCCTAAAATACGTTTTACTTGTTTTTACCCAACAGGACAAGGTGGAAAGCCCCCTAAACCAGGTAAGTTGGAATATTTACACATGGTATTGTGTGGAAGGGCAGGTTATATACATATATTAAAATAGTATGTAATTTAAACCCAAATTTGTCTTGTGTCAAAATAACATTTTACAATTAAGTTTTATGAAATACTTTGAAGATGTAGTCACAGCCCTGTGATTTTCCAGTACAGTACAGTACAATACTGTAAAGCTGTAATGTAATAGAGACGACATAGACGACATGGAAAATTCCTCCGCATTACATATACTGTTAAAGTGCCTTGAAAGGAAGGAAATTAAACGTATTGTTATTGGGTGGGTAAAGTAGGTTCATGTATAGACTACATTATGTTCACACACCAATAGAATAGGGAGACCTGCACAGATGCTAAAGATAAACAATCTTTTGATTGGTTGTCACCAAGTTTTTCTTATCACCCCTGTGTTTTTGTCGGGGTTGGTTTACACTGGCTTGGCAGCCGTTTGGGACGTCTTGACTGGCTGGGACCATACAGAGATTCCATGACTATTAAACCTCTGCTGTATTAGGGAGTGATGATTGGCAGAGTGCAAATGGCCATCAACCCCTGCCAAACAATGGTGCCAGAGCACTGATTACTGTTATTGTAATGTTATACCCTTACAATATCTGGAAACCTCTGTGTTGAAATTTACCACGGCCCTTCTCTCCGATACCATACAGTAAATATTTTCCTTTGCTGTAACACACTCTGTGCTGCAGTGGTGCTTTAGCAATGTTTAGCCATCATTTAATTTCCGTAAGCATTGCTGATACTATCTCAGACTGCCTCTATGTGTTTAGAAAGATAAGGAACCAAGCAGTCATCTTATAGTTCTGATAACACTTCTGGAGTGGATTACAGAGGTGTCCCTCTGGACTGCCACACCCCCGCCCTCTAACAAGAGTTGCAGGAGAGACATTTTGTGAAAATGACCGTATATCCATTATTGGGTGGAGGTTTATTTTGGCTGGGATCAGTAGAGCCTTACATTACTTCGGAGGTATTGCCCTGGCTTTTGTATGCATTTGAATTCTCCCTCCAAGGCGTTGGCATACGATGTTAAAAGCAGTTTTTGAAATTAGTGCAATTTGGGTCTGGGTGATCCTTCCCATACTAATCTATGTTGCACAGAGGAAAAAAAGAAAACCTTTAACACAGAGCTTGGAGTAAGCTAAAGTTTTACACATTTTTAAATGAAAAGAGGACTAAATCATTCTGCTTCATGGTAATTATCATTGTAATTGTGTTCAGTAATCTCTGTGTATTGATTTCCATCAGTATTGACTTTTTATATTGGCCATTCCATCAGTATGAAGTTATCCAATTTTTGATATGACAACTTTTTACATACCTTAGAAGTTTGCATTACTATACCAATGTACGTCTACAGTTCACCAGCAGGTAAGCCTCTCACAATGGCAGGTTGAATTCATCTGCATCAGTTAGTCAGTGTTTGGCTTGTGTCGTAGAGAAATCATATACTACCAGCATAAAAGATCGTTGACCTTTTTTTAATAAAGGATTCTGTTACTAAAGAGACACAAATGCAAACAACATTATATATTCTTAGATGCACACTCACACATATCAAGAGCGCTACCATTTATTCTTATGTGGAAGCCAGCAGTGACATTACATTCCACTGATACACACCTTGCCTGGCCAGTAATGGAGAACAGCAGCTGGCTATGTGAGTAGCGTGACTGTAGTGAATTGCAGCGTAGCTCATGCAAGACCTTGTTAATGTTACACTAATTGTGAAGCCTGTCAGCGTCCAGCTTTGGCAATACACTCAAAGCTGGAAGGAGGAACTTTCTCTTTATGAACAGCTGTTGAACACCGTCTCCTGTCCTGTGTTCCCTAAGGTGGATTCAATCCTTATGGTGTAATTGCCAAAACATGGCTTTTGTAGGTTAGCCTCTTGTCACTTTCAGACAGTGTTAAGGCAGTTTACAAGAAACATAGAGGTTACTGTTTTTGCTGTTGGTGTGGTTTTATTGTACCATTATAATGGTCTGTTTTAAGTTTAGCCTGTCGGTAGACTCTCTGAGAGCAATACAAATTAAAGATGATAGAAAGACTCACTGTCTCACTGTCTTTCTCTCACTGTCTGAAAACTGACAATGTTCACACAACACTAAATCAATCTTAAAGCAATGAAAAATGATCCATAGTTGATGGATTCAATAGTCCCCATTGTGTTTCTAATATTTTGTCCATCCCTATTATCACTGGGTGTCTACACGACTAAGAAACATCTCTTGTTGTTGTTATGCTATTTATAAAGTTTATACAAAGTTTGTGGCGGTTGTGTGTAAAAGAAAATAGTAATGACTAGAGGAAAGTAATTGAATGCTGTCTGGCAGTGGGTTGTTTGGGGCTTCCCTCAAGTTGGCATCAGCAGCTAGCTTGAGCAGAGCCCCTACGAGCGGCCAGGTTGTCAAACTATGTTTGTCATAGACGTTCTTGTACTAGTTTCGTGGTTTTGCGGTTGGTCTGACATGGCAATTGACAATGTGAGCCTTATAATGTGAACACCTAACATTATAATGCAATACAACTTAACAGCACCACAAACCACAGCCTCCTTCATGGAAGTAGGAGTTTTTGCTGGGCTGTTGAATTAGACTGTATTAGTTTTAGATAGGTGTACCAAATAAACTGGAGGCTGAGTGTATATAGTCATCAATTCCTATCTCACCTTTATTTTGATTCTTTACTCCCACTGAATAAATAAAAAAAATAGTCCCAACAATTAGGTGCAAGATAAAATCATGCTTATAAAAACTGCAGTACACATATAATTTAAGATGATGAATTACATTAGTCAGTGCTGCAACATGTCTCTAAGTTCTGAAATCTTGGATCCTTTGACTTCCGTGATGGCAGTATTGCTCATGTGTAGTTACCAAGAAAGTTGTTATTTCACCACCCAACACACTTATTTTAAAGTACAAACTTTTGATCATTTTTAATATGTGCATCTTTCTGCAATTTAAAACGCAGAGCCCATCAATACACTTGAATTTTATCTTCAAACCCTATGGTTCATATCAGTGTCTTGTTTGAAGAAGCACTGAGTGTACTTCTCTGCTTCAACAGAAAGAGCGAGGAAAGGCAGAGAAATGGAAAGATAGAATAGATATGGGTAGGACAGAGAAGAGACGGAAAAAAACAATAACTCTTGTGAACATACCGTATACTGTTTATGTCAAATGCGTACACACACACAGACACACACACACACACACACACACACACACACACACACACACACACACACACACACACACACACAACACTATATGCACATTAATTTGCACAACGCACATGCTTAGAGAGCTTGCTGAAAGATAGGAGATGAGCTTGGAGGAGGTTTAGTCTCCTAGTGCACATATGCTTTTTATTACTAGAGCTCAGACTTGTCCTCTGAGCTGTCAGCATGTGAATGTGTATGACCATATGTGTATGTAAATATGTGTATGGTCTTCTTAAGAATGTAAATACAAGTGTGAGCATGTATGCGTGTGTACACACACACACACACACACACACACACACACACACAAACACACCATAAGTTAGTGCTGCTTATTCAGACACAATAACTATGTGAAAGAAGGTATTTACCTCTATTTTCACCCACTCATCTTTCCTCCCCCTCTCCACAATCTGTTCTTCACCGAGTCTCAGTGTCAAGCTTTCAAAATCTTGGAACCTGAACTGTCTGCAGAAGAGACTTTGTTTTTATATCAGAGCCACACCACCCCCACACTCAACTCAGCCCACCCAATATACATACAGCCATCACAGCTTGTTTGTTCACATTAGAAATATCTGTTGCTTTCCAAACTATTTTTTTTTTGATGATATCACCAGATGTTGTTAGCATTTTCAATAATCTCACCAATTCATCTCAAGAATTAAAATGATATTGGAGTAAAGCAAGATAAGGGCTTCATTAGTTGTTATTGGTGTCTAATCAGTCACGCATGCCACACATTACAGTTTCTAACTGTTGTATTTTTCACCACACTGAAGCAATACTTTCACTATGACTCAATAACTGCTCCCCAGCCTCTCATCAGCCTGTTCTGTGTCATGTTTGCATGGTAGTTCTCTAGTGAGCATGTTACCACAAATGTAATTTCTTTCCATTTTCACTGTGTAAGTTGATGAGCCATCCCTTGGCATGCTCTCACGACCTCTCCCCTGCTCCATTTGCCAGCAGGTCTGGAGCATGGACCATTATTGTTGTCTATCTGGCAGCACAGCCTAAGTGTTGTTTATGTAGTGATGGAGAAAGAATACATGAAGAAGACTGATCTCTGGTTAAATTACCTGGTTGTAGTTTTTGGTAGAGGTGGACTGAAATCTGTTAAATCTGAGGGCAATTACATTGACTACGTTTACATGCACATACTATTCTGGTTTTTGCCCTTATTCTGAATATGACGATATACCGACTAAGCTGTTTACATGGCTAATGTAAGTGAATACTAATATACTAAGAACTAATATTCCTGTTTACATGTAGCCATTCAAAATATGATTTTTTCAAAGTTTACCTGCAGTGGAGGACTTGTGGGACCGTGCGAACACAGTGTTTCTTTCATTCCTTCAACCAGCTTCTTGAAAAGGTCAATGCAGCGATGTGTGTGCATTTTCAAAAACCTGTTGATATCCAAGTCTTTGATAATCTTTAAAAGTAGCTGTGTTTCTCCTGTTTATCGGGTCTGCAGCCTTGCAAACTGTTGGGTGGTTGGTTTGTGTACAGCAACCATAGCAACGCACAGAGCTGACCATAAGCCATAAACAGGCAAGAGGCCATAAACTGCAGTAAAAACCCAGATTGAGATGCATATTCCGATTGCGCTGTATACATGTCCAAAGAATGCCTCTAAAACCAGAATAATACCGGAATATCCCACGTCTTAATCAAAAAATGCTATATTCGGAAGAAGGCCTTATTCAGCATATCCATCCGGAATATGCTGTTTACATGACCTGTATCAAATTCTGAATATTGTCATATTCTGAATAATAGTGGAATATTGGTGTGCATGTAAACATACTCAATGATGTTTTCTGAGTTAGTAGAGGAGTGGAGATTTTCATTTATAGTAGATGTTTTGTTATGCAAGTCGATTTTATGTCTTCAACACTGGGAGAGCATAGATGTAGCTGATCAAAATGTGCATCACAAGGGGGTGAATGTGATTTACATACATGGCATGACAATGTTAGAAACATGGCTTATGGTGATCGATTCACACAGAGCTTACAGTATGTACGAGCTGATGTGTAATGCAGGCCATTACAATGTAAAGATTGCTTTAAGTTGCATGAACAATATTTTTGAAATCTTGTGTTCTTTCTCTTGTGTACAGTTTTAGTCATTTTTAAAAGTATTGTATTTTGAAATGATGTGAGTTACTGACATTATCTCACCTTAGTACAATGTTTTGTATATGTTTAGATTTCTCAATATTTATCTAGACCCATTTATGAACAAAATGACTTGTGAAGATAAATGTTTTTTAAATTACTTTGGCCTTATACAGTAGGTATTCTGATGTGTTAGTCCATGTTGCAATACCTCTACATAAATGTAATCTACAATTTGGTCAACAGCTTTTCCACTGTCAATGACAATTTATCTCTCACTTGCTTTCCTTTGTAGAGCATCCCATAAGTTTGTCATAGTGAAATGTCTCAGATGGCTGCACAATGATCATAGCATTTATAGTGACAGAGGAACTTGGAAATGCTTTTGAGGCTGAGTCAATGAATCTAACGTCAGTGTTTCAATGTGCATGTTTTGAGTCGAGGCGACCTGTCGAACATTAGCCTCAACCCTGAGTTGTCAGAAAAGTATTCAGTAGAATAGCAGTTAGATGCATATGTGGACCATCTGGAAGAGGAAACACACTTGGCCATTGTTGTGTTTGTTGACTGGTTTTCTTGCCCTTTGCATTATTTGCACAATTGAACTTCTCTAGACATGGAATATACTTACTAGAAAGTAGTAATTTGTTCCAAATTGAAAGTGCACATGTACTCTGTGTACTACTCTATACTCTAATGCTTGCAAAGTGGTTCTGCCATGGCTTTACAGTACATGCTGTGAGTGTGTCTGCCAAGCTAAAATGGACGATGATATGAGCACTAGGCTAGGGATACTCTTCAGACATACTCATGGGCTCAGTGTTGGCAGAGCAACTGTGGCATTCCTTTAGAAGTAGTTAAAAAGTAGAACAGCAGTTTCTCACAGAAACTTGAAAAAGGGAGAAGTGTTCGATTTGAAAGCTTATAGCATAGCTTGTTCTGCTCTGTATGACTTGTAGCATAAACAGTGACATCACAAAGATATGGTGTACAAATTAACACAGTTTGAATTAAGGGACAGCAGTAATGGTCTTTGCACAGATGTGTTTGAGATAAGGCATGTGTTTGTGGAGGTAATAGACTCACAACAAGGACTCAGGCTGGTGAAGTCAGACAGCCACAGACGTCACTGGGCAGCAGCCTAGTTTGGCACGGTGGCAGTGCTTGTAATCCACATAATGTGTAATGGTGACTTTTACAGTTAATGTTAATTTGGAGCCATTTGTAAGACGCCTCAGAGATGATGTGTGTGTTCTGATGCCAAAGTACGTGGGTAGATGAAACTCTCCAAAGTTGCTTCATCATTGTAAGTGCTTACAACATAATGAAACAGAGCACATTCTTATCTTTAGTATGATGCAATTGTCCCCTATAAAAATAAAGAAAATGACCACCCATACCAATAATGGCTACACTGATTTTGACCTGGACGCTGCCCCAAAAGCAAAGATGGTAAAAAATTAAGCAACCTTAGACCCTTTACCTTTGTGTCCGTAAGAGCTCTGACAGTTGTGGGCTTGGGGTCATCTGGCAAAAAGGGAGGCTGAGGCTTTGGGACCTCTCATTGATAGTGTCAATGACTCCATGGAAAAGGAAAGTGAAAACAATAAAAGGCTTGCGGCCAAAGTCGGCTGGCTCACACCAACCAGAGAGGGAGAGAGTTTGTGTGTAGTGGTGTGACTGTGTGAATGCTTAATTTGTCCAACATGCGACTAATCCCGCTTCTCACAGTTCTGTGCCTGTGACTGACAGCACAGAGAACCTGGAAGTGACAAGGAGCAGGGGAGGTCACAGGAGAGGGAGGGTGGAGAGGAAGCAAGGGGAGCTTGAGTGTGTCCACTTGTCTCACGCAATCTGGAATCACTACAGCACCTCACATCATTCTGCTTTCATCCAGCTTGTCCTGCGTCACCTCGTAAGAATGCAATCTATCCACCAACTTGGAAGTGGAACAGTGTGATAATTTGATACTGATAAAAATCTGGTGTCATGACAGTGAAGGACATAATGGTGGGCTTTGCTTTCAAAGTGAAAATGTATATGGGACCACAGCCGAAGAAGAGAATCTTTCTGTCAATCACAGTAAAATGCTGATTCTCTGGGGACCTCCAGAGAGGCTTTGAAAATGAAGTTATCATGAAGATTTTCCATCACATTACGTAAAATTGCAGCGTTTGCACTGCCATAGCACAGCTCTGTGCTTCTTGCAACTATCCTTTACTCTTTGTATGTTTGTTGTTTGATGGTTTGTACACCAATCATTTTTCACACTGACACAGGTTTCCGACTCAGATAAAGTATTAAAGAGACATATGTGTTGTAATCATGTCCCCTGGCTTCTCAGTAAACAAACATTTGTTCTTAGACCATTCGCCTGATTAAATATAAGCTAAAACAAAGAATGTGGTGACATTCCAGAGCTCCAGCTCCGAAGTCTGCTTTCCGCGGGTCTGCCGTCAGTTACAGTGGATCTCTGCCATGGAATTCTTTGCTCTCTTAAATTAAACCCTCCGCCAGGCCCAGCTGGTTCACAAAATAGAAAGAAGGGGAGAGGGGGAGGAGATGGAAAGGAGCAAGCAAATCCATCTTTCCCTCCTTACGTTTGGCTTCCTCTGGTTGCTGCTATTAACACCTCACATCTTGTCGGCGCAACCCCTTAGACAACTTTTTAAGAAGAAAGAGCGAAAGAAAAGAGAAAAGGATAGAGAAACAGGAGTAAGAGACAGATACTGAGAGCCGAAGACAATGTTTTTGATTACCTTACCTAACCCCAATGGAGCATGAGCTAGACGTTTCAGTTTTGAGATTGAAACCAGATATTTCTGTTCACACTGGCCCACATCCATCACTTGTGCTGGACCTGAGTTTGAGAACATGACTGGTGACTGAAAGAACTAGCCATGCTGTCTGGCCCATTTTATTCTAGTGTCAGGCTTCAGTTTAAATACCAATGCACATGACATGGTACAGCAGGAGGCAATAAATATGGCAGCCTGTCCCTCATCACATTTTCATTCCTCTGAAAACCAGACTCCTTCGATGTCAGAGAAGGTCTAGACTTGCATTTACTTGTGTACCCTCACTGAGATCATTCTTAAACCAGCCGCCACAAATTAATCACCACTGTTGGGCGATGCTCAATTATTCACTGCCACAACATCCCAGATTTCACCTCAACAAACTGCAGGTGCAGTGGTCTTTTCTGAATGGAAACTGGCTAGTAAACCATGTGTCACCCTTTTTTCAGAAATCTAAATGGAGGAAACTATGATGCATTGCAGTACTGCATCAGTTAACTTCCAATTTTCTTGGCCACCAGTCCTCCCTCCTGTGTAGTATTGGGTTTCTGTCCCTTCCATCTTGTACACTGAGTATTGACCTTTTGTAGGGTTTCTTTGTCCAAGGTCCGAAGGCAGTTGGGATTTCAAGTGGTCTCTAATAAGCCACTACATTAGTGAACTGAAATCCTTCAGCTTGTCAGCAATCAACTAAATACTGGGAGCAGCACCAAAAAAAGCGATGATTTGATATCAGGGTCATGGTGCAGACTTTCCATGTGTGTGGTTCATGACAACAAACAACATTGGTGTAGACTTCCAATAATGTGTGAGCTAAGACAGGTCTATTTTTGTGAGCTGACATGCTGTAACAATAGTAGTCCAACAAAAGCATGCTTGTTTGAGCTGACAGGATGGCGTAAATATGGCTAAACTAAGAACTTTTGTACAAAAACCCTACCCTCCCAAATATACAATAAGTGGATGGATGCCAAACAGACAATGGTCCAGATTTTGTTATTGTGTCCTTTCACTTTGACCCTGAAAATACAAAACCTCCAGGGTAGTATTTTTTACTTGAGAGCGTTTTATTTTCCCAGTGTCTAGTCATGTCAGAACTTACATACCATAACATTTATTTCCTTTCCTTCATGTCTAAACCTTGTGTCTGCTCAAGGCCTGCACTCATGGTCACACACACAAACCCACACCCTATCAGGCTGACTTCTGCGTGTCTGTGTCTTGTCTTGATCTCAATTCAAAGAGTTGAGCTCAACGTGGCAGGTGCTGGTCGACCCTGAGCACAACTGCCAAAGCCAGGTTGGGTGAGCACAAGTGGGCCAGATGATGGATGAATAAGATAAAAAAGTCTTTACAGTCCTGTCTGTCTTCACTCTCTCTTCATGTTTCTCCTTCATTGGCACGCATAATCTCTGTTGCGCAGACTGTGCCAGGGTTTCCCCCAGTGTATTGCAAGCCTGGTGGCCCACCGGGCCCAATTCTATGGGAATTATTTTTTTTATGTATTTTGAATATGTTTTCGGCTCGGTTGGAAACTTTGACGTGGTCATATTTTCAAATCTCCAGCTAGCTTTTAGCACTGACTTAATGTAGGGCCCTATAAAATCTGTGTTAAGCTTTTTTAAATTCTCAATTTTGTGATTCCGTCCATGAGTCTGTTATCACAGAAACTATGAGGCCCTACCTTAATGCTGCCATCAGTCTGTGACTGGCCTGAGCCGGGCCTTCGTAAAAAAACAAAAAAAAAACACTTGCACTTAGCAACTTTTCTGGGGGAAACCAACACTCACAGTGACAAACATACCTCAGACTGGCCAATGAGACATTCTGTAATCTGGAGGCTAGACCAGACAGTACAGTTTTAAAAAAAAAAACATTTCAAGCCAGAGAGTTATTTTAAGGGTTTTATGTATCAGCAGTGTTTCATATATCTTTTAACAATCTTGTTTTTTGTTCGTTTCCTGTCAATTCCTTTAACATTTTTATGGTGTGGAGCTCACTGATAAAAATGAGACAAATGAGACAGATTCCTTGTGTCAACACAAGAGACACGGGAAAAGGGAAAGCCCTAGATCAGTCTTGATTTATATAAGAAATGATTACTGTTGTTATTACTTTGAGGTGTGTCTGGGGATGGTTGAGCAATCGAAGATAATCAAGCTGAAAGCTTTGAAGGAGATGGATTATTGCAAAGACGCTTAGCTTAGTGTCTGGGCTTGCATTGCATGCTCAGTCTGCTTGTCAAGCCCTTGGCAAAGCCAGTGCCCACATTTATTTTGACTAGGTCATGAAACTCCACACTTCCAACTTTCTCTCTGTCTCTCCCAGCACATTCCTCCTCCTCTTCATCAATATCATTACCTGCACCCTGCAGATTTCTAGACTCTCTCACCTTCCAGTCGGATCTGTTCACCCCCACCCTCTTGTTCATCTTGTTTCCCATGCTTAGTTGTTCTCACCCCAGATTTTTGGCTTATAAGTATTGATGAAAACAAGTTCCTTGGTGGACTAGCTTGCTGGCAGCATTCATATTTCTTCTTGTTTCAAAAACAGTCATTACCCCAACATGTTTATCTCTGATTGGGGAATCATGTGCTGCTGTTCTAAAAACATGGAGTAGCCTACCATATGTTAGCCCTAGAAAATAGGAATATATCACTTTGACAGTTATCTGGAGAAGTTCAGTTCAACTTAATGAATATAGATTTAAATAATATTCAGCCTTCGCCCACTTACTTTTCCATATATACATTGAAACATATTACACATGATTTTTAGTATTCTTTGTTTTTGAGATGTCTGACATACCAAAGGTCAACAATGTTAGGTAGAGTATTCCTGATGTATTACATTACCTTTTTTAATTTGAATTTACAGGAACAGTAAGGTTTGTTTTCACTTCTTATTTGCTTTTCTAGTTCATACCAGCCACTAGACCCAAACAGTGCAGGCCTTGAATTAAAAGTATTTTCCTATTTGAAGTCTTCTAATTACACTTGTAAATATGCATGTTTCAAAATGTATGGCTGAGATAAAACACAATTTCGTTTAATATTCTATATGTATAATGTTATTGGCTGTACAGTAGGTTCCACTTTCCCATTTGGGATCCCACTTTTAAGGATCTTTCAATCTCTTTCAATCCATGAGCAGGTGATGAGCATTTTATTTTATGTCCTTTTCCTTTTTCCACACTTTTTCCATGTCTTCTTTTCAGATTTTTTGTTCCTGTCTGCAAGCAGAACCCCAAGCCGGGATATGACTTTATTCATGTGTCAAGTCAGGCCAAAATCTTTAGCGGCCCATAGATTTGTTTGGGGCTTTTGGTCTCGGAAAGAACATACTGCTCCCTCCAGTGTTTAGAATACAGCATAACCAGATGGTCAACCATTTTTGATGTTTTGTCTGTCATGTTTCTTAGTCATTGGGGTTCAACTCTTTCCACAGTGCCCAATGTGCCCAACATAAATGTTTTCAATCAAACTTAATTAAGCACACATGATATTGTGTCATATTTCATGTGCTTTGTTTTTTTTATTTAATGTACAGTATGTATTACTTGAAGGTCCTGGAAAATGTTTTGCTGAAAGATTGAGTAGTGAGTTATTTTTATTGAAGGGTTATTACTGCTGAATAAATCAATAGTAACTCATTATAACCATAGTGAAGAAAACTGTGCTTATTTTCTTTGACTCCCCTTGCCCTCATCTACAGTTTGTAGTACAGTCATTCTCACTCTACTTTCTCTCTACTGCCTGTCTATTATTTTCTTTCCCATCCAGGTTATGGCAATCTAGGAGTCAGTGGTCTTGGAGGTGGTGGCCTAGGAGCTGGGGGCTATGGAGGAGGTGAGTACCTGTAGCCGGAAATTAAAACTGGAATTGGCGGTGTGTGTTTGAGCAAAAGTGTAACATTAATGCTGCATTTCCACTGCATGGCTTGGCACTGCAATACTCGCTCTTTTTTGGTTTGCCATTAGCAAAAGTTGTGGATAGTACCTGGTACTTTTTTTGGTACCACTTTGGTCGTTGATCCAAGTGAGCTGAGCCGATACTAAAAGGTGGAGTTAAAACACTGCAGACCACTGATTGGTCGGAGAGGATTGATGTAAAAGTTAAAACTAAATCACTAAATGCACAGGCAATTAAGTGATATTGCGCATTTGTTGTGTTGAAATAAAAATCCCGTACTTTTTGTCTGAGACCGAGATAAAACTGAGTAAAAATGCGGTCAATTTTGTGATGAGACCAACCGGAAGTGCTCACAAGAGGGTTCGAGACACCGTAAACAAAGTGATGGGAAGAGAGGAGGGCTAACGTTAGGGGTAAGGCTAACTCCTTATCGGCTTTTACTACGCAGCATTTTCCTCGTCAATGTACAGTCTTTAGCAAAAAAATTGGTGGTCGCTGTCTGGAGCCCTGTCTGCAGTGGAAAACAAAATAGAGAAAAGGACCTGGTACCAAATGCGAGTAGAGCCGAACCATGTAGTGGAAATAAGGAATTAGTTGACAGTAGGTTAGAACATTCTCTCTATAACTTAATACATTTTAAACCTCACTCACCTTTGCACCTTTGTTTCATTTAGGTGGTTATGGTGGAGGCACTGGGGGCTTTTTCCCAGGAGCTGGACAGAAGGCTGCTAAAAGAGGTACAGCAGATGTAAGAAAATGTATGGATAGAAATGTAACATTAGTTTTCTGCAAAGGTAGTGATGGCCCCAGTTAAATGGTGCCATGAATTGAATGAGTGGTTTATATTGATTGGTTGATATCCCATACTTAAACCCATAATGACATCCTTTTCCTCCCAAAGATATGTCAGTCAGACGGGCAAACTTTAGGGGCCTCATGAGCTCCAATTTGAGTCCCAGGGTGACTTTTGTAATGAAGAACTACATTTAACATCTCCTACTCTATGGTCCCGATCAGACAGAGTGCTTTTTAGCAGCCTAGGGCGGCTATTTGTAATTTTTTTCAATGAGAGTGCAGACTCTCAGGGCGTCATTAAGTTGTGGTGTGCAATGCGGTGCGCCTCGTGTTTGCAACCTGCAAAACATGCTCTGTCTGACAGGGGCATATGGCAGTCACCTGGTGTACTCATCTACTTCTGGTGAAATGGACTTTTTTTAAGTTCTTTGCAGCTCTGAGTGTTTACACTTTGTCAAATTGAAAGATGTTGCTTTAGCTGATCATATCATTTGTAATATTTCAAAAACTATGATTTTGAAGATATTAATTAGACTAGAACATAGCAGAAATCAGACAGGTTGGTGTATTTCTTATTATTTTTGCGTCTTGTGTATTTCGTTTATTAATGCTTCCATTGAACACAACAATAAGAAAAGACATCACTTTTTCCTTGACTTTTAAACAAGCATTTCTTCAAAAACTGTTGTCAGTGCATGAGGCTAACTGACTCTGATGGAAACTGCGGGTCATCAAATATGATGATGTAATATTGGTTGTTAGAACAACATACTGATCCTGTTCCTCTTGCTTGTTTGTTGTTGTTTGTTTTGATGACTGCAGTCAGTGATATAATGTGGCTTTCCACTCTGTTTCAACCTTTCAGTAAAAATGCCTCAAATTCCAGGTACCCAAATTTGGTTCTCATATTCCCTTTTCCATGTTTTGACTTGTGGTGAAAGATCCCTGTCAAGCTGGAATGGAAATGGTGTGCTATTTTTTAGAACCAGAAAGATTATCTCTTCTTAATGTTAAAAATCCTTTTGTGTGGTTTATTGCAAACTCCGGCACATGAAGGTTCAAATTGAGGCATGAGTTATCAGTAAAGGTATTATCAATATTAACTGTAATACTACTACTTTCACTATTGTTTCACTCAGGTTATGGTGGTCATCTGCCGTCCTGCCTGTTTTAGGAGGTTATCAACTGGACAAATATTCAACTTGGTTAATGCTTTGTTTGAGCCACATTGTTCCACATTAAAATCAATTGATGTTGCTGAGACAACAACATAAACAACCACAATTGTTCTAATCAGGTTCCTTGAGGGTTATTTCCTAAGTCTCTTATATTGATAAATACAGCTGGAATTCTGGTTGTTCTAATCACAGGTGCAGGAGGCCATCTGCTACCACATGGAGGTAAGCTAATTCTTGGCCTGATGACAGACTACTGTACAAACTTGAACTGTGCTGTATGAACTTTGATAGATCTGCATGCTTGCATGTTATGAGAAAGCCAAAATGAATGTTTCGCATTAATTGTACCTAAGCATGAAAAACACTGTTTGGCAAACACATGTACATTTTTATGGTGTACCTGCAAACCTTGGACTGTTTGAACTACAACAGAGCCCAGCATGACCTTAAAGTCTGTGCCATGTATATGCACATGATTTGCTAGAAATTAGGCAGGCTGATTAAGCATGGACTCTGGAGGGCCTAATCATGGCCAGGACTGTACTATGGCAAACAGCCTACTCTTAAGTGTTGGTTGGCAGGGACAAAACTGCAGTCCCGAGAATCAGTCTGTGCTCTTTTCATGAGACTCAAAATAACAATTAATTCCCCAGAAAGAGCACAGATAAAACAAAGCATTCCCTTGCCAAACTTTTTCTTCACCAAATCTCCCAGGCCACATACTTACAGGCAGTGCGCAATGTCTGTCCGACAAAGTATGGGGAATTTAAGATTAAAAAATGTAAAAAAAAAGACGTTTCAACAAACAAAGCAATGTGTTTTATTCTGCTGCCAAGCTCCCTTGCAAGTAAACCTGACGGCTCATTTCCTGCACGAGGGGATAGCCAAAGAAATGAGGCATTTCATGAGGCAAGGCAAATGCCATGCATGCTGGCTGCCTCTCCTGATTAGATTAAAACTCAGCCATGTTGCTTTTGATCATGAGGTGATGACAGACTTGTAGAGCCAGATTAGCTGCTCTCAATACCAATGGTCAGTCTACGGGTCTGGCTCCCTGTTGAAGAGGTCAATTCTAGCACAAGCCACACACCTGCTCATTACTCCTTTTCAGTATCACAGGGCCCTCTAGCGGTACAACAAAATACTCATGTTGGAAGGTTTGCATTACTCTGATGTTCACAAATATGTTAATGACTATAACCTAAAACCTGAAATTATATATATATATATATTTAGTATTTATGTCTGTGCACTTTGTACTTAAATAGGGACTGGAGGAACAGGAACTGGAGCTGCCGTGCCTGCTGGAGGCAAGACGCACACAACAGATCATTCTCCCCATTTTCTTTTTTATTTCATTTTGTGCTATTTATGTTTATGTTACTCATACTGTGATTTCTGCCTCCCAAGGACTCACAACAGTGTTCCCATTCTCTTTAACATTTTTACTTTAATGCTTTAGGAATAGTACAACATTACATAAATTGCAAATTGGCTCTTCATCAGGTACAGTGGAACTGATTTATTTGGCGAAGAGCCACTTTGGGTTCCAAACATAGTCCTTTTCCTAATGTTATAAAGTAAAGATTTTAAAGAGACCGGTTAACAGTGTTGAGAGTCCTTGGGAGAGTAATTACTGTTGTTTGGACTCAGCGCTTGACAAAAAAGATGTGTGAATGTTTTTCACACTGTATATCTGTTTAATATGCCAAGTAACAATCACTCTCTCTTTTTAGTACCTGTTATTCCTCAGACTGGCCTTCCAGGAGGGGGTGGTGCTGGTGCTGGAAAGAAAGCTGCCAAAGTGCCAGGTTTTGTAGACTCAACAATAAACTCCAAAGGCTGAAGGCAGACGAAGGATGCAGCTTACTAGGCAGCAGAGCCACATCAAATTAATTTTTTTCATGGCAGATGTTTGGTGTGCTTGTAATTCTTTCTTTTAATTATGCAAGTTATTTGCAAAATAATTATGTTTATTGCACTTTAAATACAGCAGAGTTGATCCAATATGCTTTACAGAGCAAGCAAGGAAAAATAGAACAAAAGCAACATACATACATAAAGGTGTACATACAATAACTAGCCTGTGAAATGCAATGACTATATTCTTGTTATACATTTTCCTTAAATGTTCTTTAAGTATCAGAACATTATCACTTCTGTGCTAGCAGGAGGCTGTGGAAACATTTGGCTAGTTTTAAAAATCCAACATCCAATATTACGATCATTAAATATAAATAAATGTATGAAATAAACAGCTTCATAAATATGACCCCATGAAGCCAAACCCCGCAGCACCTCTGTAGATACAGTAAGTAGTTTTATCAGCCACAGAAAGATTACATGCAATAAATTAAGCTAACAAGTAGCATATTTTGTAAGATACCAGCAGCACCTGTCTGGCTTTGCTGCATCCTGTCTGGCTCTTTTTGTGGTAGTGTTGTGTCATAAAGATTGAAATATATATTGACATATAATTTTCCTGTTCGTTGTTATGAATGCCTGAAAAAAAGCTGATTATTGCTGCTAATGCATGCCAGATCCCTCTCAGATTTTTGAATGTGTATGCAGAAGTGCAGTACTATGCTCTCTTTGGCTGTGGCAGGTGTGGGTGTGCCTGGACTTTACCAAGGTGGACTGGTGCCAGGACAAGGTTTGTCTCTTTCATAGATTAATCTCAGTGACAATACAGTATATATATATATATATATATATATATATATATATATATATATATATATATACATATACATATGTGTGTGTGTGTGTGTGCGTGTGCGTGTGCGTGTGCGTGTGCGTGTGTGTGTGTGTGTGTGTGTGTTTTTACCATGCGAACGGTCAATGCTTTTGCAAACAAGTACTGTTTTTTGTTGTTGCTTATGGCTCCTTCAGGGTTTGGTGGACGTGGCGTTCTGCCTGGGGTGGCCACAGGCACCGACCTTAATCCCAAATCAAGTAAGGTTTAGTTTTTTACTCATGAGTGTTGACTGATTTGGAATTTCTTTCATTGCCATTGAATGTCGGTTGTATTTTTATTTTTGATCACTATTTTTACTGCCTTTTTTAAACAAAATAAAAACATGGCAAAGGCAGTAGTACACAATATATGCAATACTTCAATAGACAATACAAATATGTATTACAAAAATATATACAAAAAACTAAATAAATGAATAAATTGGAAACATGGAAAATCATAATAATAAAAATAATGAATTGAATTAAAATAACCATAGTTGTCAAAGAACATTATATATCCAAAAATGTTATTAGTCTATATGCAGTTTTTCCAAAGAGTAATGCTGCCGGACCACAATTGTACAGGGTTTATTTAGTTTCAAGGCCAGTTCAGTTTACTGTGTTCGTTTCATTCCTGAAACTCTGTCTATTATTTCTAGTATATTTCTTGTATTTTTGGTTTGTGTGTGAGTGAGTATGTGTGTATGTCCTTAGTAACTTGCTGCTTGTAACAGAGTCATTTCTCAATTTGGGATTAATAAAGTCCATCTATCTATCTACATTTAAACAATAATCTTCATCAATCATTATCTAAGTGACTAACTGGATTATGCGATTTTTCTATTGCAGTTGGAGGGGGGGGGCAAGGAGGTCAAGGACCAGGTAACTTTATTTATGATTATTGCTGTATTGTCTTATTACAAACAAATGCATTTGTATTTTTGTCAGTATCATTGGTATTAGCTGATCAGGATTTAAATGTATTTCTTCTGTCCCAGCAGGCCGTGGGTATGGTGGGCCAATGCAGCCAGGAGTGTTCCACGGATACCCCCTCAAATCACCCAAAGTGCAAGGTGTGATCACAAACTATAAAGTAACTGTGTTATTCAGAAGTTGCATTCTTCTGTTCATATGATGTGATATGTTCACAGCGACTATTTGAACTTCAGTGTTACCGTTGTCTTACTTATGGCCTGATAACCGTCACTTCTACCGCCCTAAGGTTTTCTATAGTGGGTTTGTTACTGGTTGTAATTTAAAGGAATATGGACTCTCTTTAAGTAATCTAGTCAATTTGTTGCATTTAAAGGGACTACACTGCATTTAAAAGAATGAGCAACATCCCAAATTATTTATTTTAGATATGTTATTTAAGTACTTTGTTGCATATGATCATGTATGTGCAGAATCATTCTGGCTCCTCATTCTCTCAAATATTTTTGTTCTCTTTAGGTGGCTATGGAGCAAAACCTGGAGGTGGCAAACTACCTTTTGGTAAAAATACTTTTTTGAACTGTTTTGCAAATGTTTGGTATAACTGTGGCATCAGTTCAATGAATAATGATGTGTCACATTAAAATGTTTCAGGTTACGGCTTTGGTAATGGTGACGCTGGGTCAAGGCCTGGATATCCTGTAGGAACTGGTGTGTGTTTTTATTTGCTGTTAATTGATATGGAGGAAAAAAGACAAAAGAATGCCTAATGTATTCATTTATTACTGCAGGAGTTGGGCCCGGGGGCATCTCACCTGCTCAGGCTAAAGCTGCCAAATATGGTAACCTACCACATTCATTACCTGGACAATGCATTTCTATCAGGAAAAACATGATACAAGTTGTGTAACATCAGTACAGAACATCTTTGTATTTTACTAAAGTCTGTGATCTCTCTGCTCTAGGATTGGGTGGTGCTGGTGGTGCTGGCACCGGTGGACTTTATCCAGGGCAGGTGCCAGGAGGTATGTTATGTTAGCAAAACTAAAAGTCTATAGCAATGTTAGCAGTCTCATGACTGAAAAGTTAATTCCACACCAGAAACAATGAACAAATTTATGAATAACACAATGAATATGTGAGAGACTTTCTGTATCCACCAGAAATACAAACAAACCCAGCAATTTTAGCTGAAAGCATAATTCTGCTGTAGCAATGCATTCCTTGACTTAAATCTGAACTTTTACTGGACTCACTATCATCTTAAATGGTTAAATGTATTTTTTATTTCTGCAGGAGTGGGGCCCAGCGGCATCTCACCTGCTCAGGCAAAAGCTGCTAAATATGGTAGCCTACCACATTCATGACCTGGACAATAATTTTCTATCAGGAAAAACATGATACAAGTTGTGTAACATCAGTACAGAACATACAGTCATGTGAACAAATTAGGACACCCATGCTAAAGTTGACTAAAAAGAGGAATAAAAAAATAATCTTTAGGAAATTGATCTTAATGCCTTAATTAAAAAAATGAGGAAAAATCCAATCTTTAAGGACACCAATTTTCTTTGTGAATTAATAATGTATCGTAAATAAATAAATGTTCTTCCTTAAAATACAGGGGGCATAAATAAGTACACCCCTATGTTAAATTCCCATAGAGGCAGGCAGATTTTTATTTTTAAAGGCCAGTTATTTCATGGATCCAGGATACTATGCATCCTGATACAGTTCCCTTGGCCTTTGGAATTAAAATAGCCCCACATCATCACATACCCTTCACCATACTTAGAGATTGGCATAGTTTTATTTCAGTTAGCCTAATAGCTGGTTTGATTTGCATTGAGAGATGATTTTATGGAAAGTACCCCATGCCAATCTCTAGGTATGTGGAAGGGTATGTGACGATGTGTGGCTATTTTAATTCCAAAGGCCAAGGGAACTTTATCAGGATGCATAGTATCCTGGATCCATGAAATAACTGGCCTTTAAAAATAAAAGTCTGCCTGCCTCTATGGGAATTTAACATAGGGGTGTACTTACTTATGCCGCCTGTATTTTAAGGAAGAACATTTATTTATTTACGATACATTATTCATTCACAAAGACAATTGGTGTCCTTAAAAGACTGGATTTTTCCTCATTTAATTAATTAATTTAATTAATTAAGGCATTAAGATCAATTTCGAAAAGATGATTTTTTTTTTATTCCTCTTTTTAGTCAACTTTAGCATGGGTGTCCTAATTTTTTCACATGACTGTATTTGTATCTTACTAAAGTCTGTGCTCTCTGCTCTAGGATTGGGTGGTGTTGGAGGTGTTGGAGGTGTTGGCGGTGTTGCTGGTACTGGTGGACTGTATCCAGGGCAGGTGCCTGGAGGTATGTTATCTACCAAAACCTGAAGTCTATAGCCATGTTAACGCCCTTATGACTGAAAAGTTAATTCCACCCCAGAAACAGAATTGTTGGATGGTGAAAAATCTTTGCCTATGGTTTAGAGGAGATAATGATGGTCAAAAAGGAAAGAGAGAGTGGCCACACATTTTACCACAGTCTTCAGCCATACTCACACCAGAGGTTTCTACATGTGATATGCTTTAGATGGCTTATATTATTTTTAAATTTAGATATCTGAAGAATCTGGGTATGCTGTACACAGGTGTTGGTGGATATGGCGTTGCTGGTGCTGGTGGTGTTGGTGGCTATGGAGGTGTTGGTGGTGTTGGTGGCACTGGTGGACTGTATCCAGGGCTGGTGCCAGGAGGTATACTATCTAGCAAAAAAAGAAAAAAGAAAACAAAATGTATATATTTTTGTTTTTGTAAAAATGTTATTATATGCTTCTCTATCTTTGAATATTTTACAGCGGGATATGGAGCTGGGTCCAAGGCTGCTAAATATGGTTAGAACATTCTTTTTTTCTATCATGGAAGCATATTTAAAATCATATTGTCACACATATTTTTTCATTATCTATTCACTCATCCTATAGTAGCTGAAAAACATATATCCTGAGTACTTAATATTACCTTAAGTTTAGTAAGAACCTCTTCATTTATATTGACTTGGAGGGGTACCAGGAGGAGTACCAGGAGGAGTACCAGGAGGAGTTCCAGGAGGGGTTCCAGGAGGGGTTCCAGGAGGTGCACCAGTGGTTGGTGGATATTCACCAGCAGCCAAAGCCGCTAAATATGGTATGGTGTATAAATGGCTTCATGATATGCACTTTTTTAGACTTAACATGCTATGACCTCTACATTTTTTACTTATATCTTCCCAAGTATAACATACTTATTCTATGTAGAGTAAGTATTAGCTATAATTATGTTTTGTCTTACCCCCGCTTGGCCATGTGCAGTGAAGGACTGGGAGGTGCAGGAGGACAATTAGGGACAGGAGGATACAGAGGACTGGGGGGTCACAGGAGGACAATTAGGAACAGGAGGATATGGAGGACTGTGGGGCACAGGTGGAAAATTGGGGACAGGAGGACTGGGAGGAGGTGGAGAATATTCTGCTGCTGCCAAAGCTGATGATATGGAAACAGAATTGTTGCCTGTATTTGTCACGGTTAAAACTGAATTGAACCCAAATGCAGACCATAACACTGAGCCAGAGAAGGTTTAACAGGTTTATTATAAAGTTAAATTGTTCAGGTCTCCAACAATAGGGGAAGAGCAGGTCCAGGTCTACAGAGTGGGAAACAGTTCCAGAGTTCTGAGCAGGAGTGGTACCGTACTGTCCGAGTGTCCGTGGTGAATCCAAATGACGTCCAGTAGTGGAAAGCAGGATGATGGTGGCAGGAGTGAAGCGGAGGCAGGAGTCGGGTTCCGAATAGCTGTAGCACAGGAGAAGATATAAATTGAACAGGCCAAAAACACGAAAGGCAAACAAGCAGGTTTGAGTCAGCAGCGAGACTAACGTGGAAATCTTGGCTATGATCTGACGATGAGTGGCAAGGTTGACCGGGTATTTAAGGCTGAGGTGATTATGGTGAATGAGCTGCAGCTGGAACCCTGACTCCCGCACACCAGACTTCACTCCTGCAATAAAGAACAGACAGAGGGGAGGGGAAGAGCAGAGAGAGAGCTACCTAGCAGCAGTAGGCCTAACAGTATTGATGGTTTAGAGAAGATAATGATGGTAAATATGGAAAGAGAGAGTGGCCACACATTTGACACATCATTTTTATATTTAGATATCTGAAGAATTTGGGTATGCTGTACACAGGTGTTGGTGGGTATGGCGGTGCTGGTGCTGGAGGTGTTGGTGGTGTTGGTGGCACTGGTGGACTGTATCCAGGGCTGGTGACAGGAGGTATAATATCTAGCAAAACAAAAACAAAACATATATAGCCATGTTAGCGACCTCTTAACTAAAATGTTCATTGCATTATTTGTTGTTTTTGTAAAAATGTTATATGCTTCTCTATCTTTGAATATTTTACAGCAGGATATGGAGCTGGTTCCAAGGCTGCTAAATATGGTTAGAACCTTAATGTTTTTGTATCATGGAAGCATATTTAAAATCATATTGTCACACATATTGTTTCATTATTTATTCACTCATCCTGTAAGTAGCTGAAAAGCATATATCCTGAGTACTTAATATTACCTTAAGTTTAGTAAGAACCTCTTCATTTATATTGACTTGGAGGGGTACCAGGAGGAGTACCAGGGGGTGTACCAGGAGGGGTACCAGGAGGAGTACCAGGAGGGGTTCCAGGAGGTGCACCAGTGGCTGGTGGATATTCACCAGCAGCCAAAGCCGCTAAATATGGTATGGTGTATAAATGGCATCATGATATGCACTTTTTCACATTATGTTGTGCTATGACCTCTAAAATTTGTACTTATGCCCTCCCAAGTACAACATACTTACTCTATGTAGAGTAAGTATTACCTAAATTATGTTTTGTCTTGTCCTCCCTTGGCCATGTGCAGTGAAGGATTAGGATGGACAGGGGGACTGGGAGGCACTTGGGGGCAGTTAGGGACATGAGGATATGGAGGACTGGGGGCACAGGAGGACAATTTGGGACAGGAGGATACGGAGGACTGGGGGGCACAGGTGGAGAATTGGGGACAGGAGGACTGGGAGGAGGCGGAGAATATTCTGCTGCTGCCAAAGCTGCAAAATATGATATGGGACTTTTTTGTCAACTAAGGATGAAATCCAATTAACATCAGAAACACCTTTTTTTGTTTTGCTCAAGTCTCTCTTCAATGTTTCCCACAGATTAGAAAGCAATTTGTGGAGCTTACTTATTTTCGTAACAATCAAATATCAAATCAAGGCACGCTGTTGGATGCTGTCCTCCTCTCTTACTCTTTCTTCAATGCCTAATGAATCTATCTCTTTCTCGCCATGACCCTGTCTTTACGATTGAGCAGCACTGGTTGAAGCCTGAAAATATTGTAAACAAATTAATAACATAACTAATTACACTGGTCGGACTGTTCAGCTGTTTCAGACTAATACCTCCGGTTCAGGCTGGTCCACATCCTCAACACGGGCCTTTTTCAGTTGTGGAAAATACTTTTCAATACTCATCTGGATTGAAGCAGCAAACATTCAGTGTAAGAGTAAAAAAAAATACATAACATTATTTATAATAAGTTTATTTGATTCACAGCTGCTACATATAGTGTTTTGACCTCGACAACCCAACTGCAATTTACTGCAAACTTGCGACTAGTTAACTTCCTAAACCAGGCGCAATCACTTGTTTGCTAAGAGTCGGGTTGGGACTCCAACATTAACACACTGACAACATTGTATTCAGAATATAAAATATTTTTATAGCACTTTTAAATGTGTGATTGTGTAAAGGTGTTCAGGAGATACCAACCTTTCATGAACTTGTAAATTTCGCCAGCCGTCTTCTCTCGTTTTCATGGAGACAGACGCTGTGTGCACGGAGTGGAGAGGCTGTGTGTGTGTGTGTGTGTGTGTGTGTGTGTGTGTGTGTGTGTGTGTGTGTGTGTGTGTGAGAGAGACGTGTGAGTGACAGAGAGACGGAGGAGAGCAGGGAAAGGAAATGCAGCTGAACGAATACGCTGCGTGTTTTAAATAGCGTTTAAAAAAAATAAATTAATAACGAAACGCAATATGTGACGGCCGGTGTTGATTGTGTGGCGCACCGCTACAAATTAGTCTATGTGTGGGAAACACTGCTCTCTTGCAAAAGAGATCCTGATCTCAATGAAATTACCTGATTAATTAAAGGCTATAAACCTACTATGCATACTATGTAGATGGAGAGCTTGCACACTGCCTGCGTGACACGCACATCTCAGGCACGGCTCGAGCCGCACCAAAAACATGTGCATGCTAGAAATAGGACCGACGCCTATTTTTCACGCAACACGCAAGCATGTAGGAAGCGTTTCCAGGCAAAATAGAATTTGAAAAGATGTTTATATGTCATTTTGACACAAATACATTTAATAAATGACATTTTGATGTTTGAAAGTCTCTAGGTGTTGACATAAATGCAGATATAAATGTAATTTTAAAAAAAAAATAATAATTATCAATTTTCAAATATTGCATCTGTCAATACAAAACAAAATATTCTGTAGCCTATTTTAACGTCAATACTGCCGATGTTGTCTTTGCTGTAATCAAAATTCTTAAAGTGCTCATATTATGCTTTATGGCTTTTCCCCTTTCCTTTATTGTGTTATATATCTTTTTGTGCACGTTAAAGGTTTACAAAGGGAAAAAGTCCAAAGTCCCCCCCAAAGGGACTTACCATCTCCAACAGAAAACACTGTTCACAAACTGCTCCAAACAGCTCTACTGTAGTCCAGCCTTTACTTCCGTGACGAACGTGCGTCACTTTGTAACACACGTTATAATGCTCGCCTAGCTGCTAGCATGGCACGCCCTCATACTCTGCTTCTGACTAGCTAGCAGTACTTACTGCGCATGTGTGACTCCCACCAAAGATGGAACAGAAGTGAGAGGTCTCACTCTGTAGCTAAAACAGAGAGCTCAACACACAGGGTGAAAATAGGAGCTCCAGCAGTGTGCAGTACAACAAATATATGGTGTTTTTTCAAAATTAAACCACATAAACCTATTCTGGTATAACCTCTAAATACAATTATGAACCTGAAAATGAGCATAATATGAGCACTTTAACATGAAGTATACTACTGCTTGAGTGCAGTAAATTTCCACAACTCTCTCCCCATCGAAATATGTTCAAACAAATGTACAAACACAAAAATATTGACAAAATAAAAGTTGAAAAACACGCTATTATTTCATTTTATCAATGGGAAACATACATGTGTACAGACAAGGCTAGCAGCAGCACGTTTCTGGTGTGCAAAGACATAGAAAACACCATGCAGCCGCCACGCAACAGAAACGCCACACTCACGCCACACAGGCAGTGTGCAGGAGCCCTTACTCCGGTACTCAAATCACTTCATTGGCTCCCGGTACAATACAGAATCACTTTCAAAATCCTGCTAATAGGGTGCCTGGGTAGCTCACCTGGTAGAGAGTGCGTCCATATATAGAGGTTTACTCCTCGACGCAATGCTTGCTGCATGTCATTTCCCCTCTCTCTCCCTTTCATGTCTTTAGCTGTCCTATAAAAAATAAAGGCCTTAAATGCCCAACAAAAAAAAATCTTTAAAATCCTGCTAATAGTCTATGAATCACTTAATGGTTTAGCTCCTCAGTATATCTCTGACTTGCTCACTGATCACAACCCCATCAGGCTTCTCAGGTCACAGGCAGAGGTCTTCTAGTTATACCCAGAATTAGATGTGTGTGTGTGTGTGTGTGTGTGTGTGTGTGTGTGTGTGTGTGTGTGTGTGTGTGTGTGTGTTGTGTGTGTGTGTGTGTGTGTGTTTTGTGTGTGTGTGTGTGTGTGTGTGTGTGTGTGTGTTGTGTGTGTGTGTGTGTGTGTGTGTGTGTGTGTGTGTGTGTGTGTGTGTGTGTGTGTGTGTTTTGTGTGTGTGTGTGTGTGTGTGTGTGTGTGTGTGTGTGTTTGTATGAATTTGTATGGTCACAATGCTCAAACCAGGCCCCCTGGTACCTATCATTACAACTTGGATAGTGCCTGCTTGATAACGCTTTTGATGCAAAACCAGTGAAATAGAGGTAATGCTCACTTCGGCTGCAGGGGTTGTTTATAGTACAAACTGTATCAATCATAAAGTCTGCTCTTAATTCTTAATTGTTCGTTGTTTTAAATACTCTAAATTGAATTGCCAGTAAACTCACTCCAATTTTCCTATATTAAACCATACCACCAGCTTTACGTGGAAATACATTTGTCTTCCACAGGAGCAGGGGGACTAGGAGCAACAGCAGGACTGGGAGGAACAGGACTGGGAGGAACAGGA
Source organism: Sander lucioperca (assembly GCF_008315115.2). Lineage (NCBI taxonomy): Eukaryota > Metazoa > Chordata > Actinopteri > Perciformes > Percidae > Sander > Sander lucioperca. Next base: position 3,519,704 of record NC_050177.1, read on the forward strand.
GGACTGGGAGGTGGAGGATACTCTGCTGCTGCTAAAGCTGCTAAATATGGTAACTGGAATTCAATTTCTGCAAAAGAAAATGGAAAATGTATTGCAGACCAAAACCATTGTATTTACGTAGTATTTTAAGTGAGTGTGTATGATTGCATGATTAACTTTTGCATTAAAGGTCCAGGTGGTACAGGAGTAGTTCCAAGTGGTGGTGCAGGTGGAGGAGGAGTACCTGGAAGAGTCCCATTTTTTCCAGGATATGGATGTAAGCATGCCCCCACAGACCTTTGATCTACATGAGTAATAAAAAAATATTACTTTGGCAAAAGTCTAAGGATCACTTTTTAATTTACCCTTTTCTGGGTATGTTGTGTTGCAGCTTTGGCGGCTGGTGCTAAACCTCCTAAATATGGTGAGACTATGATCTTTACCATTTGACGTAGTGTACCATGTCATAAGGTGTGGCCTGACTTATTATTCGTATGCGATGCTGATCTACTCACTGAGGTTTATGTACAACACAATATTACATAGACCCAATGTTAACAATCACACATTTTTGAAAATTGCGCCTTAAAAGCATTAATGCATTTAATTTGGTTTTCTAAAATGCTAATAGCAGCTTACAGATACATTCTGTCAACTGTAATGTTTTTATTCATAACAGTTTAAGAGAAATTAGTTATTTATTCACTCCCTAACAGGAGTCCCAGGAACAGGCCTAGGAGGAGGCGGAGTTCCAGGGGGAGCAGGACAGGTACTTCCTGGTGGTGCCGGCTATGGTGGTAAGTTTGTTTAATTTAAAAATCTGTGTAGTTTTTTTTACAATGAAAGGGCCTTTGCTTCCTTTATGATAATTCAATATGCTCTAACATTATGTTGCCTCCTAACAGGTTATGGAGCTGGTGCTGGAGTGAAACCCCCAAAATATGGTAAGATTTTTTTTCTTAAGTAGTTAAGTAGTCATTTGAATCATCTTTATGCTTTCTGGACCTTACATCATATGTTAATGAGATTAAGATACGTATGTGGTAGATGTGGTTAATTGAAGAAAAATATAAATGTTTAGCATCACTAGTTAGAGTGCATGTGTTAATATAGTAATTTGGGTGTTTCAGTTGGACAAGGGCCTAGTGCAGGATTTGGTCTGGGATTGGTACAGGAGTACCTGGTGTAGTACTGGGAATAGGAGAAAACCGCAGAAGAAATAAGCATAAAATTATATAAATACTACACATTGTAAATTTCTTAAGTACAATGATCCCCTTACCCCCACCAATACATTTCTGGAAGAAACTTAATAATAAACAACCTAGGCTAAAATACTCTACCCTGCAACGTACCACAAACACGGGAGGCCTGGCCCTCCCCAACTTTAAACTATAGTCACCTGCAAGACCTTGCCTTTGCAGGTATGTGTCCAAAAAAGTTTATGCTAGCCTATGGCCCTATTATCACCAACACATTGACCAACTTTAAACAGGTGGAGGAGCAACTACGCTACACCAAAAAGTGGCATTTGAATACCCCAATATGGCACAATGCACACGTAATGTCTGGTAACAAACCCTTTGCTTGTAACCAGTGGAGTGACAGAGGTATTTATACTTTAGACCAGCTATTCAATGAGAAAGGTATGTTGAGTTTTGAAGACTTGAAAGCTAGTTTTGAGGTCCCCAGGACATCCTTCTTCTTTTATCTTTGCTTAAGATCAGCCCTAAAATGTTATGGAGTGCCATGGGGAAACAGTCTTGAGGCGCACCCAGTCATTAAATGGTTTGTTGATTTTCCTGTGAGAGGATCAGTGTCCAAGATTTATGCTAAACTGATGCAAGTATCCATGGGAGAACTCCCAATAGTAAAGAAATGGGAGCGAGAGCTGAGCCCTGAGGGGAACGCAATTAATTGGGAGACAGTTTGGGACATTTTCCACTGTTCCAAGAACCCAAATCACCAGCAGATCCACTTCAACATATGTCATAGGACATATTGGACTCCTCAGAAGAGATATGTCTCTAAAGCCATTCCCGCTCTCTTGCACGTTCTGTCAACCTGAACAAACTGGAACTTCCCTGCACATGGTCTGGGAAACATAAAACAACATCAATAATATCTGATGTGATAGGATGTTGACTTCCTACTGACCCGATTGTTTTGTTACTTAATGATGACTCTAAATTACACCTGCTTGGGAGACAGAGGAAAATTTGGCTAGCCGGCTCAACCACAACCAAGAAAATGATAGCTCAACGCTGGCTCCCCGCTCACTCGCTTTGTATAAAACAGTGGTTGGCGTATTTTCTAGATATAGTTATGCATGAGCTCTCTACAGCAAGGATTAACAAAGCCAAATCATCAACTATCAACCTATGGAAAAGTGCAGCAGCGCAAATATCAGACCTAATGACCTCAACACCACAAGAACTAGAGGAGAGCGACTAGGCAAGGTGTGATTTCTGTTTATTTGTTTGTTTTGTTTTCCTCAAGACCGCAGAGGGTGGGAGAGGGTTTTTGTTCTTGTTCAATTGTGTTTCTCTGTTTTGTATGTTTGAATATAAAAAGAAATAAAAAATTGATCTAAAAAAAATAAATACTACACATTCTTGTTTCAATACTTACTGTAACTTATACTACTTAGTATTAGATTTTTTTAACTGTTAACTAATGATGGAACCTGCTCCATTTCCTTCGAATAGGAGTTTCAGGAGGAGCTGGAGCAGGGTTAGGAATAGGTGGACTGGGAGGGGCAGGAGTACCTGGTGCAGTACCAGGACTAGGAGGTGGACAATACTCTGCTGCAGCAAAAGCTGCTAAATACGGTAGCTGAAATGAGCACACAAATACTACACATTCAAAGACATTTGCTTGTGAATAAACTAATTCTGATAGGAAGGGAACCATTTTTAAACTTAATTAGGAGTTTCAGGAGGAGCTGGAGCAGGGTTAGGAACAGGAGGACTTGGAGGAGCAGGAGGATTTCCTGGTGCAGGACTAGGAGGTGGACAATACTCTGCTGCTGCAAAAGCTGCTAAATACGGTATAATAAATAAGCACACAAGCACAAATATCACACATTCAGTAACGTATAACTTGATTCTGATAGGAACTGTTCAATTTTCAATTTCTTTTATAAATATTTTCTCTCCTACCTTATATTTTATTCATTGGTGCATAAACTACACATTCAGACTAATTTTCTTCTGATTTTAATAGGTCTGGCACCATTTAAGGGTATTGTACATTTGATTCAACTTGCTCTATTTCCCTTTATTATTTGTTACAGGAGGAGCTGGAGCAGGGTTAGGAACAGGAGGACTGGGAGGGACAGGAGGGACAGGAGGGACAGGAGGAACTGGAGGAGTTGTACCTGCAGGGGTTGGGGCTGAAGGTACTGCATGTGCATGTGTAGTAAAAGACAGTAGAAGCACTATTATTTTACCATTGTCATTACTAAAAGTTTGTGTCAAGATAAAGATATTGATGAGGATATGTTTTTATGCAGGATATCCGGGTGGTGTAAAACCACCAAAATATGGTAAGGAGAACCTGGAAACTCTTGTAATGATTTTTTTGTCATGTTATACGAATGAAAAAATCCTATTTCCCAAATCATCTGCTGAAAGTTTCGATCCAACCTAAGTAAGGTAGCCCATACGTGATTCCCTTTAGCTATGTCCTTTAGCCCTTCCTAGGGGTTCCCAAGGAATTCCCTGGCCAGATGGGATATGTAGCATATTCTGGGTCTGCCTTGTGGTCTACTCCCAATTGTACATCTCCACATAGAGCTGTCCAGGAGGCATTCTTATCAGACGCCTGAACCACCTCAGCTGAGTGCAAAAGGAGTAGTGGTTCTTCCCCAAGCTTCTTTGGGATATTTGAGCTCCTGGCCTCGTCTAATGGTGAACCCAGCCACCCTGCGAGGATAACTCATTTCAACCGCCTGAATCAGCAATCTCATTCTTACCCAAAGTTCCTGACCATAGGTCCTCTCAATCACCAAGTTTCTCTGCCATTGCCCACACAAGCCTTTAAGAGCCGGTGCTAACCGAGAGGTGAACCCAACTATATCTAGTTTGGACCACTGCACCTGTGCACCAACTCTGGCTTCTTCCCTACTAGAGAGGAGACATACCATGTCTCTAGTGCACACTTACATCTGACCCTTACATCCGCATAGCCGGTGGTGGGCCCGCAAGGCTGCATCGGCTGAACCTGAATGGCCCCAATGGATGTGGGCTTAGAATTGGCTCAATGGTGTTTTTTGCCTCCAACAGCGCCTTCCAGGCAGCTAACCCTAACCATAACCCTAAACATAACCATTGCCGCGCTGCCTGGGAGGAGACCTTGGGGGCAAAAATCACCAAAGACCTTAGAATTGCTCTTAGTCAGAATCTCTCCTGACTTAGCTCTGTCAAACATCATCTGTCAAAATTTTGCCTTGGATGACCCTATCATGAGTTATTGTCAATGCAAACCCCTCCACGATGTTAGGGAAGCTACTCTCATCTGCTGATAAGTTATGCCAATTAATTGTTTGTTTATACTTTTGTCATTCACAAATGAGGTCACATGAGACACAGCCATCTTCTAACCGTATACATACTGGGAACTTTTCTCAGAAGGCAAAGCACTGCTACTTCTGCTACTTAGGTGGAGTGATTTGCTCGCAGCACCTGAGAAGCCCCTCGGTGAAGAGCAGAGAGTTCGCCTAGAGTTTGCCTGGAGTTCGCTCAGAGATGGAATAATAATCACTCCGCCCAAGTAGCAGTGCTTCGCCTTCTGAGAATAGTTCCCAGTATGTATACGGTTAGAAGATGGCTTTGTTTCATGTGACCTTGTTATTTGTACACGCTGTGACTATACAAATCACAACATGTAAATAGGAACATGTTGCCGTTATTTTGTCACTTATTGGGAGCAGTAGGCTAGATGGAGCCGGTTACCTCCAGGATCTGTGCTAAGCTAGGCTAACGGTGGGTGCGTCAGATAGAGTTACAGCACGGGGAGACGGTGAATAAGCTAAAGTCCCAATAAGTCGGCATGTTCCTTTAAATAACAGTAAATATCAGATGATAGGGTCAGTCCCTGACAAACACCTATCTAGATTGGCCATTTTGCAGTGATATTCAGCCTTCATATAGAGAGAAATACATTGTAGAAGAAGCAAAGGCCAATTAAAATCTTCCTTAAAACTGATTCTGCTGCTGTTAACGTGCTGTTGGTGTTGTCTCTTCATCAAGACAAGAGGTCAAGTCCACAATAAGGTCAATAAAGAGGGAAAAGTCAGATACCTTGGAGCCATTGTTAATTTGTTTATTTTAGTTGGAGACAAACTTTTACAAAAGCTGTTTATATTGTAATGTAGCAGATAACAGTGGCATCAATTTGCTGACCTTGTGTGTGCCTCTCGCAGGAGGCGTCACTGGAGTAGGACTTGACGTGCCAGGAGCTACTCCAGGTACAGGTGTCAGTGGTATCCCAGATGGTTCTGCTGTTTTGGTGCCAGGTAAAGCTTAGACTAGTTTCTTAGATGAGCCTTTTAATACATTTTGCATTGTGAATTGTTATTTTAATTAATTAATTATTGTTTTTACAGCAAAGGATGCAGGTCCTGCTGGAACTCCTCAACCAGGTACAGTGAAATGCCAATACTCTGTATTTCGTAAGACATTTACTGTACACACATTTACACATCATGTATATTTTTTGCAGTAACTCTATAAAGCATATTGGAGGAAAAGGAAGAAGTGCCATTTCCACTTATATTTAGCAATTGCACTCTACCTTGGGGTAACTGCAATAGTACTGTGCCGTCATTTATCCCCTCGACATTTTTTCCCAACCATTTCCTGCCCACAAGAGTCATGTTGTTTGTATTGCTAGTGCTACCAGCTATTGACCACCTCTAGCTTACAGCCTCACAGCTGTGGCAGTATCATACTGTAGTCCACCTCACAGCTTTTGCCTTTTCTAGTCTCTCTCATTCTACGCCTGTTTAAAGTACAATGGATGAAACTGGAACCTGTTGTCTTTTGGCAGAGCCAACGCCTATTGCTGCAATTGGCCAGACCGCAGAGGTCCCACGGCCCAGTAAGACCTGTTTGCATGAAACCTTTGACCATGAAGTGAAATCTGTGGAATTTAATATATATATATATATATATATATATATAAAATACATTACAATTCAACTAATATTTGATATAAAGTATATACTTTATATCAAATATTAGTTGAATTGTAATGTATTTGCCACTCTGATGTAGTATGGAAAGGTCCACTCAGTATTTCTCCCAAAAGTCACACTTGTTCATTATTCAAACACGTGTTTTGCATGTCACTGTTTTAAGCAGCATCTAGATTTAGTATCTTAATAGTTATAGATTTAAATCTTAAAAGCACAATCTATTATCCAAATTAAACAAAAGTGTAACCCCACCACCTATGGAACCTGTTAATGTTTTTGGTTAGTTCTTTATTGGATTACCAGAAGCCTTCACTGCTATATATTTATCTGTTTGTCTAAATATACATTTATTTAATTATACAATATAGGAACATGCTCAATTTATATGGCCAGAAATGACAGCATGGAACTTTAAATTCTTAATAAGAGATGTTCACCTCCTCAAATACTTGAGTTTGGACACCTGCAGAAAACTGTCCCTATATTCTGCTTTATTTTTGGACTGTAATGATAGGCACTATTAAATCATTTCTTTCAGCATTACACGTGATCTATGATCTTATAAGTGAATTTAGTGTTTATGCCACCAGCATTGTAGTGCTGAAAGAAAGGTAGATTTAGTCTGACTGATCCCTGCCCATCCACCATTATTATGTCAGTTGTGGCCACAGTCTTTCTCTTTTTCTCAACAGTACTTGTCTTGTGCACTCCTTTCCTTTTTACTAACATTGTGCTTGATGGATTACTTTTATGCATATAATAGCTGCACTTTCTGACTAATGGCAAATGTAATTTATTCATTTAGTAAACATTCAGAAGGAAGTAATAGATTAATGATGGAATCGTTTTCCCACATTTGATTGCTCCTAAATGTCTAATAATGTTTGTTTTGACAATATATATGCTTGCACTTTTAGTGTTACAGTTCAAGCTCTACAGCAGGGGATTTTTGTGATATTTCCAGGGTTTCAATTTAAAAAAAAACATTGATATTGATAATAACGTGACATTTGATCTACAGTTTTATAAAGTTGTATATGAACTGTGAATCCCCTGCTACTGTATAGAACACTAACTTGCAGTAGATTGTTGTTTCGTACGTCCGCTGCTATGGTCTGCTGTCTTGACACAATTTTCTTGTCATCTTTGTTATATATTGAATTATTTTGAAAGGATCTATTGTTCCCGTTGTTCCTGCTTGTTTTTTTTCCATACATTCCTTTTCCAACATGCAAAATGTGGTTCTGTTTTTCTAGTTTCATCATTAACAGCAGCTGCATATTTCATTATAATTAATGTAATTGAACCAAACAGACAATATTATGGAAATCAGTCATATTTTCAAAGACAATTTGACTGACTTTGCTTTTTTATTCTTTTTTTGCACTTTGTACTCTTGTGCTGGAGGTGTGAAAACAAATGGTGGGTTCAAAATAAGTGCATATTTTTGTAGTTCATTTAATTCTGTAGTGTGTCTTAACTTGTTTTAATGTACTTTTATTCCTGGCTGCTTTGACAGTTTCTGGTGGAATTATTCAGCCTAGTGGTAAGTTGCACATATAAAATTGTTTTTAATTATTTGTTGTACTGAATATTATACTTACATTAGATATAATGTACTGTAACTTGATGATACTTTATTTTATTTCACAGCTGGCACAAGTGTTGATAAATATGTTTTTAAAAAATCCCTCATTTTACATACAAAAGAATTCTCAACAATCTATTATTTTGTACAGCTTGTATTCAGAGGTATTGCAGTACCCTCTGGTGGTAAAATTAGTTTTCTTTTTTCTTTTTCATGTGCATTGATTGTGAGCCAATGTTTTTTTTTTTTTGACAAGTGTGTTTGTGTGTGTGTGTGTGTGTGTGTGTGTGTGTGTGTGTGTGTGTGTGTGTGTGTGTGTGTGTGTGTGTGTGTGTGTGTGTGTGTGTGTTAATTAGTTAACAGATTGATGGTTTGCCAATATTGAAACTTTTATCTATGTTGTTTTTAGCCCTCAAGGTATGTTTTGTCTGGCCACATGGTGGAGACAAAGACAGATACAACAGCTGTCAGTGGCTATAATAATACAAACACTGCTGTTTTCAGGTGTTGGTGTTGGCACAGGTGGCAAAGCACCTAAACCATTCTTACCAGGTAAAGATGGCTAATAAATTATTCATCAGAATTGATTTGTACAATAATGAATATGTTGCAACCTAACCTTTCTCAGATTATCCTGCTTGTGGTCCAAAATGCATTAAGTTGATCTTGCATTCTATTGCCACAATATCATCATTAAATCAGTTGTTCCTATAGGTACTGGACATTTAGTATTACCATAAAAATAAATGTCCCTTATCTGCTGTGTGTGACTCTGCAGCAGAAAAAGAGCACAGTTGTGTGACTGAAGAATATTTGTTAAATAATGCATACAGTTAACCTAATTTGTTCTAAAAAAGTCCTGATCTTTACAGAAGTACAACTTCTACATGCAACCCAATGTTTGCAAATATAATTTCAGAATCATCCTAATGATGTTATCAATAAACATTTTATGATCCTATTCAATATTATAGATCACGCTGTCACACACTGGGCTGTATTTATCTTAGTGTGCACATTCTGTCTGGACAGTTAATGACTCAACTTGAATCGATAAAAGCAGCAGTTAATATATAAGGAAAAGCTGCATGAGGCCTTTCTCTACCCAATTATTCCTCCAACAGACTGAACAGTCATCAGTTTGATGCATCTGCAGGTTTGCAGTTTTGATGTTTTTTCGCTATTCTGCACTTTTTTACTTGTGATGGACTTGAGACCAAATCCAAGGAGTTTTTCCTGCATTTCATTTAGTCCAACTCAGTCAGTCAAATATTAACACAAATTGCATTGTCCCTGAGAGGGAAGTTGACTGCAGGAGCCAGTGCTGTAGAAAATAAAAACAAACTAAGAAACATTGAATACTAATGTCAAAACATACAGTATGGGGTAAAAAACATGTTAAAACATTAGATACACTATCAAGAAAAATTAACAATACATTTTTCTTTACATGTCATTTAGAAGGACGCTTTTATCTAAAGCGACTTACAATTGCTATATATGTCAGAGGTCGCGGGCCTCTGGAGCAACTATGGGTTAAGTGTCTTGTTCAGGGACACACTGGTTAATGTATCACAGTGGGAATCAAACCCGGATCTCCCACTCCAAAGGCATATGTCGTTGAGTAATCTCAGATTTGATTGTAGTTTTTGCAAGTTCAACATGGATTATAGGTCAAAAGTTGAATGAACGAGTACTTATGCCCTTTCGATTTGTTACAGGTTGAGTCGTTGTTGCCCATAACACGCTAGCATTCTGCTAATGAATGCTGATTGGTCAGTGAAGGACTGATTACGATCGGAGATCCCGCTTGACGGCATCCGAAGCAGAACCAGAATGTCAGAGTGAATATTTCGGCATGGCCTTTAAAACATTAGCAAACCTCTTTCTAGCCCGTGTATTGACAGGGAGTCACCTGTCGTGTATGCGGGAGATCTTCGCTGTTGTCGATGCCTCGAGAGAAAAAAGGAAGCGACTCAGAGCTCGCCGTAAAGCAGTATCTCTGGCCGTATATGTGTATGACGTCATTGACATTTTAAAAGGCTTTTTAGAACAAAAAGCCACTTTAAAAAAACATCAAACACTCAGCAGTGTGTATTTTCTTAGCCTCCCCTTTCAAATGCAACATTCAAATTACTAGACAAAAAATTATATCCTGAGAAAAGTGGATTTTGAGGGGTATAGCTCCATAGAGTCCCATTCACTCTGCACTGGCCTGTGAGCGCCCCCTATATGGAACTCTGGTGGAACTGCAACCAGTTCAGAAGCCGGAAGTAACGAGAGAGTGGAACTTCTTCCCTTATTAGAAATTCTTTGCTAGCTTACTGAGAAGCAACGTGTCCATCAGGCTCAAGTTTATACACTTTCTTGTTTGTAAAACTGCAACATATTGAACAGTAAATGGTCACAGTAAAAGACAAGCGCTTTTGGTCGTCATTCGAAGCCATTCCACTACAGGCAGAGTTACTCTCCACGGCTGATAAAATGCAACGATATTTACGTGTAGCAAGCCTCAACATTAATTCCCGACATGTTTATATCTGTCAGCCGCTGATGTACCGTCACCTGTTGGGACATACATGCTGTCCGTACCGTCTCTGGTTCTGGCTCTGACCACGGGAACAGAAACAGGACAGCTCACTTCAACGCAGCGTAATAACTCCTGAAAATAATATCCATCTCGCAAATGTATTTGTCTCTGCAGTCATCTCAACCATCGAATACAGCGACAGGAAAATAATACAGCTTTTTTTTTTTTCCTGTGAAGAAATGTGTCGCGGTGTTGGTAAATTCTTCAAAAAAACAATGCACCACTAAATGCTGCGTTAAAATGCGTTGTAACTCGCGTTACTGAGATTGTAACGAGTATAATATTACCGAAATTTAATTAGTAATGCGTTATATTACTGCGTTACAGCAAAAAGGAATACATTACTGTAATTGCGTTACTTTTGTAACGCGTTACTCCCAACACTGCTGTTAAATTACTTTTACTGCGTAGGTACAGGAGCAGGTGTTGCTCCAGCCGGAGGTGGATATCCCTATGGTGGAACCTATGGAGGCAAGTTTTCTATAAACATTTATTGACTTGGTTTAAATTGCAGTGACTATTACTGTTATGCTTTCTGCTTGTAGAAGTGTATTTCTGCTATTAACAAACCACTCCAGAGTTTATCCAAAGGGCAATTTCTTAGCATATTTATGTTTTTTGGGATTGTTTACCCTTTTGCATGTGCAAGATAGCTCATACTTTGTTGTTGTGCTTTTTTGTATCTGTGGGTGGAGCAGGAGGAGGAGCAGGAATCCCACTGGCAGCAGGAGGTTATCAAGGTCAGAACACACCTACATTTCATTTAACATATAACATTTACATTTATGGTGAACTTTAAGAACACTGGACACAGGTGTCAGTTAAAGGTGCTGTAGGTAGGATTGCAAAGATTCAGGACTTAGCCAAAAAATTTGAACATCATCAACTTCTCAGTCCCTCCCCCCTTTCCGCTAAAGCCCAAAACGGTTTCCTAAGCCCCTCCCCCCACAAGGGAGAATGAATGCGTGTGCATGAGCAGTGATTGATACACAGTTAGACACACCCCCCCCGGCCATGATTGGAGCATCTGAACAGGGAGCTGTGGATTTTTGCAAATCACACTACTAATTTTTTTAATTACCTGCTTCATGTAGTTCTACTCGAAAATAGAGTCAGTTTCAGCAAATATGACAGAAAGTTAGTTTTATAAGTCTTACCTGCTGCACCTTTAATGGGGACTCATAATGCATAAATAGTGCTTATTTCCCCTGTGAAGATACATTTTTCTTTTAAGTTATATTTTTTCATTACAAGATTGGTTCAATTATTGCCATTTCTTGTTTGAGCCAGCCCTCGACACAAATGAGAAGAGTTGACCAACCAGACAATAATGCTACTTTTCTCTGTCATCATGATTCAGGGGGATACAGGCCATATCATCATGGTTATGGCCATGGTATGTATGAGAGGAGAGGAGGCTGACAGCACTAATGCACAATGTTCCCCCAACTTAAAAAAAACAACAACCTAAAACGTTCTGCCTAGTGCTCAAAGTGACAGTTGGTCAGGAGATGCCATCGCATCACATTTCCTGTGCAGGAAACAGACCAACATGCTGATAAGTTTCTGTATGGGGCGTAGTGTCAGGAAGGAGAAGCCATCTGGATACATTTGATGAAGAAAATCAACTGGTGTTTTAGTGGAGGCAGTATTTCCAGTCTTTCTGGAGCTGGTTTACAATCCTGTGTTGGACAGCTCTAGGTAAACCATGTCACCACACCTAAGTCAGTCTTCTGTCTCTTGTGACAGGTGGGTTGGCGTATCCCTCTGCAGGTGGACTGGGAGGTGCTGGTGCTGGAGCTAAACCACCCAAACCAGGTAGTGCAACAGGCCTGTTACTGTTACAGCACATGGAAACATAGTGTATATGTGTTATGAACATGAGTCTTATAGCTTGGAAAAGCTCCTGAGTGGGGCAGATGTTGACAAACACTGTATATTAAGATCCATATGTATCTGTACTTAATATTCCACCCTGCTTTCCCCTTAAATATTAATAGAAGATTTTTAGTACTGTTACTTGACTGTTAGTCAAGTGCTGTTTTGTCTCCTTTCATTGTGACAAAGATCCTGCTGATGAAATTAGAATGACTGAATGTATTACAATTCATTGTATTAAAAGATCCTTTACATTATGCACATCATCTATTTAGTATTTTATCTCAGAAACTAAGAATTCATGTATAGTGAAGTTGTTATATACGCTAGTTATATAGCCAAATGTTTGACAGAATCCAGCTCCACCACAGGCAGTAATCCCTGCAGTGTTACAGTACCGTTAGGAGTTTGTAAATGGCGCAAGTCAACAACACAACATTTCCTGATAAAGACTGATTACTTATACTGTAACACTGTGTGCAACATCAAAGGTTGACTGAAGATAACACAAACCCCTGGAGAGTCTTGCCCTGAAATAGCAAAACTCTGCCAGAGGACGTTTGGATGAGCTTGTTACTGTGACCTCAGCTGAGCCGTTGGCTGGCTCACTTCAGGGGGAGAAATGACAACAGCTATAGGAACCAAAAAGCGGATAATAAAGTTATACTCACTGTACACAAAATCATAAGAATAGACACATTATCATGATTTGTTTATGTGCTTTTCATTTGAACAGGCTACGGCAATCTTGGAGGTGGCAGTGTACATCAGCAAGGTGAGGAGCGCCGCATGTTTGTTCAATGTTTTCTGCTCTGTTTCCTCCTGTATTATCCTCTTTTTTTTCCCAAAACAAAACACAATAGTGGGTCAATTTGGCACACATTTCACTTCAGCTGTCCACACAGACTTCTGGCCCTGCCTCTTCTCCTCCTGCTCCTCCTCCTGCTCCTCTGCCCATCAGTGAGGGATGAGTTTAATCATACAGCAACAGCCAACACTGTAGCCTCCTCTAACTGCCCCACAAATACTGTACAGGCTAGTTGTTGAAACTCATGGCCCTAATCCTTCTCCCAATGGCTAGAGAGATATTTGTCCGTGTGAACTGCTTCAACACATGGTTTAATAACTTTCCTCATTTGCCAGTACAGTTTTTCCCAACAGAAAGCTTTGCCAAATGGTGAAAAATAGGTAAAGTTGTCATATTCACTGTACGTATTGTATGTGTCAGTTTTTACTAGATTCCCTGACATCTCTTTATATATTGAATGACCCTAGTCATATTGTCAGTTTACAAACTGATGACATTTTTCTATAACTGCTTTTTAATTTTACAGGTGTGGCTCCTGTGGTTCCTGGTTATGGAGGAGGTTACCCCCAACAGTACTACCAAGGTACTAGAACTGCTCCCTGTGCATGTGTCTTATGTGTCTGTGCACAAAGTAAAGGTTTAATCTTTTACTTAATGATGAGGATGCTGTCGAATTTTCTGTGTGTGTGTGTGTGTGTGTGTGTGTGGAGGATAGACATAATTACGAAACACAAGCCCAGGTTTAAACATAATAAATATCACATCATTTTGACTTGGTTTAATGTTGATTTTTGATGATCTATACTTTCTGTTTCATGAAAGTACCCATTACCATGTTTACTTCAGTATAGGTACTGAAAGGTCTTTGAACCCTTTTCATTCATAGTTTGTCATCATTGTGTCACTCTGATACGTTAGCCAAACTTCTCCACATAGACAAGGATTTAGAACACAGACAATTCTTTAACTTTTCCCTGTTTCTGGATCAGGAGGTGGATTAATGCCCAACTGTCAACAGCCAGGTAACACAGCTGGATGGATGAAAGGACAGGAAAACTGACCCATCGCTTCTCTCTTAGAGCTGAGAGCATAAAGAAAGGGAGAGGGGAACTACTGCTGAATGACAGGAAATTTCCCCAATTTATTAAGTTTCTTCTCATCCAATTAATGAAAACCACATGTTGAAAATATTAGTTAATGGCTCATTAGTCCTCTATGTTTGACAAGGTATCTTGTCCACCTTCTCTCCTTCCCTTTATGCTGGAAACTTTCACCTAAACACAATGCAACTCCAGCTTCTGCACACTTCCACTTTGTGGGTTTTCTATGTAATCTCCCATACAAAAACACAATTTTGATTTGATGTGACGTGATGACATGATTTAATTTGATCATGAAAACACATAGAATTCTGATTACTTATAAGTAATATATATATAAATAATTAATAGTCACTTGATTTCTTTAGCTCATACCAGCAAAAAGGACTTTTCGCTTTTAACATCATTTATTCCTAACATCTTACACTCAACTTGTTAACACACATGGGAGGCTGACTTTGCATAAGGGAATTAAATTGTGTTTGAAAAATGACAACCTGCGTTTTTCTCCTCTGTGTACCTAATTACAGAGAGATTAATTGGATTAGTATAGACAGTGGAGCAAATTGAAATTATATGTAATCTTCCTCCCATTTGCAAAATACATCAGAGGAAAATTTGTCTGTGTCAGAGCTCACATTATTCAAATTTCAGCCACTTAAATGGGGCAAAACCACAATAGCCTTCCCTCTGCCAAGCTTTAAATAAGATTAATTTTCTGTGTCTTTTAAAAGCAAAATACAGACCGGAAAACATCGCTGTATGTGCAGGTCTGGTTAGCTGAATACACTGAGAGCACCTCTGGATCAGACAGACAAAGTGATTTCATTTTAGCATTAGTCTAATGGCACCATCTCATCTCTCATTTGTCTTTGTTGTTGTCTAGGTGGATATGTACCAGCCCCACTGACTCCTCAACAAGGTACCAAACACCCACCTCCTCACATCGCTCCATGCACCCAAAAACACCACATACATGTGTACCCCTGCACCTCAACCCATTTTCCAATTTCTCTCTCTCTGCTTGTTGGCAACATGTCATATTATTTGACTGAGATTGGAAAAGGGTGGAGTGGTACTGTGTGTGCTTGTCAGTACAGATGACACGGCACAACCAGTACGTTGAACTCATGATAATCTGCATTTTCCTGAACATCTGAGATTAGGCTGGTGGGATTATTTGAAGGAAAGTCCATCTGGTTTCTTTAATAACTACATTTACCGGTTTGATCCCTGGCAGTATCTGAGGTATCGACAGCTTTCGAGGAGACCTGTGTGAATGAATTAAAAGATAAATTTCACTCTGGGTGCACCAGTTTCCTTCCACAGTCCAAAGACATGCATGTTGATCAGTGACTCCAAAATAGCTTGAAGTGTGAATTGTGAGTGTGAATGGTTGTCTGTCAGTTGCAGACAGTTAGTCAGTCTGGCTGATCGCCGGCGACTTGCCACCGGTATGCATCGGTGCTCATACAGATGTTACCCGCTGATAATGCCGACGTCCTGGTAGGGACGGTTAACACTACCTCTGATGAGCACCACTCTCCCCTGGTGAGTGAGCTAATCAGGGAGCTAACTAATGCTCAGTTTGCACTGTAGCTGTTAGCGCTCCCCGTTTCCTCCAACTCTCTCTCCCTTTGTGATCATGAGCTCTGTATGAGCACCGATCTCCCACGGAAACCTCACCCGGGTAGTGCACGGTGCAGAACAGCAGCACTTAGCTAGGCAGTGGGAGCACTATGCCAAAGGTCTGCTATATAGAAATAACAGGCTATAGAATGCTGTGATTGACCAATAGAGTATTCAACAAAGCTGTGTATTAAAAAACACTTAGCAACCAAGACATCCCTGTCTCCGTCTTTCTGTCTGTCATGGGTGTATAAAGAGCTGCAAGTCTGTTTGAGGTCGAAGGTGAGCCACGCATGCAGAGCAGACAGCGGACAGGATGATGTGTGCGCTTCGACTGCATTCGCACAAAATCCAGCAATGCGCCACCTTACCACAGGGTTGTGCGGAGGTGTGGCCATGTGTATTTGTGCTTTAGAACATTCCCTCTCTTCATTCACTCTCTAGCTCGCACTACCACCACTGCTCTCTCTGTCTCACTCGTTGAGCCGGGGCCAACTTTGAATGGTGTGTTTGCAAACGGCAACCGACATATCCTGCATAGTAGCCCTTTAAGTTAAGATTGTAATGTCAAACTACTATTTCCAAGGTTAAAAATGAACCTTTTACACATTGACTGTCCTCAGATATATAATATACTGTATGCAAATTCTTGACAAGGCCTCTTTGTCTGTTTGGATGCCTCATACACACAATGAGTTTCATCAGTTGTACTGACCTTCAGGAGCTAATCTGATATCATTTTATCAACAAAATGTCATTATTTTGAAGGAATAAGATACAATTATTGTCCAGTGCATCAGTAGCCATCTCTTTTTCATTCATCACTGACCTTATTAACAGTATTAAACATCCACTTACATTGTGTGAGTTGCTCTCTACTGGCCACCTCCATCAATAAATCCATCTTTAATTTCATTTACAGCACCTGTGTTGTGGTAGTGAACACCCACGGGTGTTTAACCAGCTTCTCTGGGAGGCTGGTTAAACACCTGTGGGTAAACTTTACTCAGTCATACCAGCAAAGCAAGGAGACCTCCTGTGGAACACGACAAGTCACTAAACATTTATATAGCGTCAGGGCATTTATTAGTTAAAGTTAACAGCTGATTTGTGTGTTCTTTTTGTTGTTCTGTAGCCAAAGCAGCCAAGTACGGTCCATTGCAGGGCTTCCTTGGTGGTGCAGGAGGAGGAGGAGTCTACAGAGGTAAAAGGTTTTTTACTAACTCTAGTCAGTTTCACCAAACAACATATGCAGAGCCCTCCATAAAAACAACAACATATACAGTATGTGTGAACTTGCATTCTCTCCAGTGTTTTCTTAGAAAAGACTAATCTCATGTTCTTTGCTGCAGGTGGAGTTGCAGGATGCGTGGGCAAATACTGTGGGAGGAGGAAGTAGAGCCCACCAGTGTGACCTCAAGAAACCATGGTGCTACTGCATGATCTAGAATGTACATTTTATATGTAAACAAACCCCATTAGAAAACATGTAAAGATGTTTTTTTTGTTTTGTTTTTACTTACTGGACTTCAGCGTCTGACTTTATAAAAACCCACCGACCCAGAATTTTGTACACTCTCTGATGAGACGTATGTTATTGATAGTGCCTTTTATCAATAATGTGGTCAAGTTAATTAGCTTTAACTCCCTGTACTGCACCAGCCTACTTAAAATATAGAGAGTGTGTTTGTGTCACCATGTGTTGTTCTTGTGCATCAATGTGTGTGTGTGTGTGTGTGTGTGTGTGTGTGTGTGTTTTGTTTTATGGTTGTACTGTTGTGCGAAAGACTGACTGAACCATCGGCTGCCAATGTGACCTATGAATGATTTCCCTTTCGGTTTTAATCCTAAAGCAAGGTGAACTGTCCTCATTGTTACAACCCACACTGTCTCACTTCGCTGTGCAGACCTTTTCATCTCTCTGACATGTCAGAGGGGTTGGGTTGGTCGAGGCTCGTCCAAAAACTGATGAAATCTGGCCAATCTCTGCATCGTCTCTGGCTCCCCGTCTTCTCTGCTGCTATTTTTAGGCGTGCTGGGTATATAGCAGCAGGAATCGGGGCTCCGGCCAACCCATCTGCTGTCAGTAACTTTGCTGATTCTAGTTGCTATGCAGTTCAGTTTTCGCAGCATTTTTAATGTTGCCAAACATTGAATTGAATTGAATTGAAGAGCAGTTTCTGCTCTGAGAAACGACATGCTGAAGACAATCAAAACGTGTTTGATTCATTACAAGATGTTTAAAAACATGAGGAAAGCAGTGTTGCCTTTTCGTTCCAAGTAGATTAAAGTGTAACTCAGATACTAGTCTGGCATGTACATTATGTATGTGTGAATGTTTTATTCACACATAATTATGTGTCTGAAATTGAGCACTTCAAATGTTTAGTCATTGCAGCAGTTATTTACATTTATGTAACTTGTCATTACATGATTATTCAAGATGTTTTGCACCATGCTTTGACTCATAGCTTCATTGTTATCAGGAATGTGTGAACATAAAACGCATTTATTCACTGTTTAGAATTGTAATACAGAATAAGACTTTGTTTGATGGGAGAGCTGAAGTGTTAATGTGAGGCATAAGCTCCCATTGTTCTTCATTTACTTGAGCTGCTTTTAAAAAGGCTTACTGACCAAAGGTTCATCAGCGCTGTTGCCAAGTGACTCCATCTCTTTCTGTAATTGTGTACTGTATTTTGTACTAATTTGATATTTGCTGGCTTCGGTTCCTTCACTCGGTGCTGTGCAAGAACTGTCTTTGAGCCTGGGTCAGACCTTGTCTTATGTGCCGTGGGATACTCTTCATCTTTATTTAAAACTGTTTTTATAAGGAGGAACAGTGTGGTTTTGCACTTTTTATATTTCCACGACACACATGTGACTTGTTCCAGCATTTATTTACTTCATCAAATAACAAAATAAAATGTGTTAACGTACTTGTCTTCCTATTTATTTACACTTTTTCTTTTTTTATGAGTGCATTCCACAGCAGAGTTGATGAAAACCACCTGGCTCAGGGTGTCCTGGTAGATCAGTTTGCCATAAGCACCATACCACACAGCGATAATATCTCACATTCAAGTCTTGTTGCATCTCAGTCCTGCCAGATTGTTACTGTTATTCCGACTGGGCAAAATGAACCAGGAACCATCAGTGTATTTTAAATTCTGATATGTGAATGAGTTGTTAGAGCTCTTCATTGTAATGACAACAAACTGATTAAGGCCATTTTGCCTCGGTGGAGACTAAACTCTGTTCTTGTTGTGCCAGCTGGAAATAATGAACTCTTGTTGCTGTGCTCTCTGAAGATCTCCTGGGAGAACCACTGACCCATTTTTCACATTCTATAGTACACTGTTTAAAACCAGGTAAATATGTATTCATTTTAATGTTCCCTCCATATTTGTTAAATTGTGTTTGCCTGTTGACAATCTCACAGTTTTGCATGTTCAGCTTACCTGCCTCACACTGAAAGATTCAACTACTTTCACATTTTACACTTCAACTGGCTTCAGTGCAAACTCCAGCACTTCCACTTCAGATAATATTTGAACACATTTGACCACTTACAGTACATATACACTAATATTTCAATTGCTATTATTTATTCATCTTTAACTGACATTTCAACTTATTTGATCCTGTCTGCTTTTAGTGCTACACTTCAACGGTTTTCAGCACCTGTACTTTAAGTGACAATAAAAATTTTTTTAGTACTTCAACTGTAATTATAATTTTTTTTTACATAGTTTCAAAAGCTTCAAAGACTCGACATGATAAGCAGTACCATGTAGCCTAATTTGTGACTGTTTCAAATGGATCAACAGCTTTGAGCACACCTCGATTTTCTCAACTAGAAAAATGTTGCCTTTACGTTGTAAAATAGCTTTCAAATAGGGGCTAAATTAATATACTGTCTTTCTGTAATTACTAAACCCACCGTGGTGTTTACTGCACCGCACTGTTCCTCCTCCCCGCCCTCAAGAAATGCATAAATTAAGCAGGGAGTGTTGCTGATTGGCCGGCTCGTTTCTTCCTCTCCCCGGCTCAGCAGCTTGATTGGTCAGCAGCACTCTTGAATGAAGCGCCGCAGAAACGTGCAGACAGGAGGAAGCTGTGAGGGCGCCGCAGGGAGGGACAGAAGCACAGCAACACGACCGCGGGGCGGGCTGCTGTGGTGGTCGGACACCGGTTATCTGTCGACCAGAGGCGGCTGGCTCTCTCCCAGAGCTCGGTGTCGGAGAGTGAATGAGGTTGATGCTGCTCTGCTGCACCTGGAAGGACGAACGCATGGGAGAGGAGGAAGGTAAGGAGCTGCTGCTGGGGGTGCATGCGGCGGTAGCGGGGCGGGAGATGCAGGGACAGTGGAAAACACAGAAGATGCTCCAACATTATGCTTTGCACTATGTTTCCTACTTTGGGTGTCGTTCATTGTCAGTCACAGACAGACAACAGTGTAGCATTGGTGCATCTGCGGGGAGCGTCAGGCTGTAACGTTATGTCCACATTGTGCTGCAACTGAAGCCATGTTTTGTTGACGCACTCGTCTCGTTTGGATGCACTGTTCATCCTCCGGCCATGCACTGTAGTCATTCGATCTGGGATAGCCAAATATATTCTGCTTATAAACAGGTTGTTGCATTAATACAATATAAAGAGGACTCTACGGCGTGATGAATGCACACAATTGTCTAAGGTGCAGCTTGAACTGCTATTGCCCAGCATCATCTAAAGGTTTTACAAAGTTGAACTTAAATGAACAACATACTAAGTGAGTTGGAGCTGCAGCTTCCTAAAGGCCCAAAGGCACATCTAATAGCCTCAAAGATTAAAATCCCCTCCAACTTTCCTCATCTATCTCATTGTGAATGACCAGTATAGATATAATAATGGCAGTAGTTAACAACACAATGTTACCTCATTCTAATTTGTTAACATTAACTGGAGAAATAACTCTAGGACAATGATTTCCAACATGGAACGCATTGCAAGATAAATTTGAGGGGTTGTGAGATGATTAACAGAAGAGGGAAACAATAAAATAAACATATTCATGCTACACAAAGTAATGCTAATTTCTTTTATATGTCTTTCTAATTTTTTCTCATAAATTACTTTATTATTTTACTTCTTCTGGACTTTAAAACAAGGGCAAAATGTTTTTGGTTGAATTGGTCAGAAATGATGCAAGTAGACATTGTTTTATATTATTAAACATTGGGAACAATTGCTCTTTAAAACAAACTTTAGTATAATAATCGTGTATCGCTGTGAAAATTTGGTAAATACCTGCATTAAGATGCGATGTTACTGCATATTTAGTGATTCTGTACACTGTACTTATAGGCCTTTTATGTGATGACTCACTTTGCGAGAGGAACTTTGCGTATTGAGTTGCGAGGGGTGGGACACACAGTCGTAGACCTGCACAGGTTATACAGTGTGTGTGTGTGTGTGTGTGTGTGTGAGTGTGTGAGTGTGTGAGTGTGTGTGTGTGTGTGTGTGTGTGTGTGTGCGTTCCTAACTTAGGTATTAATGTCTTCTTTGAGACCTTTGCAGACAGCAGAGGTCAAGAGAACACAGTTACCAGGGAGAGAAATGCTCCATAATAAGGTAATAATATTTATTAGTAAAGAGGAGAGGAGAGGAAAGGTATTAGCACAAACCAGACCTGCCTACGAGCCAAGATGAGGAATAAAACTACTACAGCAGGGCAGCTCTGTCAGGCATTACAGTAACGAGCTGACCTCACAAAACCTCTGCCAACACAGTTTTTAGACTGAGGGATCGACGAATAATAAAAGCTGCAACGATACATCGATACACTGGTACCACCAATATGCTGGATAGATGTTGTGTTGCATAGGGCAGATGTGTCTTTGAACTCTGAACTGATCTGTGTTCAGCATTTTACTTGTTTATGGCTGTTTTGCATTTGAGAGATGGCATGCAGCTACATATTGCTGTGGATGTGCAGAAGGACTATGTCACAGATGTTTGAGTTTCAGTTGTCTGTAAAAATATAATAATGCATTAAATGTATTAAATACAGTGTATTATGTTTTACTTTCCAGCTGCAGAAACATGATTTATTGCCAATAATCATTTTTGCAATAATTTGCATACAGTAGTGGAGGATGCCCTGCACTGTGTAACGCACCTAACGTATGATGCCAAGTTTCTACAGATCAAGTCTCATGTTAAAAGTTTCAATTTAATAAAAATAAACCAATTTACAAGTTGAAAATACAATGTTGAAAAGGACAACATGCACTTTTGAAGTCTTTTGAATTACATTATTTTTGAGTTCACTGCAGGTTTAGGATCTCAGACAGTAGCTATATGAACTCCAACAAATTTCAAGATTTTTAGAGTAAAAGTACAAAAACTCTATAAAAGATATAAAAGATTATAGCCCGGCCCCCTGCTAATAAAAGGATCAACACGTATGAACTGTGTTTAACTGGCAGCCATGGTTATATACGTTGTATATATTGTTACCTCACCACCTCCTTCTTAGGATGTAAAGGGTGTGTGTTCCTAAGCAAATGAACTGCAACAGCAAGAATATCTGCGGTATAAAATCGTAAAATCTTCTATCTGCTGCTGCTATCACCTCATCCTTTTCAATGAACATATTTACATCAGCAGATCACACACACACACACACACACACATAGTGCTGCTCTCTCTCTCTCTTTAATTTAATTTAATTTAATTACAGAATGAATTGTTCCAACTCTGCAATTTCGTTTTTTTTTCTAAATTCTAATATTCTCCTCATTAGAGAATGGGAGTAGGGATCAAACTGATCAACTCAGAGGAAAAACTTATCTATTGAAAACAAAAGTTTCTATGATTTTCCACAAGATTATTTGTATTTTACTTAAGTTAGTTTTTGTTGTTGACACTTTTGAGAATAGTCTGTTAAATGTACAGATGTTGCAGCTTGTCCACATTTGTCCCCAATCAGCTCCACACAGGCTTCTTCCTTTTTGACCAAACTGGGATTTTCGGACTCCCTTTAAAAAACATAAAGTATCACAGATGTTAAATCAGATTTTTCTGCACTCTGTGGTACCTAAAAACTGATCGAAAAACTATCACTTGTTGCCAAAAATGATGTACTTCAGTAATTTAGTAGTAGAACTACATAAATATTACATCTTACTTCAACAAGGATTTTCTGGAATGATCAATAGCAATTTCAATCACTGGCTTAAAAGCTATGTGACTTAAATAATAATCATTAGGATATTTCTTTCTAGATTAGATTAAACTTGATTTTAGAAACAATTTAATTTAGTAGCCATTAGCCAAAACTTCATTAGATTAATTAAAGTGCAATAGTGTGAAACTGTCCTTAAAGAAAAGTTTTAAATATTATTCTGAAATTGGATCCAAAAAGTTTCCATTATTTCACTAAAAGTTGCGGTGATACTTTCAGCTTTTTAGTTTTTCATGTGTGTTGGTATTTCTTATCTGGAGCTTCAGTACGGATTTGCATTGAAGGCCAGATAAGAATAGAGATAACAGTCACATGCAAAACACATCAGCAATTGTTACATCCCATCAAATAACTGTTGTTGATTGTACGAATAGTGAACTATAAAATGGTGGATATCAGCACACCCTGTGACCTTTGTCTCATGTGTTACAGCTGGAGGAAGTTTGCCCGTCTGTGCGGGATGCAAACAGAGGATCTACGATGAGCAGTATCTCCAGGCCCTCAGTGCTGACTGGCACACCGTCTGCTTCAGGTATGTTCAGCAAAAATGTACCGCCCAACAGCCTCAACAGCATGAGTTCATGTGTCTTTAAAAGGCAGTGATGGATGAGTGTAGAGCTGAAACAATAAGTCAATGAATGGATTCATCGCTGGACAGAAAGTTAAACAGCGGGGTGCCCTGTTTGCTTTTCTCACGATCTTTCTGTCTACTCCTTTTCTGTCATCTTTCTACTGTCAGCTGTCCAAAAACGGCATCAAATTACCATAAAATAATAATACAAAAATTTAAAATTGAACTGGAAACTATTTTTGGTAATCGATTAATAATTCCAGTTATTTCTCCAAGCAAAGATACCAAACATTTGCTGGTTTCAGCCCCTCAAATGTGATGATTTGATGCTTTTCTTTGTCAGGTATGATAGATAGCAAATCAGACAAGTTTTGGTTTTGGTTTGTTGGTCGAATAAAACAAGCAATTTGAAGATTTTTTGCCTTTTAATCTGGGATTTAAAAAAAAAGATGTATTTTCAGACGATTAGTTCATGA
Source organism: Sander lucioperca (assembly GCF_008315115.2). Taxonomy (NCBI): domain Eukaryota; kingdom Metazoa; phylum Chordata; class Actinopteri; order Perciformes; family Percidae; genus Sander; species Sander lucioperca. The sequence continues at coordinate 3,543,753 of NC_050177.1, forward strand.
ATTTAAGGGAATAATTGGCAGATGAATCAACAAAGAACCGTTAATCATGTTTTCTTAATGGACCTGAAAATGGTTTCCGCCGCTGTATCCAGCCTTAGTTTTCTTTCTACTGAAAACATGAGACTTTACTCCTCTTTAGTATCATTTCTGTTGCTATGGCGTCCTTGACAGCCACAGAAACAGAAGCTCATCAGCAATGTCTCTCAGGCCTGAGCAGCCTGAAAACGTGTTTAAATAATGTTTACAAAAAACCTAATCATTTAGAGATACCTTACATCAACCTGAGAAAGACACTCGCCAAGATTTGTAAAATCATTATTAAGCATTTTCTTGATATTTTAAAGTTGCTGGAGACCTTTCATCCTAATCAACAGATACGAACTGGAGTTTCTGTTGTGTCAAGCTCACAGCGTTCGACCTGTATCTGCCACCATGATGAACATTTCAGCAGCAGTCTGTGTGTTTGGTTTTACTTTCCCAAAGGTTTTGTTTGGGGGACAAGAACAGGCAGGTTTGTGTTTGAGTCTCAGTCAGGTTTCTCTCTACATGAGGTGCCACGTTTTGGAAATAACTATAGATTTATAACATCCAAAAGCTTATTTGCAGAGTCACTGTTTGAGTATAGAGACAAAATGTCTTCTCAGTTGGATTTTTTGATCAGTTGTTGTGTGTATCTGTGTGTGGGCAGTGAGACTTCATGTGTCTCTGTGTGAAAGAAATCTATTCACATTGTTTGGATTACAACCAGTGCGTTGATCTTTAATATTAAGCACAGTTCTTGTCTGTTAAACTGATCTTAGAAAAAAAAAAACACAACATTTGGGTGATGCCTCCAAAACCATAAATTAGATGTGTTATTACTTAGTCATTATTACACATTTCTATTATACAACCCCTGTCCTTCAAAAATGAATTTTTATTGACAAAACAATCTCACAGCAAGGTCCACTTAGTAGCTGCTCTGGAGCTCCGGATCGTATTACACAACCTCCAAAAAAGATGACGTTTTCCCAGTAGTCACAGAATTATAGATGATTAAATTTCCATTTTTTAGGACACTTCAGGGACTTTATTGGATTAAAGAAAAATCCTTCTATTACAATCTAGATTCTCCAGTTGCCTCACATTCTCTCTTTTGTGAGGAGCTCTCACCTTATTTGTGACTGTTTATGCTACGTGTTTGTCGTTCTGACTGGACTTGAAAATAAAGTGTTGAAGTCATTAAATCTTCAGATCAATACAGTCACCCCAGGTCATATAACACGGTGCATTTGAGAACATGAATATAGAGAGATTCACAGATGGTGGTGACACACTAATGGCCATCGATTCTTTTAGCACTGCAATTTGAGACTTCCGCTTCTTTTTTTAGATTTTAGATTCATATATTTGTTGTAGAATCAAAAAACAGTTTTTATGGTGGGATTTCCCTTTTATTGAATGAAAACAAAGATGTATTCTAATATGTATATAGCCTTCCGTACAACAGAAATTATAAATAAATTAAAAAAAAAAGTTTGTTTTTTTGATGCATTTTCTCTCACACAGCGACCGCTTAGCATCATGCTAGTGCCTTTCACTCGTATTGTGGTTTTTATACCATGTCATGAAAATGCAGCAAAAAACAAGCTCTATGACTGATAATTCCCATCAGTGCTGAAACTCTCATTAAGCTGAGTCAGGAAGAGTTATTTACTTTGAAAGTGGGGCAGATTTTACAAGGCTGTTGTATTTAATAGGACACAGTTGTTGTTGTTGATGTTGATGTTGCTGCAGCTTTTGTTACATGATGATCTTATGTAATCTCTCCACGTCTTTCTCTCCTCTTCTTTCTCACATCTTTCATCCAGCTAACTTTGTTTCTGATGATCAGGAGATCAAACAACTTCTTGTCGAGGTGTTCTGGCTAACCCAACCAACACTGACTCAAGTGACATCACTTGAGACAATTTATCAGTACAATGTAGCTACAGTGTAGCTAACATTAGCCACTTGAGCTAATATTTGTTGGTTATGCATTATGGCCAACATTAGCTCGCCACAACAGGTTCAATGGCAGTTTACAAACATCCAACAGGATGCTTGTCGGTACCCGATCTGTGCTGCCTGCACGATCCGTCATGCGCATGTGCAAGATGATAATCCTGTTTTACGAGGATTTACGGCACTGCACGATCTGTTCCACACTTCCGGTCGTAGTTGTAGTGGTCTGCCATTAGCCTCCACCAGGAAGCTAACGTCAGTTTAGCTAACAGCTAATTTGGCTAACCGCTAGCTGACGGCTTGATTCAGTCTAAAATAACGTTAACTCAAACTAAACACTGGGAAAAGCAGGCTACAGCTAAATTAAGACTTTACAGTAATAACAATAAAGTAGTGATTGATTGTATTTTAAATCAGCACAAGTAAAGTAGAACTGATGCAGCAGCTGTTATATATTTTAACAGTTATTTTCAGGTTTTATTTTGAGGGTCTTTTAAAGTTATTACATGCTGTCTCAGCTAGCGGTTAGCCGAATTAGCTGTTAGCTAAATTAACGTTAGCTTCCCGGTGGAGGCTGGGCAATATATCGATATTATATCGATATCGTGATATGAGACTAGATATCGTCTTGGATTTTGGATATCGTAATATCATGATATAAGTGTTGTCTTTTCCTGGTTTTAAAGGCTGCATTACAGTAAAGTGATGTACTTTTCTGAACTTACCAGACTGTTCTAGCTGTTCTATTATTTGCCTTTTCCCCACTTAGACATTATGTCCACATTACGGATTATTTATCTAAAATCTAAGTGTGAAGATATTTTGTTAAAGCACCACTTGTCAACCCTAGAATATTGCCGCAATTTCAATATTGAGGTATTTGGTCAAGAATATCGTCATATCTGACTTTCTCCCTATCGTCCAGCCCTACTAGTCTTTAGCTTTTAGTTGCAGCACAAAAACTGTGGTTTTATCTCCCGTGAGTTAGTTTTTGCTTGCTTGAGGTGTGTAGAGCTGATTAGCTTTGGGTATCCTGTCTCTAAAGTTCTGTATCAGTAGACTAACAGGTACTAAGCTTTCAATTTGTTGTTGTTGTCAGCTACCACTAGATGTTACAAAAGAGCCACATTTCACTCATAGCACATTTAGCATTTTTGTTACTTTTTTAAAATGTTTGTGAAATGCTGCAGTTGAAGCATGGTATTTTATTTTATTTTGACAAGCTGAGGTTTTGCTTCTTCTTGCTTCATTTTTTTTGAGGTGATAAATGTCCAGCTGCATCATCGACATCACTCCTTTTCACTCAGTTAATCTGAGCCGGTAGGCAGATTGGTCGTCGCTGTGTGGAAAACTCACCGCTCAGTACGTCATTAATGATTTCCCCCGGCCGGATGTCTGAATGGGAAATCTGAGGAGGATATCTGGGCTCCGGGCACAGTCCACAATGTGTGTGTGTGTGTGTGCGTGTGTGTGCGTGTGTGTGCGTGTGTGTGCGTGTGTGTGTGTGTGTGTGTGTTTTGTGTGTGTCTGTGATGAGAGAGTGCAGATAGGGAGATACATCTGGCTGCCTCAGCATGGACGAAGGATTGTAGTTTGTCTCAGTTGGGGGTGTCTTTTTTTGGTGTCTTTTTTTGTGTGTCTGCATTTTTTGCATTTCTCTCGTTGAGTGCGTTCATCTGTGTGAACTCATTTCACACCTTTTGTTTGTTTGCATGCTTATGCACTTTGTACTTTCACTAAAAATAAATGTAGTACTTTTCATTCCTTTTTACTGTACCATCATAAGGTGCAAACCTGAGTGTTGTGCCAGCTTCCTGCACTCCTTTTGAGGTGTCAGATATCAGCCTGCAGCTTTAAGCCCTTTTGCCAGCCCACCATGTAGTGACACAACACACACCAGAACTGTTTAATTACGAGTGAAGCAATGTGAGCAACTAAGTCTGTAAAAGAAAGAAAGTGTTAGATCCTCCTAGAAATCATCCAGATTTTTCCCTGCGTACCACACAGTGTCTAGAAATTAGAGGGAATCTTTTTCTGACCCAGATCCAAATCCTTAGGGAGGAGCAGGATTGTCATAGAAATAGAGGATTTAAGACAAGGCTTCCATGGAAAATTGACTGGTTAGACTGGGGTACGGACCTTCAAATGCCCAACATTCCATGATACCATGGAGCATTACTCCAGTGAAAAGTAAGTGGAGATGATAGTAGCAGAGGAGAATGCAAAATGAAAGTGACCAGATTGTTGTTTAAAGACTGTAGGGTCCCGTGGGTAGAGAAAACAAAACAGTCAGAAAATAGCAGCAACTCGCTGTACATACAGTAGCCTTCATGGGAAAATGCAGCCGTGTTCTCACTGAGATCTGTTTTCACATTGTCTCAAAGTTCAACGGTTGTTCACACTCTAAAACACCACAGGGACTGTGTCTTCTGTATTAGGAACGTTGCCATACCATTTATTTATTTGCGAGTACTTGATATTTGTAATGTAGTTTAACATGTTAGTGGTGTAGCCTCAGAGAGCTGTGTGAGAAAAGTTAGTTTTTCTTTGACCTTTCATATGTTACATACGGTACTCTCTTGGTTTTGAAGTAGTGATGTTTTTCTATAAATACAGTATTGCTTCCCTCTTGCCAGTTTTAAACAAATATAACTTGAACCCAGTTTTGACAACATTTTACATTTGTTGATGTAGATGTTTGTGAGGTGCAGGAATGGCTTCCTTGGAAAATAATTTTGTGGCACAATAAAACTGAGTGCGACCTTGCAACAGTGGTTTGTTTATAATATATAATTAAAAAAAACAGAACACTGAAATGCAGCAGTAAACATGACTTCTGATTCTGAACTAATCTCTGTGAAGTGTAGTGAAAAACATCGAACCCTATTGGAGCAACACCACAGAGGTAATCATGTTAAAATCCGGTGCAAATATGGCACCGGTGCCCGGTATCTACCGGACGGAAAAACAACGCGGATTTCGGTGCCTCATTACGGTGCCACTTCAATGTCTGCGCTGCTCTCTGATGCTCCGAAACAGACGTTACAGGCAGCAGAAACATCGCTGCATGTCTCATAAGTTAACACTAATAACATGTTACACTTGGCAGCAGGTAACATTAGCCTACCGTTAGCTACAGTAGTAACTGGATTAAACACAGTTAAAATGCTGACAGCAACTGTATTTCACTGCAGAGGATTCCAACAGCGGGACGTACAACAGTCAGCCGCTAAAGCAATGAGCTAAAAAACACAAACTAGCACTGGTGGTAACTGCTGTTGTCGGAAAAACAAAACAGATGGGATTTATGGCATTTTCCATTACATGGTACCTGCTCGACTCGCCTCGACTCTACTCGCATTTTTTGGTTTTCCATTGTGAAAGAAAGTACCTGGTACCTGCTAACAGTACCTGCCTCCGTCGAGGTTCCAAGCGAGCTGAGGTGATACCAAAAGGTGTCGTGAAAACCTGCAGACTACTGATTGGTCGGAGAGAATCGTCACTAATCACTGCGTCATCGTTGCTAGCAACAGACGGGGGTGTCCTGAACAAACCCGCCATTTTTAAATAGTTTAGCCAGCTGTGGGTTTTTTTTGCTGCCTCCAGCTTCTTTTGAAACAAAATTTGTCTTCTTTGAGAATTAAAAACAACACACCTTCGACGTTCTGTGTGTGTGTGTCGCGTTAAGTCACGGCAATTTCCTGCTGCGTCGCTATGACGACCAGCCACGCTCGCCTCACACATGAGGCGGTACTAAATCTGCAATGGAAAATGGAGGATGGGGCACCGCGGGAGAGCCGAGCCGAGTAGAGCTAGTACTATCACTGGGTAAGCGCCATAAATGTTGCGTTTAGTTAAAACTGGTAAACCTCGTGGCGCATTCAAAGTTATTGTAAAATACCATTTTCTCATCTGTTTTTGTCTTTTAACAGCAATTTACTGGTGAAAGAAGTAATTATTGTTAAAAGTTATTGTTATTACATTTTTAATAGTCATTTAAATTCCCCCCTTATTTGTGCTGATCCGAAGATTTATCTGATCCGTGACTCAAAACCGTGAGTTTTGTGATTGCGTTATACTGCAAGCCATTATCTCATTGTTTCATTATCAAAATTAAAAATGATTTGCTCCAAATATAGGCAGTTTAAAACATGTCAATTTTGCTACCAAAAGCTGATGTCTGGTTGCCAAGCCGGCAACCAATTTAAAAAGTTAGCTTTGAGCCCTGAGGTGTTACTAATAACATTAACGATGGCTCTGTTCCATTCATGTATCCCAGTAAGCTGTGACAGGGAGGCAGCATGCACAATATCAGGACTCTGAAACTGAAGCAGCTAAAGGGCTCTCTAGATGTTTGTCAGTAAGAGCTCTCATCAAGGAGCTCCTGGGTGAGTTTTATTGCGTTCACTGTGGATTTGAGGGGATTAAGTTAAAGTAGACATTTGAGGTAAGACACCAGATGTAGTAAGAATGTGTGTAGCATCATTAAGATAAGACTCTGGAGACAGCCCCAACCTCTTTTTGCCTCATGGGATCCAGCAATAAGATTTTTTTCTAGTCATACGCTATAGCATGATGATCCTTTTGGTTTCATGTTTTTTATTCACTGTGTGGAATTAGCGTGTTATATTTTTGTCCTGTTATCATCAGTCATTGTTTAAATAACATAGTGTAGAATCACTGGATTATTGCACATTAATTGCTTCGTGTTCTTTTCTACTTTTCTGTAGCTACATTAACAATAAAACGGCTTTAGAAATGTACATTAAAGGAGTTAGAGCAATACTGACAATCATCATCTTATCAATATGTGCTTGTTTTTGTACTCCAGCTCTGAAAACTCGACCCATGCTGCAGTCTCTCTGCAGTGCAGTGCAGCACTGTCCTGTTATAACTATTTCTGCTGCCCCAACAGTCTTCCCGAATACAATGGCTTGTGCTTCGTTAGCACTTTAGCTAACAACCTCTTCTTTACATTCAGTGTGCATTTACTTATCATACGCAGTGTTTTCTAACGTTGATGATGGATTCACGTTCATGCTCACGTTCATGATGTTGTCACATCAACAAACACACTACTGTTATGAAAAAAAAAGAAAGTTGAAACTGCAGCTCCTCTGCTGCCTCCTCCATGTGTTGTAGGACACATTTCTGCCTCCTTCTGTACCTCTACACTCTGAAGAAATTCTGATGTGTCATCTGAAGAGTTAAAACAAAAGATAAAGGCAAATTAAAGATCACTAAATAATCAGAATCATGTGTAGACGTAGCAAGGTCTTGTCTGCACCATACCTTTCCTTCCAGCTCTGTGATACAGTGAAGAAGTGGGCTGCAGTGACTCAGCTGTTTCTACCTGCAGATAAACTCTGCCTAGTGACAGAAGCCGCAGGACACGATAGATAATACATGGCTCCTCCTACAGTATGTCAGATTGTTTGTTGCCTTGTACCTGGACACTGAACTCTGACAGTGTTCATGGTTTTAGATGGTCAGTTAGAGTTTTTTCCTTAAACATCCTGCGACAATACAATACAGAACATGATTTTGCCATCTATTAAAAGGTGTTATCCAAGTAGAGTTTAGATTCTCGGCCCAAGCCCAAGCCCGACCCGAGGTCCGGTCGGGCTCGGGTCGGGCTTGGGCCGTTATTTTCCGCCACATCCTCGGGCCGGGCCGGGCCCGGGCTGGACCGCGCCTGGGCCGGACCCTTGATCAAGCAATTTTTTTTTTTTTTTTATCCATTACCTTATTATCCTATTTGGGTGGGGCGATAGCTATGCCATAATCAGAAATATTATAAATATATATATATAGGCTATATAAAAGTAACAAATGTGTACAAAAGTTAGGCTGCAGTTACAAAATGCAGCACATGTCATGCGCGGAGTCTCCTCCTCTCGCACGCATCACACCGGGAGCTTGAAGATGTAAAGAAAAAAAGAAAAACAGGAGAATTACCTTTGAGCAAGTGTGGAGGAAAGTCGGAGGTATGGAAGCAGTTTAAACAAGTCGTGGGCAGTGACAACAATATGTTGTTCATCATTGTTTCTTTTTTTTTTTTTACGTTTCTTCACTCGGATCCATTTGCGATCCGTTCCATTCTAAACAAACAGCGCAGTTTACAGGCTTCGTCCTTGTTGTATTATTCTAAACAGATTTCTGTAGTTCAAACAACTCTGAATTGTAGTTGAGAATGTCAGTTATAACGGCCCACGTATTAAAAAATTGTCGGGTTTAAATCGGGCTCGGGCTCATAATTACAGTTAATGTGTCGGGCCGGGCCGGGCTCGGACACAACGTGCTCGGGCTCGGGCAGGTTCGGGCTTGATTTTTTGGGCCGATCTAAGCTCTATATCCAAGGGAACTGTGTGTTATAACCCAACTGATATGATATACATTTCTGAGGCAGATACTGAGAGTTTTATAAAAAACGACATATCAGTACATCAGCCGACATGTTTTTATTTAAAAAATATTTAAATAAGATATACATAAACAAACATCTTTTGATGGGGATCCCTTAAATTTGGATATTATATAAACTTGTTAATGCTCTCTCATGGACAAACTATGTGATGGTTTATCTATTGACGAACATACAGTATACTAATACCGATGTATTTTATATATTAATGATAAGCTAATATCGGCTGATATACATCATTGGCCCAGCCAGTTTATCAGCACAGCTCTACTTTGTGTGTCAAGATGTCTGAATCAATCTGAGCAGTTAGTCCATGGCGCTGTGTAGATGATATCTGACTCAGCTGGTTTGTCTGAGGCTGCGTAAACAGACGGGTTGCAGTCTGAATGAGACTTCTTCAGGTATATCTGTAAGTTAAGTTATGCTTGATGAGGTTATTTTTCACAAATACCACCTTATGTGATAATTGTTGTCTTAATGAGGGTGAGACGCTCTGCCCCCTCTCATCCCAAAACAAAGCATGTCAGGACTGCTTTGAGGAGGGTGATAAATGAAATGAAATTAAAGGAGGTGGAAGAGTTCAACTGATGATGGATAATAAGACAATTTGATTTGTGCCACCAGAATCTTTGTGTGTGTTAAATAGTGCAGGAAATGGGAGGATCACATTACAGGGGCGGCTCTAATGAGGTTAAAAAGAAGAAATAAGCAGCCACGAAGTGGGCAGGGCTGGGGACAGGAAATACTTCATAAAGAAGCATGACCTCTCTGTCCAGCTGCACACAGAGAGAGAGAGAGAGAGAGAGAGAGAGAGAGAGAGAGAGAGAGAGAGAGAGAGAGAGAGAGAGAGAGAGAGAGAGAGAGAGAGAGCTGGTCAAGCAGTTGACCTGACTGTCAAAACAAGGCCGTTGCTCCCACGGGTGACATGTCAGCAAAGAACCAACGCAGCAGGATGCTACTCAGAAAGTAAGTGAACCAGTGAAAGTACGTGATGAGATGTTTATTGAGTTTATAGTTTGAAGATAATGTTGCTCAGATTAAATGGAATGAAACTTATACAAAACGATCTTAACTTAAGGTTGACTTACTCACTTGTTCCGGGGCTTTTAAACATATCACAGAACCTTCTTCAGTAGATACTTAGATAGTTGCTATGGAATTATAGACCTTCAAACTTTCCATTATTTTGAGGACTTTCAGGACTAGGGCTGCAACAATTATTTTCATCATCGATTATTGTAAAGACTATTTTCTTGATTATTTGAGTGATGGTTTGGTAAATAAAACAACGTGACTTCATCAAATGTCTAGCTTGTCCGACTAGCAGTCCAAAAACCAAGAATATTAAATTTACTATAATATACATTAACTTTGTGTGTATTATTGCACACCTACTATATGTAAGACCAAGAAAAGTAGCAAACTCTCACATTTGAGAACCATCAGACGTTCTGCATTGTTGCTTAAAAAAACAATTAGTTGAAATAGTTGCCAATTATTTATTCTACCAATCGACAAATTGAGAAATCAACTAAAGGTTGAAGCTCTAATGTTAAATAAACAGGGAACACAGATGACATTGAGATTATGGAAAATTCTTCCACAATTTTATTTTGATGTGCACGGTTTTTGTAAACGATGTGAACAAGCTATTAAAATTCTTTCAAACACTTAAGCATTAAGATATTTATGTCGTAGCCCGACCCGAGCCCGTCACAATTCATACTAATGACACATTTGTTTGTGTGGAAAGCCCGCTTTTATTAAGCAACTGTAGGAAGGCATTCGGAAATGTCAACAGATGAGCGCATCAGTGCACAGGGGGCAACAAGCGCATGTTAACACAGGTGCGCACCTACATAAAAAGCTTTTTTAAATTTAAAATGTTCAATGCCTTATCGCGCTGATGTGTCTGAGCCCGACCCGAACCCGAACTTCATTTCTAAATATCTGTCCGAACGCGGCCCGGCCCGTCGGGTACCGTCGGGTCCCAACGGTTCCCGAACCTGGCCCGGCCCGTGGTCGGGTATTCATCTTCTAATACGGAGCAATTGAAAATACATTTCTCACCGACACACAACGTGCAATATGTGCAACAACAGTATCTCATAATGTCTGTCAGAGGGATGTAGATACTGAAACATGTCCCCGTGTGGGTTCAGATGATCTACTCATTTCTCTTTTAAGTTATCTTTCACATCCCCAATGACACAGCACACATAAGTCACAATTCTGTCTGTCTGGATCCAAAAACTCATATTTGTCAGTGACTTCCCTCAATGAACAATGAATCAAACCCTGCTGTCCTGCATGTGACTGTGTGTGTGTGTGTGTGTGTGTGTGTGTGTGTGTGTGTGGCCAAAGGAGTAGGGGAAAACTCATTTGTTCATCTCATTGAATGTCTAATGTTTTTATTTTACTCCAAAGAAGCAAGAAATAACAATTTGCTTATATGTATTTCTGTTTGTGTAAGTTTGTACATATAAAGGAAATTCCGCGATACATACTTAGATGAATGCATATTTATTGAGAATGAACCATGCATGTCAGATTTTCTGAGATTGCATTTAGGGCTGCTCCCTCTTAGTCGATTAGTCGACTAATCGGTCGTTTTGGTCTTAGTCAACTTAGATTTCTTTAGTCGATTAGTCATGTTTTAAGCTTTTTTCATGCTGAATGACTTATTTCCAAGAAACGTATGAGCACATCTCTGGTAAACACAAGAATTAAAGTGGTGCTTTTGCATGACTCTTTGCAGAGAAACTCAGATTTACAGATCTGTCGATTAAATCAACTAATCGATTAGTCGATACAATTGAATGAGTGTTAGTCGACTAAGAATTTCTTTAATCGAGCACAGCTCTAACTGCATTTGTTATTCTGACTTTTTTATCACCCAATTAATGCAGACAGAGAAGATGTACATTATATTAAACAGTAGGTCTAAATGAAAGATCAAAAAGAAAAAGCACCTTCCCATAACCTTGCATTAAAAAAAAAATGTTGTGAAGTAAAGACAAAGTTAAATCTTTCCACGGATCCTTTTATTTGGATTTATGAATATTTCCCCCCTAAAATAGTCTGACTGATTGTTTTTTTTAAATCTTTTTCTATAAAAAATATGTTGCCTGTCATTGTTGCACTAAAAGCTGTTTGATTTTTGATTGAAGCTTGTCATTTTGATTAATAGTCTCCTTTTATACTCATCCAGTGACACTTTGCTCTGTGTCTGACTCTGCACCAAAAACGTGTCCTCCTCACTATGACGTTACCAGGATTCATACGTGCTGCTGATAGCATTTGCAGAGAGGAGAAAGAAGTCGTCTTGTGTGTTGGCACGTTTTGATTAATCACCTGTTCCCAAGCTCCAACCTTTGGCTCTCGCTACAATGCTTTAATCAGACTTTGAAAATTCAATTTTGCCACATTTGCGCTAGATAAACTCAAGACTTAAACCCTGCATGTGATTAAAGAAAGGAGGATTAAAGCCCTCATGCATTCTCTATTTTGTGAGTCCCGTAACTTTTCTATTTGACCTTCATCGTTTCATAAAAAGTATGCAGTCTTTGTCAGCATTAAGACACTTCAAGATATAGAAAACAACATGCACTATGGTTTTATTGAATGGAGTTTGCTCAGGTGTCATGAAGATAATCTGTTGACATGATGGCACCTTTTTTTTTTAAAGATAACTTTTTGGGCTTTTCCGCCTTTAATTTAGACAAAACAGCTAGGTGAGAAAGGGGGAAGACATGCAGGAAATCATCACAGGTCAGACTCAAACCCTGGACCTCTGTGTCGAGGCATAAGCCTCTCGGTATATGTGCGCCTGCTCTACCCACTGAGCCAACCCGGCCACGACATGATGGCATCTTTAGACTTCCGTGTTGGCTTTAAAGCTCATTCTTGAATTCCACTGGGTTCAACTTTTGCTGCAACACAAAGTAACATCATCCAACAAGGTGCTGTGTGTGCTGTGTTGGCCAATAAAATACATGCAAGCACAGATTCCTGGTAGATTATATTGTAAAGTGAATGCTATATTTCTACCATTTACCTTGATCGTTGTGATGAATGATGAAGTTGCTGCTGTCATAATAACTTTCCTGTGAGTATTACAAACCATTGTAATACTCAGAAGCCTTTCCACACATTAATCTGGACTTCCTGGATCATATTTCAATAGGATTGTTCGAAATGAGCCAGGCCTGTGCAGAATCCATAACCGCACAATACATCCTGATTAGTATTCTGTCCGACTTGATCCGGACATGCTCTGACATCATGCAAACGTAGGCACCGATAACCTCACAAAACAAAGGCGGCTGCAGTTTTTGTTGTCTTGTTTGTTGTCAATCGTTTTATAGAAATGTTAACTGGAGAGAAATTGATTTTATTAGTCCAACTTTGATGGTGGCCGATGGTGACTTTCATCAGTCAGAGGCTGGATACAGCCTCAGTAGCCTACAAATATTACAAATAGTTCTCATAGACAGCAATCTATGATAGTTCCAGTCTACGTTATTACCATTTCTGATTTGATTGTTGAAGTATTCAGAAACACATAACTTTTGCTAACAAGTGGGATGTTAGGATTCTTAAAATAACCTATAACCTGACGGGTCAATAATGAAAACTATTGTCTTATATTTTTTTGTTTTCAGGAATTGATAACCTGAAAAAGCATGTTTGATATTGAATTCCCAGATTTTATTATTATTTTTTATTTAATTCTTTTAGCCTTACATCGGACTGAGACTCTGCTCCCTAAACTGACTCACGTGGCTGAATTCACCCACCACCAGGTTTCCCTCATGCATCAGTTCCTCTGTTTGTGTCTAAGCTGTCAGAGAAACAGACTTTAATCTAAACTATTTTGTAAAAGACACCTGATAATGAACAGGAGCTCTGCTGTCTCTCCTGAATACCACTAAGCAATGCTCATCAAGGTTTCCAGAGCTTCCTGAAACCTTTTATCATTTCCTCGCAGTGGAACAAGTGAGAGAGCCCATGACCGACTGTGTTGACAGTCAGTCTGTCAGGGCAGCTTAACAGTGACAAAGGAAACTGCTGCCGTGCACATCATTTACTCACAGTCTGCCAGGGCTCCTGTTTACCAACTGAATGGACCACCGGGCCACAAATAAAGAGATTGTCTCCCACAGCCAATGCTACAGAGGGCACCATTATAGCTTCTGATAAAATGCACAACCTGCTCTCCTTTCTGTGTTTTAGTTATTTAATTGTTGCAAAAAACAAGTTCTCCAGGGGTTAATGCTGATGTAAATGTTGCTGAGCTTGTGTTTGCCAAGGTCAAGGGAACACACTGAAGCCTGATTGGCTGAGGGATTTCCTGGGAGAGTGTGAAACCACCCAACAGAGAAAGATGTGGGGGTTAGCATGACGTAATGCCTCTGTTTTTTTTGTGAGAGGGTGACATCATCGCTATGGCATTCTATGTTACCATGGAGAAGGAGGGAGGGAAGGAGAGGGGGGATGTTAAAATAAGATGAACAAAAAAGGGGGTTGCGTGGGAATAGACTGAATGTGTGTGTTAATGTCTGTGTGTGTGAATGAATCAAACCAAACAAATTCAGCCAATTTGGTCTAATAGGAAGATTTATTTGTTAGTGTGCACGCACACACACACACACACACACACACACACACACACACACACACACACAAACAGGTACGTATCCCCCATCTCTAGGTGGGAATCCTTAGAATTTTCTGGAAAATATGAGCAGTGAAAATCTTGGCACTGGACCAGGAATTCTCCTCTGAGGGGAAAGAGAGTGGTCTCCCCCAGACAGTCATTTCCTCAGCTTGACTTTTACCCGTCGGTGTGTGGGTGTGTGTGTGTGGGTGGGTGTGTGTCCCTCTAACCCACAACCCCCTTGTCTCTTTCCCAGAGGTTGTATTTTCTCTTTGTCTGTAAGGATTTCAGCTTATCCTGCAAGTACAATAACAACAGCCGAGCACTTTTTTCATGCAGTAGACACATTTGTTTCTAAGGCTTGATGTTTATTGTCTAGATTTCCTGATTTTACTGGAAGGCCAAGCAGACCGGTGTATTGGCTTATTGATCAGAACTACTCAAAAGCGTTTCTGCCGTCTTTGCAGATAGAAAGGAGATGGATGTCCTCCTGAGCTTGGCGCAGATGATCGAAGATTTAATAATTAATGAGGACATACACATGTGTGTTTTGGGGGGTGAGGGGGCGGGTGTTTGAAAAGGTGTGGCTCCTCGTAAATCTTTCAGCTTTGCATCTGTCAGTTGGTAATGAACCTGCTCACACCTCCACCAGAACACACACACTGTTTCCTTTTGACTCCTCCTGCTTCCTGTAGCAGTGTCAGCCCACGCGTCATTTAATGACCTGTGGCTACATGTACACACACACACTCAACGTAAAATGCTGACCAGAGCTGGATGGTCAGCAAGGTTTGTGTGGGAATCAGATTAAACTCTGGTTTGGTTTTATTCCACTGTGAGGCATTCAAGGGCTTATCTTGAAAGAAGTCAAACTGAGATCTGAGAACAGATAAAATACAAGAGCTGCATGCTCGAATACACTGTAGTAGCTTCACATACTTTGCTTTATTCAGATTAGACCTACAACGATTAGTCAATTTGAGATTGTATCAGAATAGGTTTACATGGTTTAATACCATGTACCATATGGCATGACCATGGACCCCCTAGGGGGATCCATGGTCATGCTCCCCTGTAAGAAAATTGTGTCTATTTTAACGTTTAAATGCATCAATCTGGTGCACTTTGAAAAGAAATTCAAAGGTTAGACTTGATTATTCTTATCTATGGATGGAAATATTTGTGCTGTAGCCTGAACTATTTTCACTTCAGAATTTTAACCATGCACGCACAGGTGGAATAGTTTTGTTCTTCATATTTTTGCATTAACATCACTAGGAAGCATACCAGTAGAAATATATATTCATATTTGTAAGTGGGATATATATAAGTAAGTGGGATTGTCTGGAATCTGGCAATATAATAACCATTATGGTGGGATACACTGGCTAAGCAATTTACAAAAAATATCTGTGCTGACATAAATAGTTTACATGAGATTAAATTATAAAGTTGGAGACCATGTAGAAATTTTGTTGCAATTTCAAAACCGTATTGCTCAGGAACCGCTTGTTGTACTGATGCATGTGTTGAGTGAAGAGTTTGGGAGATATTTCACAGAGAGTAATGGGTGTGCAGAGATTTGTGCAGAATGCAAATATGATAACATTTCATGTAAGTTCAGTGTTAATTTTCTTGCAAACCATTTGTCACAGCAAGGGGGTTAACACTTTTGCATCCACTATATCCATGTCACATTCTCATTAGGGGCTGAGCCCCCCTAAAGGTCTGATCCTAGAATCACCCTGCTGCTACTTCATACTTGTACTCCACTACACCTCAGAGGGAAATGTTGTAATGTTTACTGCACTACATTTATCTGACAGCGTTTGCTTTATTGCTTCACACCTGGGCTTGTTTCTGCAACAGCTCATTGAATATCGGATACAATTAAAACTATTGAGAAAATATTTTCCTTTGACATTGGTCCAGTATTAAATGAGATCGCTGCAGTCGGCAGCGGCGAAACAAGACAATTGTCCAGCTTGTATTTACGTTCATAAAAGTGCTTGTTTTGCCGCTGACAGGCTCAGATTAATATTATAAGTGTCAGACAACATTGTGGAAAGGATTTCTAAGGAGGTGGACCTTTCTGTTAAAGAGTAAGATCCTTTTTTTAAACATAAAAAGTTCGCGAAATTGCGTTCGTTAAACCCACCAGACTCCATGTAAATAAAGAGTAATTTTAGCATCGTAAAATATGGGCATTCTAAAACATCTCTGAGCTCTGAGCAGTGCTCGCTCTGGCTGTCTTGAGCCTGCGCGCGTAGGGTGCACGACTATACGTTTGGTCAATGTTTTCTTTCTTTCATTCCAATTTCGGGTCTGTCAGTCACAGTGAAAACCGGGGACATTTCCGGGGACAGCTCCAGCCGGGGACAGGTCACCGAAACCGGGGACTGTCCCCGGAAACCGGGGACGTCTGGTCACCCTAGTCGAGTATAGTGTTAACTAGCGTCACGTGCAGCGGTGTTTGTGTTGCCGTCTGTTTCAGAGCATCAGAGAGAAGAGCAGACATATCAGTGGCACCAGATTTCGGTAGCCAGGGTTGGCAGGAAGAAGATTTTTACAAGTAAATGTTCCAGTTAATGATCCAGGCAGCACATTCTCGTCTCCCTCCTCCATTTTACAGTCCAATGGTGGCTAGAACGGCTCCGGGTCAAACGTCAATATGGAATAGATTAATCTGCGTTATTTTTTTTAAAGCGTTATTTTTTCTCAGATTAATTTATCGAAATGAACGCGTTATTTTGACAGCCCTAGTTTTTATGTATCTTCTATATGTGCTGAATAGTGACATACAGTATGTTAATGCATGTCACACATTTTTCTAATTTGTTAAGGTTTCTGTTAGTCATTATTTCTCATTCAATGTATTTACATTTTTATCCTCTTCAGCAGTTCAGTCCCTCAGGGAATTTAATTTCATTCATTCATTCTGACCTGATGTCTTTTCCATTCAACTTCAACTCATTCATATCAACTGGGACAAATTAATCATGTTAGGTATTGACCCGGGTCAGGCTGCTGTCATTCAAAAACATATTATATCATGGAAGTGTGCAATGAGATCATCTCACTGGGAATAATAAATATGAATAATAGCAGACTAATAAAAAAGCATCTGGAAAATTCATCTGGCATACCATAATTTAAAAAGATCATTTCAATAAAAATTTTTGTTTATACTAAACTACTACTGTTTCATGTCCATATATTGAGATCCACAATACATTTTTTGACTTACTATGACCTAAAATGAAAAATAATATCTACTCGACCCCTCGTCACACATTACATATGTTAAATTGTATTGTATTGTATGTAAAATGTTTTAACAAAAAACTAAGATTAGAGAAATGTATTTCTCTGATCATTTCGTGATTTCAGCCACGCTAGCATTTACAGACTGAATCGGCACTTCTGTGATTTCAGGTCAT
The DNA here is from genome assembly GCF_008315115.2 of Sander lucioperca. Classification (NCBI taxonomy): domain Eukaryota; kingdom Metazoa; phylum Chordata; class Actinopteri; order Perciformes; family Percidae; genus Sander; species Sander lucioperca. Next base: position 3,561,259 of record NC_050177.1, read on the forward strand.
ATTGGCTGTCTTGCCAATTATACATGAAAGTATTGACAGAGCCTTGACATCATGTGTGGGGGATAATGTTTGTAAATTCAAGTAAAATACAGACTTCACTTATTCCGTGTGAATGCGCTGCATGATACACAGACGTGGGGGGGTAATTTCTAAATCGCATGAGGTCCTCTGGTAATACTAGTCCTGTGTGAATAGGGATTTCGTCTTATTTCTTGTTAGGTATCTCGAAACCCTTTAGATTTACAGTATCTTGTGAACACTTAGAGGGGTCCCACCCCCCAGATTGGGAACCACTAACCTAGAGGACAAAAGAGTATGAAAACTAGCCTTTGCAGATTACAGACACTGAGGCCACGTCCACACGTACCAAAACAATCTTTTTTTTACCTGTCTTCCCTGGATTCGTTTCAAGAATAGTTGCGTCCAAATGAAACCATTTGTAAATGACTCAACACGCTACTTCATATTCCAGGCCTATAGGCTGTTTCTGCTACAGAAATTCACCAAAACATGGAGAAGAGTATAGTTAAGTTCCACTTCCCATCATAACATGACTAGCTAGACTAACGTTCTCTTAATACATCCATGAACTAGCTATAATAACTTTTACCACTGCTCCTTTTATAAAGGCTGCCGCAAGAAAACGTGTCTTTGTTTACATTGTATAATGTGCTGTTGGATTGCTTTTTATTTTGCAATTCTGTCTGCCATCGAAGATGATTGCAGTGCGCTAGCTAGCAGACATCGGCAGTCAAACAAACATCAATGAACCAATGTCTTTTTGATAATCTACACGTTTTCTTGCAGTAGCTTTTCTACAATAAGCCGTGGTAAAAGTTACTATAATCCGTTCAAGGAGTTGATAAGCAGACAGATTAGCTAGCTAGCTTCCACTTTATAAACAGCTAACCATAGCAGCTAACGTTAACGTTACGTCGCTGCTGTAGCGGTCAGCTACTTTAGCGATGTTTAACGTTAGCTACATAACGTTAGCAATATATCTTGTGTAGAATCCAGGACCGGCAGAGCAGAGGGAAGTGTCAGGGAGCAGAGACAAACTATTTAGCTAGATGAAGTGAGCTTGTTTGACCATGGAGATGGGATATGCTTGTGTTATAGCTTCACCGCAGTCGTGTGTGTCAGTGGCCGCGGGTAAGAGGTTGAGGGGTGTGGCGATTACATCATCGATACGATAAGTATGCGGCTTCGCCGTCCAAACGAAGCCAAAATTTTTTCACCCTGGGACCAGGTTTCAAAAAAGTACGTTTTCAGGCAGTGCGTTTACTGGATTCGTGTGGATGACGGGCCCAAACGATGCTAAACGTGCGTTTGCACCAAAAAGCGTCTCCGTGTGGATGGCCCCATATGGATGGCCCCGTATGTGATTGTGACAGTACTCAGCTGGAGTCAAATGTTAGCAAACACTGACGGTCACCTTCCTCTGTCTGTGTCTGGGGAAAAGGTTGCCTCCTTTTGACCTGGTAAAAGGAATTTATTACTCTGTCACGTTTAGCTAATTCCATCAGGGATTTGAGCTGAAGGGAGGACAGTTGCAGATTTACTAACTCCACTCCCTCATTCTCATCTTCTCTGTCATTGGTTGTTTGCTGACCCTCGGGGGATCCAGCTGGGTTTCATGGTGTCTGAAATCTGCTCTGCTCCCTCTCACTTGTTCATGGGGGTTGTTTATGTCTAAACGTCCTGCCTTTTGTTTGTCTTTTGACATTTTTGTCCTTGCGCATTGCATCTTAAATCAATCAAAGGTCCGTGTTATTTAGTCTTTATTGTCTCTTTGTCTGATATTAGTCTTTTCTCATACTCATTTCTTTTTCTGTCCTTGAACATCATTATTGATTGCTTTGCTAAAGGGCATGTAATGTTTAGTAGTGTCAGAGCGTGTGAGAGTGAGAGAGACTGCTAAGCTTTTTATTCAGCTATTTTTTCGGAGCATCATATAGCAGAGTGGGTTAAAGACTCTCTGAGTCTTTCACACTGATAATCCTCTTACACGTCCGTTGCTGATGCACACACAAACACAGTCAAACAAAAAAAACGCCCAAGTGTGAGCACAAACACACTTTAACACACTTTAACACACTAACCGTGAAAAGCATTTGATTTTTTATTGTGGTGGTGTTTTTTTAGGAGCAAAAAAGCCTTGAGTTGTAACTGAGCATTGCTGCCAGTCTCCTCCACCTCTGAGATAAGATTCTTGTCCTGAAGGCAGAAATTTGGCGTCGCCATCTGGGAGTCACTAATGTATTCACTCATATCTTTAATACTCTGCTGCCACTCCCAGCTCTAAATAAGTACGCATGTGCGAAAGCTGCATGCTGCCTGTTTCTGCTCCAGCTGTATACCTGAGTGGTAACAAAAAATAATTTCCCCCTGGGATTATTAAAGTATTTCTGATTCTGATTCTGATTCTCTGCTCCAAGAGGCTTTACTATGAAGGAACTGAACCTTAGAGTGTTAAGGTGTGTGTGCGTGTGTGTGTGTGTGTGTTTGTAAACACATCTGTGTGTATCCTCCCCAGGTGACCTTGCCCTAGCAGGGGTTTGCAGGTTGCGTGTGTGCAGTAACGGCCATTATTGAGCGGCAGAGAGCCAAGAAAGCTGAGTAGCTCCTGGCTTGGTGCTGAGGACGTCTTCTGAAAGCCTTGACCCACTTCCAGCCCCCCCTCCCACACACACACACACACACACACACACACTGCATACTGAAGCAGCTCTGCCACAATCTGCTGAGCTGCAGTGAAGCTCTGCATGCAGATGCTGGGAAGAGTGGGTGTGTCTGTCTGTCTAATAAATAAATTGTGTGTGCGTGTGCTGCAATGGTATGTGTGTAGTTATGTGTGTATGTGCAGGCTTACAGTATAAGTGCAACACCTTGGGCAAAATCGAAGAGAATTGGTGCTTCTGCTGAATATATTAACGAGCCCTTCACTGGTTGTTACTTTACTAACCAGCCACAAACATGTTAAACAGCAAAGTGTCTTCTTGTCTCTGTGTGATAAAGACGGGAGACACATAACTGCACAGATACGGGTCACATTTAAGCCCTCACAGAGCAATTCTACTAGAGTAGTGTGTGTAGGGCTGCAACTAATGACTATTTCATTATTAATTAACCTGCAGAGGATTTTCTCTATAGTTGATCAATCATTTTGCCCATGAAATGTCAGAAAGAACTAAAGTATGCCCATCGCTATTTTTCAAAAACCAAAGGTGACCTTTAAATGTCTTGTTTTTACAGACCAACAGTCCCAACCCCAAATATATTCAATTTACTATCAAATAAGACTAAGAAAAGTAGTAAATCCTTACAAATGAGAATCTCGAGCCAGGAAATGTTTGTCATTTTGCTTACTACATAATACAAGGACAAATTATGCAAAGACAGCATAGTAGGTTTTTGCCAGAATATGAGGCAACCAGCACATTTATAATTGTCAAATCAGAGCCGGACACTAAGAACTCAGCAATGTCACTAAAATTAAGAAATGTGACTCATATGTAAATGTAAACAGCAAGATATTAGGATGAGAAGAGAGATAAAGTAAATTATTGTGCTCCAGCCTTTGGAGCCATGTACACTCTTTAATACGTTTAGAGCAAACAGCCCTGGTCTTAAGCTGCCCTGAGCTGGGACGAGGCCAGACGGCTGGCTGATGGGAGGGAAGCTCCACTGGGAAAGAGTGGAGACACTCACTTCTTAGTCATGCCCATTAGACACAGAGATTTAAACAGATTACAAACAAGCACATACAAGGCTGCAAGCATGCAGATGCAAGTGCACTAACTCACACATACAGTACAGAAATGCCATTACCATAAGCATAGGGATTAGCACAATTTTTTATATATGGCCACACGCAGAGCAAATGTGCCCACTTATCCACATCAATGAATACATAACATGTTTACAAAGAAATTATAATGAAAAATAACAGACACATTTTCTAATCAATGGGGAGATCAGTAAGGTGCTGCCTGGTTTATTCTGGTCTGTTTTTCAACAACAGATGGGCCTGAGTAACATGAGATTGTTAACACCCTTTGTTTTGCTAGGAATTATCATCCATTATCGATTACCAGGATATAAATAACCTTCTTCGTCTGTTTTTGTCACTATTTTGACTATCAAACCAGCATTTGCACCGTATTTGCTTATTTGCATTGTCAGTCACCACACACGCTCTTTGTCACCATATTATGTTATTATGTCACCCTCTGTCTGTCCTCGAATCTTTGTCATTCACCCCTCACTCTGTCAGCGTCTGATGTCTATCAGGCTAACGTCACTCTGGACTTTTACAGCAGCTTTCTATGGAACTCTGGAGTCAGACCAGACAGAGCTCTACATATAATTAGCCTATGTTGGATGGTGCTGAGTGTCAGACTGTCTGTAAAAAAAAAAAGTACATTTCAAACACAGTCTCAACAACAAGGGTTAATTTTCAGAAATGCAAAACATAATGCTGCTGTCTGCCCCTGGATAACTTTACGTGAGGAGCACTTTATGTGTAACGAAATTAGATTAGAATAGAACTTTATTGTCCTCACAGAGTGGGCCTACAGGTACTGAGATAACGAAATGCAGTAAAATGCTTGCGCCACCCGGGAATCGAACCCGGGTCGCAAGAGTGGGAATCTTGCATGATACCCCTACACCAGCGGCGCTTATTAGATCACTGGTATGCTGCAGTAATTGTACACATTCATTTTTACATGTTTCATAATAAAAAAAATTCGGAACAGAAGCAGCATGTTTTCGGCCTCTGGGGGGAGCGTTGCAAGAGTTGACTGATATATCTCGTATATCTTTTTTATATAGGCCTGTGTTTATGAGTTTATGCTAGGAGACGCGCTGTCAACCTCGACGTACGCATAGAAATAAAACAACAGCACGTTTTATTGTTTTATATCTATGGTCGTACGTTAGTTAATTGGTAAACAAGTGTAGCTGGTTTTAAACCATCTCTGCTTGTAGCCTGTATCCTACGAAAGTTGGTGCAAGACGCGCTGGTGACTTATTGTGCTGTTAAGTTTGCAAACTGTCTCTGCCTCCTTCACGGGTTCAGTTGCGGAGACGGACCAAACTCAGAGCAACAGGTAACGTGACGTTAACGCTACCCCCGACGCCTCAGCACTCAGCACAGTTTACGTTACACCGTGTCAAGTCAAATCAAAGTCAAAACAAACACGAAGGACGGATTTCTTAGAAAAAACATTTAAATTAAGTTCAACTTCTGGTAGGCTACTGATTGATGTTGGTTAATGAAATATTTACACATGGCACACACTGCACATGTTCGGCTACAATGACATTGTTTTGTCTTGTGTTCCTCCCTTTTGCCATTACTGTTTTTCTAAGGCCCAGCCATAGTTGTTAGTGTGATCTCATTTCTGTCTGTTCCACCCATAGACTGTAAAAGGTTCCACCTCAGTTGTGGTGGTGTGTGATAGAGCCACAATGGGACTTATTATCACCATGAAAACTATAATTTAGGGCCCTTTAGGATGTCATTAGAAGGGTAAAGTACGGTTTGGAGGGTGCAGTACAACATACTGTTCTGTCAACACAATAGTGTGCACTTTTTAAAGTTCCTGGAGGTCTGAACTGCTGATTCAGTGACATATTGATGATGTTGGACACTTGTGTTTTCAGCTTTTTCTGCTCATCAAATGTAGAAATATGGTACAATTAGTGTTAAAAATAATAGTTTATGAATCTATTATTTTTTTGAAAGACACTCAACAGTTTTCAATTCAATGTTTTAAGTCATTCATCAAGCAAAAATGCTAAATATTTTCTGTTACCAGCTTTATGTTATTGTAAATTGAATGTTTTTAATGTTTTGGACTGTTACATAGAAATACATTTTTTTTTTCTATGGACTGTTGTAGATGTGCAATTTCAATAACTCTGGGACCTTATGATAGGTGTTCACTATGTTTTGGGCTTATAAAGGTGTTAAGTAATTGCTCAACTGCTGATGTATCTCTTTCCGTCTGTTCTTTTGTCAGGTGTTGTGAGTGCAGCGCCTCGCTGTCCCACTGGTATTATGAAAAGGATGGACGGCTTTTCTGCAAGAAGGACTACTGGGCCAAATTTGGGGAGCTGTGCCATGGCTGCAATGACCCGATCACTACCGGCCTTATCATGGTAAGAGGATTCATCACTCATTCACTGACTCTCATCTCTCATCAGCTCCCTGGTTCTTTGTTTGCTGGTAAACCTCGAGTTACAGCCTGCAGCTGTGACACTCACAGTACGCACATACATGTACATGCAAAGACACACACACACACACACACACACACACACACACACACACTCACACACACACACACACACACACACACACACACCTGAGTCCATACCTTTACAGCCTTACTGGTTGGTGTGTGCATGTAGGATTTGTGCCAGACCTGTAACTGACCCTGATGCCTTTGCTTGCTTTGTCAGATTGTCTTACAGACCACCAGTGAAAGTCAGAGCTGTTGTTGTGACACAGGAGAGCAGAGAAGTTCATGTGCAGAATAGATGTGGTCACAGCACCGGAAAGCAATTAAACAATAGAGTGAGCCTCCACTGATAAGTGCTGCTGCATTATAGAAAAGACAAGATACAAGCATCAAAGGAGAGGTGTGTCTGTTTGTTGATTAGTGATGGAATCATACACATTCAAGGCTTGAAGAAACTGATTAATACTGTATGTCGGTGTAACAGTATATGTTGGGCTCTTTTTCCCTGCCGGCGCAAAGCCAGCAGCAGCACAAATGCAGGTGCAATGCAATTTTCCTTTTTTGTGCCTGTTCAGTGATCTCCTGGCTCCAAATGAACTCACCCCTGCTGAGGAGATGGGAGAGGAGCAGCTGAGGCAGTGTTAATGATTAGGCGATGCAATTTTGGCACTCTTTTCAGCCCCAAACACAGACCACTTCTTAGTACAAATGCAAGGCCATTTTCAGGGCTTTAGTTTGCAAAGACACACACACACACACACACACACACACACACACACACACACACACACACCTCTCCAAAATCACACACAAAACACCCATAATGTATGTTGATTTTTGCCTCACTCAGTTTGCTACACATTTTCTTCTTTTTTATTATTGAAATAGTCATTAAAATACAATTTGAATGCAGTTTAACATACAATATGTAATTATCTGCACTAGAGGTCTCCATACGGGCCTCTCAATTGAAACACAGACTTTTTGATGACGTCGTGAAGTTGCGTGGGATCATGGGAGTTGTTGTCTTCATTGTTAAACAACCACCATTGACGATGAAAATGTATCTGTTCAAAGCCCAGACTATTGACTTGATCAATACAGTAATTCACTGACTGTTGGTTGTCCTTTGATAGAGGAAGCTGGTTAAAATAAAAAGCTGAGTTCATTTGTTGCACATATGCATCTTCTTAGACACATTTGCTTCCCGGTCAGCTACAGCAGCCAGCAGCTTCATTAGGTCATGTTTCATGGTCACGATGAACAGAAATCATTCATGGCTCGGTCTTTCTCTGCATCTGTGTGTGTGTGTGTGTGTGTGTGTGTGTGTATTTTATCATTTACTCTGCCTCCAGACAGCTTGTCCTTTGCAGTGCAATCTCAGTAATGAAACATGTAGGAGACTCTAAAGTGAATTAGGTGGAGAGAGATTGCAGCACCACCTCTCCTCTTATTTCTCCTTCTCTGGTTTACTGCTCCTTTTACAGTGCAAAGACACTGATTGACCGTATCTGCAGTTACACTTTAATAAATTTGAGATCGGTCAGCCAATCAGCCTTTAGTTGCCAAGATGGCCAGAACAATTGTATTACCTTGTAGACATGAAGGGCAGCTTCCTACGTCTGTGCCACACCCAGTCTACTCCAGTCCTGCACAGTCACTCTGACATCTGTGCAGATTAGCAGGCGAACGCGGTCCTATTTTTAAAATTCACTGATGCCACTGCACCTGAAAAGGCTGCTGTCACAGTTAGGAAAAACACTTCAAGCTCCATGATGCAGATATGACTCAGAGTCTGCAGACAGAAACGTAGAACTGATGGTCAGCCAGACCAAAACAATAAATATGTAAGGTATGCGATTTCATTACTACTACCACAGTGATGTCCACCATACAAGCCGAAGAAACCGGCAATCCAACTTTTAGAACTTCTCGTCCATGTTGGTTCAATTGTGCAAGCAAGTGGACCTTAAGTGTACATTGTTTTGTTGACTGCTGTTTCCAAGCACAAGGATCAACTGCCAAGCTTAAAATAACTTGTCTGTGAAAATAGATAGAAAAGTGTGATTATATACCGTTTACATTGTTTTTTCAGTGACCAGTATGAGCATGCTGCCGTGTTTGTTTAGGTGTACACAGGTAGGTGTGTGTGTGTGTGTGTGTGTGTGTGTGTGTGTGTGTGTGTGTATGTGTGTGTGTGTGTGTGTGTGTGTGCAGCTTCATCTGCCGCTTCTGCTCCTGTCAGCACCTTCAGCCTTGAGTAAACTGGTAGTAATTCAGCTAGATGATGTTACTCAGTTATTTATTGCCCTTCTTGAGACTAATTTATGTGTTGAATACTAGTTAACTGATGTAATTGAATGTCCTCTCCTACCAGCCTTCCTTCACTCTATCCGTCCATCACACCTCATACTGTGCAGCCATTTCCACATTCAGTTTAGAGTGGGTCTGCCTTTCTGCAAACAACCCAGGGCTAAGAGCCAGCTGATGGGAGTGGGGCCAGACATCGACCTGGGCCTGTTAGACGTCCAGACTTTCACGGTTTCTCCCCCTCACTGCGTTATCTTTTCCACAACGCTCTGTCATCAGGTTGCTCTCAACACTCCTGTGTGTGTTTAGAGTAGACTCCAGTTTAATGTTGACCAGCAAGACATTAAGGATTAAATACCATGGCCTTGGGTCAAACCTTCTTTGATTTAAAGGTGGAGTAGATGATGTAGAATAGTTTATGTTGGTGAGATGATTAACTTTAACATGAAATGTAATATCTGAGGTAAAACAGTTAAGATCCTGGATGCTGTGTCCATCACAACATACAGAAATCATTGATATGAATGCTGAACATATTGGGTGTATACTGTATATATTTGAGATATGAGACAAAACTATGATTGGTTTGTGAGTGGACTTGTGAAAAAGGTTGAAAGAAACAGATATATAACACAGGAGTAACCATAGATGGAGAAGGAAATTATTGACTAGTTTGGGATTAACTTGAATGAGTGGATAGAAAGCTACGTGTTTAACATTTGTAAAGGCCGGGTAATGGTAGAAAAGTTTATATGACTAGTTGGAAGGAAAAAGTGTTAGCTGTTCTGAACAGCCACACTCAAAGGCGGGCTGGAAACACACTATCAAAGAGAGGGAAAAGATGCGATAGTGTTTAAGTATGGGAAAACGGCGTACATTTTCAGACATTCTCTCTTAGAAGACATCCATATAGCCAAACATCTGGCTGTTAGTCCATCAGGTCCCATTATTGTTTTGTCATGACCAATCATGAAGTTGCTGTTTTGTGTGCTTTCATTTCATTTGTGTGTTTTAATTAAATCTGGCATTGGAATCTTGGGGACTTTCTTTGTTTCTTTTTTCTCTTTATTTGTTTCTGAGATTGCAAGAAGTACCAACATAGCTGAAAGTGAAATCCAAGACATTTCCCTGAAATCACAAGTGCTTATGATTTTGGACTTTTTGGGTCCGTGTACTTGGTGGCCAACGGATTTTCGTTTTGAAAGGAAAAAAACAAAAACGAAAAACGGCCAGTTTCCCAATTACCATTAGTAAATAGGAAAACAAAAAACGGAAAACAACCCATTATTCGTTTTTTGTTTTGATATTAAAAAACGGAAAACGAAAAACAATCTCGTTATCCGATTGTCTTTGATGTATTTGTAGATGGAACTCGGAAATTAAAATACGTGTATATAAGTCGTATTCCTTAATTTTGCATTGGTATTTTTTTCGTGACCCGGAAGTTACTCCCGCCACGCCAAGACCCGCCCTTCAATAGCATTTATTGGCCAGTACCGCCTGTAAGATCTGTTCTGTGGATGCGCATAATTACGTAGTAGAAAACTAACCTGTCGGTACACGATCCGTTCTGCCTGCACGATCCGTTCTGCACATGCGCAAAATGTTCGCGCATGCGCGGTTGTACGAGGATTTACGACACTGCACGATCTGTTCCACGCTTCCGGTCGACAGCCAAGCTAACGTTAGTTTAGCTAACAGCTAATTCGGCTAACTGCTAGCTGAGACAGCATGTAATAACTTTAAAAGACCCTCAAAATAAAACTTGAAAATAAACGTTGACATATATAACAGCTGTTACGTCAGTTCTACTTTACTTGTGCTCATTTAAAATACAATCACTCAATACTTGTCTTTATTGTTATTACTGTGAAGTCTTAATTTAGCTGTAGCCTGCTTTTCCCATTACGTTTGAGTTAACGTTATTTTAGACTGAATCTAGCTGTCAGCTAGCGGTTAGCCGAATTAGCTGTTAGCTAAACTAACGTTAGCTTCCCGGTGGAGGCTAGCCATAGGCTAGCGTGGAACAGATCGTGCAGGTCGTATGGATACGTAAAACAGTATTATCTTGCGCATGTGCAGAACGGATCGTGTACCGACAGTCCCTGTGCGATTTGTAACTGTCGGTACACGATCCGTTCTGCCTGCACGATAGACTGTATATAAGTAACATGTGTCAACACTTTATGACCAAACATTACAACTTTTTTATTAAATCTTTTTTTATTAAATCTTTATTATACAATAGTCATAGCTACAAACATTCGAAACTTGTCACTGATCCAAAACCGTGTAGCGACGTCGTTGTTGTGTTGTTTACGTTAATGTTTTTACCTAATACTTCGTCTTGACTAATAACCATAGACTGTCTATTATTAATGCGATGAAGTGTAAACGTACATAAGTGTCCTTTTGAAGATGGGATGACAGCTCTCCCAGCCACCACTGCTGTATACCACTATAGTAGCTACATGCTAACGGCAGTAAACACTATAGTAGCTACATGCTAACGGTCATCTTAGCTGGCAATGTTGTTAAATTCTCCCCAATTCCGGGTCACATTCCTGCTGAAACATGTCCGATTGTGTAGTGTTTGGTCTGCGATTTTTGACGTTAGAAAGTGCTGCTTCGTTCCACTACAATCTAACGTTAGCATACTCATAGCTAACTATTGTAGCTGCATGCTAACGCGACATAGCGGAGCATATATAGCTAGCTATGTACGTATATAGCAGGACTTTGTACCGTAAAAAATCACCAATAAAGGCTTCTAAACCAAATACTAAACAAATACAAATACAGTAAAGTGACCGGAATTAGGGATGAAATGTCCAGCATTGAGCTACATAATAGTTTGCTAGGAGTTAGCTGGTCTCTCACAGAGATCTCATTTGTAGCCCTGTTTTTACCTGATACTTTCATAAAAGTACAAACACATGAAGTGAGAGGTATACACATGCTTAAACTTTATTTAAAACATGGTTAACCTGAAGCAGGACGGAGTCATGACTTATAACACCAAAGCAAGGCTTCTAGCTCAGGCTAGCTAGCGTTAGCAAATTACCTTCAAAGTTGCAAAGAAATGACGAAACGTAAAATTTGAAGCCTTTATTTAATTTGCTACATGGTGTTGTACTGGATGGCCGGACGACCCTCCGTATATCATTAACAGATACTTTAGGCAACTCCAGCAAACACCTTGTAAACTTCACCTTTGCCATCATAACGGTCTACTGTCACTGTCTAATGTTTTCTTCCGGTAACCGGGAATGTCCAAACATCCTTACGCCAATGCGTGCATAGAGCTGTGAAGTTTGCCGGTGTTCGCGCAAGCGTAGAACTGATCAGGCAGTGCACAGAACGGATTCTACAGGTGGTACAGATCGGGTACTGACAAAGGAATAAGATTTATACACACATTTTAATTTCCGAGTTCCATCTACAAATACATCAAAGAAAATCGGATAACGAGATTGTTTTTCGTTTTCCGTTTTTTAATATCAAAACAAAAAACGAATAATGGCTTGTTTTCCGTTTTTTGTTTTCCTATTTACTAATGGTAATTGGGAAACTGGCCGTTTTTCGTTTTTGTTTTTTTCTTTTCAAAACGAAAATCCGTTGGCCACCAAGTACACGGACCTTTTTGGCATCATATGTTCCCAAATCCAAATCACATGTTCTGAAAGTTACATCATGTGCCAAGTATTGTTTTCTGTTTTTGGATTTGCATTTGGATCTTTTTGGAACATTTTCTCACAAATAATAAATGAAAAAACAAAGAAATTAAAAAAGAAAATGAATAAACACATCATTGTCCTAAATAACAGACCTGACTCGTTATGAATTCGTGAGTGAGATTAAGTTTGAGTGTTTTTGTGAAGTTTGTTTGATATGAAATTTGCTAAATTATGATTTTACTCATTGTATAGTGTTTCCAGTATTAGATACACATACTGTATATGTTGTATGTCATTCAGTGGTTCTGTTTTAACTGCTTAAAAGATCCAGTTTAACAGTGAGAGACAGCAAATTTTGGTTCTGTGCCTTGAATTTATTCTGACTTTATGAGTTGTATACAAATATTATCCTACGTATGTGGTTATTGTTGAGAAATTTAGATATTTTGAGGGGTTGGCCACCAAACCAATGGAAAGTCCCAAATCAAAGTGTACTTTATCAACTCCCTCTGGTGTGAGGTAGCTCTGTGGTTGAGTGGGAATATACCAGTTGTTTCTATAAACGCCTGACTATTGTTTTGCCTCTAAGTGAAGACAGACAAATGTCTTCACTTAGAAGACTTGTGATGGGAAATGATATTGTTAAGTCAAGTTGTTGCTGTTCAGGCTGTGACACGTGTTTTTTCTAGCAGCAGGATGAGTTGATGATGATCTCATCAGTGGCGTTGAACACAGTATGAACATAGCGCTCTGCCTCAGTGTAGAAACTTGTTTTGCATAATAATAAGGATAAGGGACAGTTGTCTTTTCATAAAAACTCTCTCTGACTGAGAGGTCAGAGGTTAGGTGCACACAGAGGGGTGTCCTAATGCAGCTGCCAGGGCCTCAGTGTCTTGCTCAAGGGCACTTCAGCTGGATGGCTCAGTGCTGTGATGGAGGATTTGTTTTAAACATTCCATTCAGTATCAACACTGAGATTTATAGAGATCATAACCTGACCAGTGAGCTTCACTAAAGTCTTTTTTGAAACTTGTTGATCATTTCCTCTTTCCAGAGTGGAAACTCTGATGAAAGTCGCAGCCTCTGTAGGCTGAAATCCCCTGTGACACGGCTGTGGGCTGCTGGGTGTCACTTCTGAGCTGACTGCCAGTAGGTTTGACAAAACCTGTGATATGAAGTCATTGATGCAACTTTTCACTGTTGAAGGTGATACTGTCAATGTTCTTCAGAGCTTGTTTCCACTGCCTCCAAGTAACCAAAAACTTAGTTATTGCAGGATAAAAATGCACAAATAATGTAACAGTTGCAAAAGTAGAAAAGAGCCATTAGGTCAACATAATGATTCAGTTTGTTTTACAGCAACATTAGCTGACATTGGTCTCCATGAGATACTGATCATGCCAGACCAAGTAACGCTGTAGCAGTAACAACTGAGTGTAATGAAGAGGAATGTCTTATTTTGTCTTACAAATGTTAAATACTGTAGTCTTGCTTTAAAAGAGATTTACTACATACTTGCAGGTACAATGGTGATAAAAGTTGCATTCCTGGTCATTTTTCCTTCCTTTAGATTATTGGCCAAATGCATATGATTGCGAGATATTTATAATGGCATCTACTGCACAGTGGTGATGGGAGACAAATGATCAGCTGCTTCGAGACAGACCCAGAATTAGAAAAAAATGTCGCCCCAGTTTATCACAGGTAATGTTGGTTCTGAGCAAAAGCCACAACTGACACTTTTACTCTTTTTTGTGATGCAAGATAATTTGCTCTATTCTTTACCTATACATCAACTATGGTTTTTAGCAGATAAAAAACATGCAGGAAATTACTCAACACCAGACAGGTGATGTTCAAAAGTTAAATAGATGATGGTGTAACTGTAATTAATGACAAAAGACTAAAACAACAATAACAAGTCAAAACATTTGGTCACTTTAAGACTGTAAAGCTGATTTCTAATTTAATTATTTTAGTTGTGTATCAATACAATCACAACTGCTGAGTACTGCAGTTAGAATACAGTTCAAACAATCTGATGATTCAAGCTGAACGTAAACACCACTTTTGTTGTATTTTTTGTTTGGATAAGCGTGGATTTCCCTGGAGCAGTTACTTATGCAGCTTCCATACAGTAACTCCCATAGTAACTTAATTAGGTTTTCTGTACCAGCCATCTCTCTCTACAGTCTGTCTCCGCTGCTTTAACATAAGAAACAACAGGCAGTGTGGAGAGTCTATTAATATCTGCCCACTCAGATGGTCTTCTGAGGGATTGACACATGGCATGCAGGACATGTTAGGGACGTGAAGAAAGTGAGACAACAAGCCGGACAAGTGAGACACAGAGCCAGAGAGGGAAAGAGTGACGCAGCAGCAAAGATAAACCATTGGAAGAGAGATTGTACGAGGCAGGAGAGGACAGAAAAGTAGAGCAGGACAGTGCTAATAAATCAGCTAAACCCTGTTAATAAAAATCACACAAGCATGTCATGTTTACTTAATTTATACTCAATGCTATGCGATTGTGATCTGTTCTCTACATTTAAAGAAAGACAATATATAACATTACACTTATTCTGCATGTGACTAAGGACTATGTCTCTGTTGAAAGTGGACGTTCTTGGCATTTTCTTAGTTTTATTTTCATGTGGTGAAATCCTTCAGGCCGTCATCTGATTAGTGTTGGACAAGAGAATTAACTAATCTATTGACTGTTTATTTGAATATTTAATCAAGCAGTCTACAACAAGTCAAACCAGGACTTTGTTCGTCAGCTACGCAGTTTTACAGTGCTCATATTATGCTTTTTGGCTTTTTCCCTTTACTTCATTATATGTATAAAGTCCACCCAAAAGGCACTTACCATCTCCAAACAGAAAACACTGTTCACAAACTGGATAGGATGGAATAAAAGTGAGATGTCTCACTCTGCAGCTAAAACAGAGAGCTCAACACACAGGGTGAAAAGAGGAGCTGCAGCAATGTGCAGTACAACGAAAACATGGCGTTTTTTGAAAATTAAACCATGTAAACCTGTTCTGATATAACCTCTAAATACAATTATGAACCTGAAAATGAGCATAATATGAGCACTTTAAAAAATTACTGACATACACACTCTGTGTTCATAAAAAAAGTTACAATAAAAAGAGAGTTGTATCTAGTGCATATCATTTTAAAACAAACAATTAATTTATTAAATATTTATATATATTTACAGAAATTGATAATTTAATTATTTATGTCACTTTTAAAACATAAATGTCACAAATTTCCTGGCTTTTCCCTGGTTTTACAGTCAATGACATCACCGTGGGCTCTCAGACATTTTTCACTATTTTCTGACATTTTTTTTTACTTAACTAACGATGAATCAGTTAATTGCAAAAAATAATGGACAGACTAATCGATAATAAAGATCATCATTTTGTAGCTTTAATAAGGACATGTTAAAGTGATCAGAGGAATAGAATGACATACCCATACAGTAAAATGTAAGTTAAGCTATTGTGTTTATATGCTTGTAGTCTAGCTAAATGGATGAACATTGCTGGGATATAGCCTGACATCTGGCATAGTTCTCACGTGCCGGATGTCCCTCCCTTTCCACCATCTCCGCTATCTATTTTGCAAGGGCACCATTGCTGCATCCGGTGCTTAGTGCCGCCCAGGACAGTTGTGATTGGGTTAAAGAAATACAAACAAGCCAGAGCTTTTTTTTTCCTATCCCAGAATAGATAAGTGGTGTAGCCAGACCGTACTTCAGCGCTGACACACCGCAGTGGAGATAGGTCAGGCAATGCGAGACTAATGTGCTTGAAACAATGCTGTTATGGCTTTTTTTTTCACTTTAACATAACAAGATAATAAATTAGCTAATGAAGAACATTATTCCCCCACATAATGTCCCATTTGTCAAGCCTGTTACTGTCAATCTGCTAGCTTTCACTGGTTTCGAAATGTGATTGCAGGAATTGGGGCAGCATGGGAAAAGAGGAGGAGTGAGGAGTGGGGGTGTGTGGTTGAAGCAGCCGGGTGGCACGTGTGCAAGAGTGGGTGGCGCCAAACAGGAAACGATGAGGTCATAGCAAAAGTGAAAGAGAAGAGGAAGGCAGGGTGGGAGGGGGAGAGCCAGGAGGAGTGACATTTATTCAGAGATGAGCTCAGCTGCAAAGGCGTGGGCTGCTCTCTCTCTCTCTCTCTCTCTCTCTCTCTCTCTCTCCCACAGCTCCGTCTCTCTGGCCGGTTTGGTCCCTGCCAGTGTTTTGTTGTGACAGCGCCTGCCTCACTAGAATGAACTAGAACAGCGAGGAGAGTCGCCAGCTCTTGCTGATATGGTGGGAGACTTGTTTTTCTGGAGCTTCTGCTGTCTCAGGCTGTGGAAAAGAGATAAGAAGGTGAGGATGTTCACTGCTGCTGCTCTGGGTTACTGGCTCTCTAATGGGTGATGTACAGTCATACACGAGCCAGCGAGGAGGCAGGGAAGCAAGTCTCAAGTGGCTGGTTGAGATTGTTTGCCGGTTGCTCCTGCAGAGATTCTCTCCATCTTTATCTCTTTGATTATATATTTCAACTAGATACTGTACGCTGCTGTGTTTTGTGTGACATTTTAAACTGGGTTAGTGTATTGCCTAGTAATAACAGATCTGATCTCTTTCTGTACGATGCATTTTTTTTCCATGCCATGAAGAACTGATGAGCCATGGCAGACATGCTATTTATAGAGAGCATTCTTCCTCAGATAAAAGTAGGATTTAAAGTGTGAGTGCACACATTCAGAGATGAACAACAGTTGTCTTGTCACTGTACCGTGTTATTTTTTATTTACCACCTACCACTCTGTAAACCACAGTGGATGTGAGACTTAGAAAGAAGAAGCTGAATACATTAACAGCATTTCTAAAGCGGAGGCCTGTGTATACTGTGATACTGTACTGTTTGTAGCTGAACGGGGGTTTCCATTCAGACAGCATCAATGGGGCTTACTGTCTTCTCTCTCAGGCTTTCAGTCTAATTGTATTTGACTAAATGATGTCTACTGTAGAATGTCTAAAAGGGAACCAGGATCATGTCTTCCATTTGCCTTTTATCTACTCCAACAGTCTTGATTGCATCAGTGCAAAATCTTGATCATATTGTGTTTTTATCAGTCTACTGGCGCTTTAGGAATTCCCTCTGACACATTTTTGGTATCTGACCCAGTTGTATCTCTCTCTGTGGGGAGTATAAGGTACCTACTGCATGTGTGGTATTTACTATTTCTTTAAAACATCAGCATGAGGTCATTATTTACACACAGTTCTTAAGCTACGTGTTGATTCTGGTAGCTCAGTCACATATGGACTGTGTTTTTGAGGTTAGCCAATGAAGGAGGCTTTTTAGGTGAAGTTCATTGCATCAAACATGAGGTTAAGCAGAGCCAGATCTCATTATCACTTAGCGAAGGCCATTCAGAAGCAACAACTGGTGTTTATGTGGAACTTGTTGATGTAAAGAGACCAGAAGGCATGTAGAGGTTCCTGATGAGGTCTTGCTGTGTATAAACACATGCACTAACATACATGTACTGTTGGTCTTAAGTCGTGTCCGATATATATTGTTCCTTATGACTTCCAATCTCTGTGTGTTCACCAAGAGTGTCCACTGGACCCTAAACTGAACTAGTTTTAAATATTAATTTGGTTTTTAAAAAAATGTCAAACACAAAGATACCTATATCACTAACATAGAGGGCAAATAATCACATTTTAGAGGCTGGAAGCAGATAGTGTTTTTAAACGATTTATCAAATATCAAGATAGTGGATTAATTGACTAATCGATTAATCAACTGATGGGTTTAGCTCAACTTAGAGATCCTCTCTACAGTCCCTAAGCAACAGATGCCCAGCAACAAGCTGTCTAATGAGTCAGTGTATAACCAAATACATAAACAAATACCACAAATAATTTAAATATTATAGAAGTTAAATGGGTTGTGAAAATATTAATATGTTGAATGTTTAATTTTCTGCATGCAACAATTCCTATTTTCATTGTTACTTTAATGATAATGAGTCTAAAACACCTGGACGGTGATGGATTGATATATTGGATACATCATGGCTAATCATTGTGTCTGACAAATTCTCATCTACTTCAGTCTGAGGAAAATGTTCAGCTTCTACATGTCATGATTTTATAAAATATCTCTATCAGCCCCCTGATGCAACAGACATCTGACAATCACCTTGCCTTCATTTTCAAGTAACTTCTTTCTTGAACAGCTGGCATGTATTGCTGCTCTTCATCTGTGTTTTTTACCACTGACACTTGGCAGACACACACTTATGCTCCCTTCATTATATAATCAACAAGGGAAATGTGAAATGATGTGAGGAAATTGGAAAAGTTCACGCGAAAAATCTGGAATGTGTTGAAAATGTTATGAGGTCCAAATAGGAACTAAATGATTCAGTTTGAAACATGACAAATAAGAAGAGCAACTAAAAAAAGACGTTAGAGATTGTGAGAAAATAAAAATGTTTATTTAAAATGTTTACCTCTTTATTGTTATTGCAATCTTTAGGTTTACCTTTGAGTCATCTGGTAGCGTATGAGTGATTGTCACTTAATAGTTTTCTACTCCAATCTAAACATTTAACAGCATTAGGTTCAAACTAATTATATTATCCAGAGAAGTGATTACCCAGACCTCAGCTCAGGAAAAGACAACATGGCCTGAACGACTTGTCAAGCATCCCTGACTTACTACCAACATGTTTATTAGCTGTTCAGTGTCGCTGAGAGCATTAGAAGGCCATAAATTCCTCCAAATGGCTTAAAAGGGTTTGTTCACATTCCACAGCTAAGTTATGTTAAACATGTAAATCATTTAAAACAAATAGAGGCCCTGACACGCCAAGCCGGCAGTCTCTGTGGATGACCATCGCCTGTAGTTTTTTCAGTGCTTGAGGAGTGACTGCGTCAGCGTCGTCACCCTTTAAATAATAGATTGGGCCTCCAAAACCTGGTAGTCTTTTTGAGAGGGATCTAAAGGTCACAAGAGGATTACTGGAGTAAGAAACGAGAGAAAACAAATGTTTACTAATGTTTATTTTACAGGCTTTGACTCTTTTCTTGTAAAATTATGTAATGTTTTACCTCTTTAAGAGCTGGTACAACCAGCTCTTCATAAGTTCAAACGTATCCTAGTACAAAACTAAGTGTTTTAATAAATGAAATAACTTAACATACCCCAACATTTTAAAGCTCTGCCAATAACATTACACTAAATTGCCAAATAGTTGTATCAAGCTTAGTATAATCTGATATTTCCCACTCTGTCTAAACTGCATGAATACTACTTCTGAAACACATATGTATGCATAAATAAACCAAAGAAATACCTGCATTTACAAAGGATTGACAGTAAAGTTAAATATTCTTTAGCCACTAAAACTGTTATTTTTGGCATATATGTTAAAACTCTGTGATGCTACAGGGTCTCTCAGTTCACGTTACCAATTACACATCACTAGTCTTTACTAGCTACTAACTAGACATTTATAACCCAATTTAGTAGATTGGCAATTTGATGAATAGCTGTTACAACCTCAATCCAGGCCTTTAAAAGATCAAATTAAACATCTGAGGAGGGAGAATGCCTCTTTAATTGAACTGTTAGCAACTCATAGACGTACAAGTAGTGTAATAGTAGACTCTGTATTACAGTGAGGGGTCAGAAAGAAAAAAGGTTGGGAAACACTGGACTAAGAAGGCAAGTATTAAAACTTTAGCATGTTTGACCTACTATCAGTAATCCCATAAACGGAGGGCCCATTACACAGTTTCTGAAGTCTCTCGCAAGTTAACTATGTGACCGAGATCCCCATTACACATGGCAACGGAACATTGTGCTGCAACTTGACCCAGTTACTCCTGGACCCCGTCGACCTGCTCACCCTTCCCCCGGGGAGACATGTGTACATGATATGGTTTGTCACTAGAAGAGGCCACGAGGCTACATGAACCTTGAAATTTCTCTGTCTCCCTCTCTCTCTTTATATCTACACTTTGGACAGGAAGCATGTCCTAAATGTGAGCACAGCAGCTGTCACCTGTCAAATGTGGTTGTGTGTATGTGTATGTGTGTGTGTGTGTGTGTGTGTGTGTGTGTGTGTGTGTGTGTGTGTGTGTGTGTGTGTGTGTGTGTGTTTTGCCTGGCAAGCAAATGGTAGCCACAGTGTCAGGTTGTGCAGAGCCACACACCCTTTTCATCTCTGTCCAGCTGTCCTCTCTTTCTGTCTTTCCTATTTGAAGGGCGGCACCCTTGAAGTGACACACACACACACACACACACACACACACACACAAAGAGAGAAAATTCAAAGCTATCTCCACAAACAACTCTGATGCTAAAAATCATGAAATAAATGTATTTGAACTTTCAAATTACCTTTCCATTCTGAAGTAAACTTACTTTGGCTAAGCCGTTAGATTCTCTTGACTCATCTCTCTTTCCTACTTTTTGATTTTCTGATGTGTTTTGTTTACACTCCCTGACGATGTCAGACAGTAATTGTTTATGGCACCTTTTTATGAAACTGGTTGAAGGACAAATAATGAAATTAAGTTGGTCAATAAAGCCCTACAGCTGCTTTGTCCATTACAAAGTCATTACATCTGTTTTCTCCTCGCTCTCTCTCTGTTTCTCTGCTATGATGTTGTGTTGTCAGCATGACTATTAAACAACATTGAAAAAGAGGTAAAATGCTTAATCGGTAAGACTATTGGAGGGTCTTTATTGCTCTCATTCCAAAAACAAGAAACATTAAGGATATAAAACCATTACCTCAGAAAATACAGTAAAGTCAGGATTGTATTACTCCTCGTATGAAAACCAAGTTGTGGTGTGTGTTCCTGGTATTTTGCGTGGAAGGTTCTGCTCAGATTAGTTACTTGCTTGTAAAGTGTCTTCCTCCCTGCAGCCTGAGGGCTGTCAGCATGTGTTTCTATGTGAGTGTGTGCTCGTGGTTTCACTGCTGCCCTCCAAGGAGGGTGGGGCAGCAAACATATGCCTGTAAGCAATGATTTTATTGATTCTTTGATCTTCACATTTAATTCCTTTTTGTCTCAGTTACTCCGTTTTGTTCAGCTTTATGGACTTTTCAGTAACATTTCTTTCTTTGGGCGATTGTTACTTTCGCTGTAATTTTCCAGTTACTAAGGCAATATCTCAGAATTGTGGCTGCGTCCATGAGCTCATATTTAGCTCTTTGATGATGCTGGTTTAACATTTAAACTTTTATCATCTAGACATTTTCTCTGAATTATGTATTGGACATTTGAAATATATTGTAAATGTTCTTTTCTAAAGAAATATTATGCAAATCCCTTTAAATAGTAAGACTACACAATACAAAATGTCTGTTTTCCATTGCATTTAATTGATTGTTCTTTGTTCAGCACTCCTCCATGAACCCCTCCTTACTCCTGGTATACCGAATTAGCATTGCAGATCACTGCAGTTGAGAAGTGCTGTCAGGGAGCCCACTACCTCCAAAAAAATTCTGCCAGTCAAAGCACAAAATTAAACCACAAGCACAGCCTCGGGGGAGCGAACAGCTCTAGTGCTTAACATGGTAGCTCATGTTTAAGCATAGAAGTCATCAAGTATTTGAGTGGGTGGGTCATTTGCATCAATGGGCGCAAAATTACCTGAAGGAGGTAAAAGGGGTGGATATTGATATATGTGGAGGTGTGGGCCACTTAATCGGTATCTCAGTCGATCCGAGTCACAGCAAACATAGGCAAACAGATTTAATGAGCAGCAATAAAAGTGGGAAGGTTGTTACTCGATGGAGTTGATGATTTCATTTTTTTTGTGATTAACCAATAGTTTTAACAGTGTTTGGTTTCCTCCTGTTGGTCTGATGAACATCCATAGCTGAAACCTCTGGCGGCAGCATCGTCCTCAGATCTGCCAGTGTGATTCATCTGCTCATTGCCTGCTCTGCTTTTTGGCCATAACTCAATTCCCTCTCTTGTTTGCAAAACTGCCCTAAGCTCTCAGAGGGGGATCTGGCAGCAGCAAATTCAATCTCCCAGCTCTCAGTCAGTATTACCCTCAGTGACCAGACCTCGCCCTACTTCTGCAACCAGTTATTAAAGCCTCATGTTGCCTGTTGCTGCGGTCACATCAAAAACACTGTTGTGAATTCCTGCCCTGCATCGTTTTCACTTTGACATCCTAGTACATCACATTTTCACAGCACATTGAAAGCAGAATGTCTTTTAAACTGTGTCTTTGTTTTTTCTCTTCACAGGTCGCAGGAGAACAGAAATATCACCCGGAATGCTTCACCTGTCTGAACTGCAGGGCATTCATCGGTGATGGAGACACATACGCTCTGGTGGAAAGATCCAAACTCTACTGGTAAGCCTCAAGCCCAATATTATAAGACATGCAAACACACGAATATCAAAGTCTGTCAAAATGAAATCAGACTGAGATGTACACCTTGTTCCATTCTTCAGTCTTTAATAGGCCTAACGTTTTAACACTAGCAAATCAAAGCTTGTGCAGTTTGTGGTATTGTAGCTCAGTTCCCCCTAATTTACCAAACTATTATTTTCTTTTTTTAGTAAGTTTTCCTAATTATTTCTTCTCCAGCAAACTAATCCACTCCATTTGAAGTGCAATAAAGCTACAAAAAACGCACAAAAAGCCAAAGCTGCAGTTGATTGACACAATCTTAAATTTATGCAGCTTATTTTGGGCTTCAAAAGACTTTTTGTCGACATTACGACCAACTGTGGTGACAATGCAATGGTGGAAAATCACAGCAACCACGGCTTTAACACACGTTTGAGCTTATTGTTTGAGATTTGGTGCTTCTTTTTTTGGTATTTTGTACCAAATAAACAGCCAGAGAAACACAGGAAGCTACTCAGAGTACAGTTGTTTTAAGGTGGTGACAGAGATGTACTGTGGTAAATCGCTCAAGACACAGTAGATACAGAGAAGCTCATTTGTATTACAGTTTTTCTCAATTGCTAAAACACTAAAACCCATTGGCTGAACAAAGTTCTCAGTTACCTGAACTCATTTAGCTAATTGTGCAGTCTGTTGTCAGTACCTTAAACCATCACATGGTAAAACACAATTTTCAGATCTCACTTAGACTTTTCAGTCAAACTCTAAACACATTCTCATTCTCAAAACACATTCTGCACTCTAATGCACATGTCATCCATACTGGTCAACACAAGTGGCAACAATCAAATACAACTAGAGAACACATGTCATGATTGAACATAACCACTCAAAATTGATTTCACTTGTTTCAAATGATGTGACACAACCAATATAAGCCAGTTCAGAGAGCAAACAGGTTGTTGAAGGTGGGAAGGAGAAAGTCTGAGAATGGATAGAACAAACAATGTGAGAGGACGAGTGCGTATGCGAGGTGTCAGGGCTGGATACGGCACAGAAGAGGATTCTTCCCCCGTTGCCTCAGGAGGGACAATATTGCTTGTGATGTCGACGAAGTGCTCTGGCCTGACCCAGCCCAAAGACAAGAAGAAAAACTGTAACATATTCACAGCTCAAACACTCTCAGTTTTGATGGTTTTAATCGTAAACCTGCCAATGCAAATCAGGTTCATATGAGAATAATTTCTCTCACACGTCTTCTTTTGTGTCTGTTTCAAGTTCAGGTTGTTCTTTACTTGTGTAGCTCTGGGGTTGTGTTAGTGGGAATGTCAGGGTTTAATGTGTAACACAGACAGAACAGCCTTTGTCCTCTTCTCTGAGTGGAAGTGGATGATGACAGCGTGATGATCTCAGATCATTACATGCCGATTGGGTGAAAGTGGTCTGTGTGTTCTGTAAAAGGGAAAAGGTCATTCAAATTACATTTCAGCGCGGGTGTGTTAGTTTTGAATCATTTCGCAGCTATTTCATGAGTCTTCCTTACATTCTGAGCATTCTTCATGTTTCAGGGAATAATAGTCAGCTCAGTATTTTCCCAAATGCAGCAAAAGTCATCTTGTCAACAGCATGTGATGCTGTAAAAAGAGCTGTAATGAGAACACATTCTCCTTATGATTGCATGGACGGCTTGAGAGCTAGAAATCTCACTAGGATTCCCATTCTCTGTTCTTTACTACCTCTTTATAACGTCCCTCCTCCATTTCATCTGTCCTTCCCTCCTCTCTCTCTGGCTCCAGCGGTCACTGTTACTACCAGACCATCGTCACCCCGGTGTCGCTGCCAGACTCGCCATGCTCCCGGATCCCGCACACGGTCACACTTGTGTCCATCCCAGCCTCTGCCGAGGGCAACAACGGACGCAGAGGGCGAGGTTTCTCTGTGGCCATCGACCAGCCGCTCAGCCCGACCAATGGCTACAGCCCTGAACACGGACCTACTGTCAGAGTCTCCCAGTGAGTCTATCTGTCTGTGTTTGTGTGTGTGTGTGTGTGTGTGTGTGTGTGTGTGTGTGTGTGTGTGCATATTTTGTGGATTGTCATTGTGTGATGAGGAGAGATAGGTCAGTATGGTGCAGGACAAATGACAAAGAAGGGTAGACAGTGTGATAGATGAGATTCATTTAAAATGTATAATGGAATGGAAGGAAAAGGAAATGAGCAGAAATCTAAGTCACTGTTATTCAAATGAGCTGAGGCTTTATTAGATCTCAGGTCTGTGTCCAAACTAAAATCTTTCAATGTGTGCAGAAAGGTGTTTAAAGAGTTCTTTGTCATTTTTGGTGCTTATTGTTCTTTATTCAGGGTGGACGCAGACTGCATCAGTCCAGATGTGAAAAACTCAATTCATATTGGAGATAGGATCCTTGAAATCAACGGGACGCCCATTCACCATGTCCCTCTGGATGAGGTACTGAGCACAGTGAAAGATTTTACTTTACTGTAAAGAAAGAAATCTTGATCTCATTCTTTACTCAATGCAGTACTGTAAAGCGTTTTACCAGACTTTATTCATTAGAGCATTTCTCTAGCTATATAAACGCTCTCTGCTGTTCTAATTGTGGACTGATCAACCAATCTGAACTCTTCCTCTCCAGATCGACCTGCTGATCCAGGAGACGAGCCGGCTGCTTCAGCTCACCATCGAACACGACCCTCACAGTCAGGGGCAGGAGGGAGGCTCCTCAGAGGCTGAAGTGGACGGCCCCCTGTCCACCCCTCTGTCAGAGGGCCCCAGCCCCATCCTGCCCATCACACAGCCACCCAACCATGACATAAACAGCCTGAGATCCCGCATCATCACGTAAGAAGCCAGTTTAGTGCTGCTTATTGCAGATTTTGTAAGGGAGATATTTTTACTATTTGCTCTAGCTCCTGAGCCAAAGCCGTCCCTACATGTGTAGATTGAATAATTAATTGCCAATAGTTCATCTCTTGTATTCCTTAAGGTTTAGCTCTAACTCAGGTTAGAAACATGATAAAAAAGTTGTAGAGTGTATGAGCTTCTTCCTGCCCACATATACTGTATCTGATAAGGAAACTCCTGTAATTCCAAACACTCATCAAATACTCTGCTTCCCTCTTCTTCAACCCTTCCATTACTTTCCTTCTCTTCTTTCTCTTCCTATCACTCTTCCCGTCTCACCTTCCAGGAGGAGCTGCAGCATTGATAAGTCACCAGGCTCCAGCAACGCAGCGTCCCCCATCTCCCATAGGAAGGACATCAATCGATCAGAGTCGCTCCGCGTCGTGTCCAATCAGACGCACCGCATCTTCCGCCCATCTGACCTCATCCATGGAGAGGTGCTGGGGAAGGGCTGCTTTGGACAGGCCATCAAGGTAGATCTGGGGGCAGAGACACTGCTAGCTGTATGTAAAGTACATCTGCAGCATGCATTAATGCTTAAGAGAACAAATGTAGTCATACTCACATTGTCCAGAAGGTGGCAGCATTGAGATAAGTAAGTGAAGTGTAGAGAGGCAGGAGGTTAAAATGTTTGTGGTTATAATACATCCTAGAGTTTTCAAAATTTCTGTTTCCCATGCTGACATGCAGAAGGTAGAATGCTCAAACGCTTTATGGTTAACATTGCCTCAGTCTCCCAGCTTGTTGCTTAACTTGATTTTTTTTTGTCTTGTTATAGGTGACCCACAAGGAGACAGGGGAGGTGATGGTGATGAAGGAGTTGATTCGCTTTGATGACGAGACACAGAGAACATTCCTGAAAGAGGTGAGTGGAGATGGAAAATCCCAGATGTTATGTCATTAAGGAGTGTAAGATTTACTCAGTTTTCTGTTCAGAGGCTGAATCAACTCTATCAACTCTTAAATCTGTAGATAAGTGTAGATCTCAGATCATAAAATAACGTATGTTCATAAATCATTTCCTTCAATACAAACATCATCTTAATCAGTAAAATGAGGACAGTCAGTACCCTAAAGTAAGTGAAGCAAGTTTGTTGCAGGTTTGAATTTCTGGACCATCTGGGAAAATCTGTGCTGAGGAAGAGAAAGAAAAATGTTTTTTGTACATGACCAGAAGCTGAATATTGTAGTTAAAAATAGCATCTCGTCTCTGTAAATGTAATAGACTGGGTAATCCAATCGCCCAATCTGCCGGCGGTTTGATTTCGCCCTGCAGCTCAGGCTGGAAACCTGTACATTTATTTATCCTGCTTCTGTTCACAATTTTGTGGGAACCGATCGCTAACTGGCTTATCCACCTATTGGCGGGTTTAAAACAATGACGATAGAGAAGCGACCAAGCAGCTTTTTGTTTACATTCAACAAGCTGGCCACCGAAGCGCAGCACTCCATGGCAGCAACCCGTTGATGCCGCTGTCGCTGCTACGTCCCCCGGATCGTTGGTCTGATTGGTTGAAGGACTATCCAATTGCGTACAGAGTCATTTGAACTATGCCTGTTGATCATGCCTCTTGTGCAGAGAAAATACAGAGCAGACTCCCCAGACTAATGTTCAATCGTAAAAGATTGAGCTTGGTCTGGTGATAGCCAGACTATAAATGTAGGGCATGAGGGAATAAAAAAGGAAGAGTTCTCTCACCTGAAAAAATGAAAGTAAAATACATGAAATTACCTCTGAAATTGGACGAAATGGAGTGTTAACACAGTTCTTTCTCCCAAAAATGATGGATGAGCAGAACTCAGAAGAATTTTACATCCCACACAAAGCTTCATCTCTCTCCTGTCCTTCCATTAGTCTGAAAGATAACAGAGAATGACTCATGTGCAGAAGTTTAGACTTCTGTAACTTTATGAGTTATTTTTACGCTTGTGATCTGAATTACTCAGAATTGTTGCCATATGTGTAGGGTATTAGATTTATTTTTAGTTACAATAACATTAAGTCTTTGCTTTGTAAATGGTGTAGATGAGCGCCTATAAAACAAACCACAATGAAGCATGATTATTACTCCCGCTGGTGGCCCAAGACTCACATCACTGAGTCTCTTGTGATCTTGTTTGAGAAAGGAATGCACCAAGAATTTCAGACAAAGACATCATAAGACTTGACAAATAACATTTCAGCATTTTGTGTGTGTAATAGTGACCTCTCCTCCCCTTCCTCTTTCATAACCCAACACTCATGGAGGTTTTATGAAGTGTCATACTGTCGTAGTGCTGTGAACACTGCTCATAACCTCTTACACCACACATGCTGGGTAGCTTTGCCTTTGCTTAGCGCTCCCGGTTTATTTAGCAGTTCTCAACTATGCAGGAAGTTTCTCTGTTGCCTTTCAAAACAAAATAAATAGAGCAGAAACCTGTAAGAGGTGCCAGCATGTCTTGTGGTGATCAGTGACCACTGGACAAAACTTGTTTTCCTGGTATCATTAGGATTTGGTTCAAAAACCAAAATCAACTAACGCTGAGATTAAGATGTTAGTTTGTGAAGTAGGTGACTTTGTCTGCCTGATTATATTCCGTCTGCACATAGACTGATTGACTATCCACCTTTTGACAAACAGTCTTGAACGACCAGCTTTCCTGAAATTAATTGGTACAATTCATTCAACTTAGTATCACTAAACTGTAAGTTAAAAGAGTAGTTTGACATTTGGGGAAATTAACTAATTTGCTTTCTTAGCAAGATGAAATGACTGATAACACTCTCATGTCTGTACAGAAAAGATAAACCTAAAGACTGCTCCAGGCCAAGAAATAGTCCAGCACATACAGTAACCCCATGTAAAACACAACTTTATGTTTTTACACAATTGTTTTTACAGAGATTAATGTTAATTTGTGAACTTTAGACGTGTTGGTAGGTGCTTGTTTCCAGTCTTTTTGCTAAGCTAAACTAACAACCTGTTGGCTGTAGCTTCGTATTTATTTGTATATGAGATTGGTATCGGTCTTCTCAAAAAAGAAAGAAAGAAGCGAGTAAGTCTATTTCCCAAAATGTCGAATTAATCCTTCAAGTTTTATTATGTAGTTTATCAACTTGTCCAAAGTTAATAGTCAGCTCAGACTGTCGAGATCCTTGAGCAGCATTCAGTGTGAGTGTCTAAAAATGTCTGATGTTGTTTTTTCAGGTGAAGGTCATGCGTTGCCTGGATCACCCCAACGTGCTCAAGTTCATTGGAGTCCTCTACAAGGACAAGAGACTCAACTTCATTGCAGAGTACATAAAGGGAGGCACCTTGAGGGAAATCATTAAGAAAATGGTGAGGGTACAGTGTGTGCCTACAGACATATGACATACTTCCTGCAGAGTATTAAAAATGCATTCAGTAGACCTCGTAATTGAGGAAATGGTCTGTGTCTCGCATTGCTTCAGGTGGAGTCTTTGTATTTTGCAGGTGTCTGCAGCAGTTTTTGTTAGATGTCATCAGTAACATCTGACCCTGAATACAATGACATTTAATTGTGATTTTTGCTCACAGGACAGCAACTATCCCTGGAACCAGCGGGTCAGTTTTGCCAAGGACATAGCTGCTGGGATGGTGAGTTCAATGACCAAAAAGTGCATTTAATTGTTATAGTTTCTTTTATCCTAAATGGTACAGCGGTAAAGCCTCTTCAGATAGTAACATTCTTTGATGTGTAGCAGTAAAGGAGTGTGCACTGCTTCCTGTTATCCTCACTGCTGTCTCCCTCTAGTGTTCTGTTCGTAAACTGCAACCCTTCTCCTAATAATTTGCACAATCTTTTCCATGCTCCTCTATTGGAATTACAGCATGAATTCTCGCAGGATTAGACCATCAGTTCTTAATGTGTTCTCTTGATATGAATACAATGATGAATCTCATGCATGACTGGATTATTGTGTTTACAACACCAGCTACTTGAGATGAGACAAGACAGGATTGTTCCTCTTGGCATGGGTTATAGATTACCACTAAAAGCTTCTACTTTTTCTGTTTATTTTTTTTTAATTCTCCTCTTCTATCTGTCATTTAGACATATCTGCATT
The DNA here is from genome assembly GCF_008315115.2 of Sander lucioperca. Classification (NCBI taxonomy): domain Eukaryota; kingdom Metazoa; phylum Chordata; class Actinopteri; order Perciformes; family Percidae; genus Sander; species Sander lucioperca. The sequence continues at coordinate 3,590,913 of NC_050177.1, forward strand.
CCATGAACATAATCCACCGGGACCTGAACTCATACAACTGTCTAGTCCGAGAGGTAAGAACTTGTGTATTCCTTCCTGTACATGGGGTGTGTGTGTGTGTGTGTGTGTGTGTGTGTGTGTGTGTGTGTGTGTGAGAGGACATACCTATGTATATACAATATGTTTTCTTTGAGGATTTAACACAGTGCACCTGTCATTTTCTGGGGCACTTCAGAAACAAAAACAAAGCAGAGCTTTGTTAGCAGTAGATATAATAGACTAAGCCTTCTTTCCAAATTACTTGCAGTGCAAACTTCCAGCCTACCCTACTTAAACAGACAGTACATGTGTCGCATGAAAACAAAACATTTGTATAGAGTGAAATCCACACTCAGAGAAATTAGAAGCTTGGAGTTGAATTTCAAGCTTTCTAAAGGAGCTTAAAACTAGTTGAACGCTGCTGTTACCTTGAAGCATGTATCTCTTTTATAACGCGCTCTTGCAGTATCAGGCAGCAAATATGGTTGCAGCACAACAATAACATTTTATTGTTTATTTTTCTTCGTATAGAACAACACAGTGGTGGTGGCAGACTTCGGGCTGGCTCGGCTCATGGTGGACGACAAGCACGATGACAAGTTGTCGCAGGGCAAGCTGCCCAGCCTGAAGAAGCACGACCGCAGAAAGAGGTACACCGTAGTGGGAAACCCCTACTGGATGGCTCCTGAGATGATCCACGGTATGATCTAGAAGAACACTTGTGTCTTTTTAATACAGAAATACTGATTTATTTATTAAAACACATTCACACCTTCCAAAGAAGAAGAAAACTACAGTCACTGCAGTGCTACAGTTGTTGACTATATGTGGCATTCCTCCTGAAAATGAACAACAGCCTCATTTTGTCCTTTTTCCTTCCCAGGGAAGAGCTACGATGAGAAAGTAGACATCTTTTCCTTTGGTATCATGCTCTGCGAGGTAAGTGACCTTCCACTACCTGTACTAGTAAAAACCCAACTAGGTTTTCAGAGAGGCTACTGTTTGATTAACAGAACTAAAAATGACATCATAGCTTTTTTTTCCAAAAGCTTAAAATTCTGCTTACCTGTCATTTGAAAAGTTGCTTTCCTTGAAAATGAAAACCTTTAAACCCTTTTAAAACCTCTGGACTCCAAGATTATTTTTGCAGTTTAATATTCATTGAATTTGGCCAAAGTTTACCACCAAAAACAAACTTTTTGTCTGCCTTGCACTATATTTATATTTACAACTTAAATCCCAGAATATACTCATATTGCACTATTCCTTCCCTCTCTTAAATTGTTATTGTATATTTTTTGTAAATTTGTAAATTCTATTGTATTGTTGTACTGCATACTTAACAGTATTTTTTTTTATATATATTTTTTTTATTACTGTCCTTTCTGTTTTTTATTCTTTATATGTTAAGTGAGTGTTGTACTTTGAGAGCAAAGATTACCAGAGTCAAATTCCTTGTTTGTTTACGCAAACCTGGCCAATAAAGCTGATTCTGATTCTGATTTACAATCTTTTCCCAGCACAAGTTCAGCTACAAGACTGATTTCATTTGTGCACTACTGCTCTTCCATTTCACGTCTTGGTCTAGCTTCAACGTTCTAAACTTTGTATTTTGACGTTTTCTGTAAAATATGGAAAATTTTGCCAAATGTCAAGTCCTCCCATTATTTGTAAAACATCCATTTCATTTTATGAGGAAAAGGTCTTGCTTCCAAAATTCCAGATATATGCTTTCCAAAATGAAAATCCAGCCCCAAAGTGTGGTTAGCTTTGTGCCTGGCCACACACCATCCACATAATTTGGCCTCAAGAGTTTAGTTCAGTCACTCAGAAGCCCCAATATATGACTTCCCCAGATGGACACCATTAGCCACAGAATATTTCAGGGATTAGAGGGAGCAGAAAAGCGAAGTTGTCTTCATGTGGCTTCTGACAGGCAGATAAACTGTAGTTGTGGTTTGCTGGCAACGATCCCCTTCAGTTTGAAAGGTTTACTGGTTTCAGCAGATTGGCACAGCATGTTCCATGTTTAACTCTTCTTACTATTTCTCTCTCTTTTTGTTTTTTTTTGCCCTCTCTAGATAATTGGCAGGGTAAACGCAGACCCAGACTACCTCCCCAGGGCAATGGACTTTGGACTGAATGTGTCTGGCTTTCTGGAGCACTTCTGTCCCCCTGATTGTCCCCCCGCCTTCTTCCCCATGGCTGCTGTGTGCTGTGACCTTGATGCAGACAAACGGTCAGACATCTACAATAGATTCACATAGAAATTTTACCTAAAGGGACAGTTCACCTAAACATTTAGTTTTTTAGTCTCACTCAAAGTTTCAGGGTAATTTGCTGACTTTTGCAGATCTTTACTGTTGGCTGTAGCTCACCCAGATATAGTATATTAAATGGCAATGTTTCTTTTCCAAATACAAGATTTTATTGTGAAAAGTTTTACTGAGAACTCATTTTTACTAAGAAACAAGAAACAGCAAGTTCTGTAAATTATCATGAGAGACCATTTCATTATATCTGGAAAGAGACTTATTGAGTTTTTCTGTATGTATTTTTTAATGCTTGAGCAGCATAAGTAAGATGCCTTACACTGTATTGGGTGAGCTACAACTATAAGCTTTAGCAAATCACCTTGAAACTCAGCATTCTGGGTAAGAGGACTATGTTTTATTGTGTTTTGGAGTTAATATAAATAAATACAATAATATTTTAAACTGAGATCCCTATCTCCTTTCTTAATCTTTAGGCCTGCTTTCTCCAAACTGGAAGAGTGGCTGGAGAACCTGAAGATGCACTTGGACATTGGTCTACCGCTGGTGTCTGAAGTGGACCAGCTGCACAAGGCCTTCTGGGAGAACCACAGCATCACTCGCCCTGAAAACGGCCTGCACACCCACCCTGAACAGCCGGAGTAAGGCTTAACACAACTGGAGGAGTGGGAAGTTAGAGTAAACCCCAAACGGGCAGCGAATGCCTGTCTCGGGCAGAGCAGTGGCTGGAGGAGTCGTGTAAATACTCCTCCATGTCTGAAGCTACAGACGCAGGCTGGCTCAGGCTTAATGAGTAGACTCAGGGGGAAAACGTGGATCTGAAAAAGCCACCTGTGCAAGAAGCACGCACGCACACACACACACACACACACACACACACACACACACACTCAAAGTCAAATCAAGAGACATTAACTATGATAGCTTGATTCTGCTGCACCCGAAGCTAAAGTGTCATATGCAATCAGACCTAATTTTCAAATCATGACTCAACTCTTGAATCATGTAGATTTAACATTAGTGGTCATACAATTCAAGAATACTTACTGTACTTTAGTGTGTATATTTATGTGGACAAAGTAGTCCAAAAATCAAGGCATAAGGCCTCCTCACTTTGGGCCTCTACAGAGTACATTGTGCAGTATGTGTTTGCAGGTGTTTCTGTGTGAGTTTGGTTTGATTTTGATTTTGGTTTGGATATCAAAACTGAACTTGCGAAAAATGCAAAGGAGAGGGGCCCGTCTGTCGCACATAAAGGTTGAGATCAACTTGCTGTCCACTTGTACAAGTCAAACAAAACCTTTTACGCTTTAAATAGTTCACTGAGGAGTGCATGAATGTAAATAATGCTGTCCTGGTTCATCGTGTCCCTCTGACCTCATTTGGTCATGAACTACAAGACCTACATGTGTCTGGGCCCCTCTCCCTCATTTATGGTGTAGCACTGACCTAACATTAAGGAACACATCTTTTGCATAGATTTGGTATGTTTTCTCCCAATTTAAAGAGCTGTTACCGTCTCTCATTCATATTGACGTGGCATCTTATCCATTCAAACACATGCCAGTGGACATAGCTGGCGACATTGTAAATGTTTTAAATATTGTAAATGTACAGACATATTTTATATACGTATGCATTGCCATATTTTTATTGGCCGACCAGTTGAAATTAAGGAGAGTTAAAGTTTGACAGCAGTCAATAGGGTACAGCTGAAAGCTTTATTGTTTTGTTGTTTTCTACATTGTCACAACTGTGGCCGAGGTTAGGGGCTTTTAGCATTTGAGATAATCTTATCACTACAAAATATCCCTTACCCTCAGTTCAAACTCAGTAAATGTTACATTATGTCATTTCCTCTATCCAAAGTGTTTCTAAACATTTGATCGGTCATCTTGGAGTTTTCATGCGCCCGTAGAGGTGTGCTGGAGTAAACTTAATTGTAATACTGGATTATCTATTCATATTAAACTTGCTGAACTAAATCTGCATATTATGATCAACTCTAATTACATATGATTTGAGAATTTAAGGGGAATCAATCTGTTGTTAATATTGTTACTATTGTCTCATGTACTGTACAGTAGTACTGCCTCATCATGTCAGCTGTCTGTCCACATATTTGTCTCACCTCCTGTGGATGACCCACTGTTGTTTACATGAAAATGCTAGCTGTAAATATCACTGTATATATGCGTCTGTCCTGGCATCTGTCTGCGTGCATTGCATTAATATGGGCACTCCTCAGAAATCATCTCTTCCACTATCAGATATCTCTCTTGCACCTTCTAACATTTTCTGTCTCTAATCTAAAAATCTTTTTACTTTATTTTTATTTCCTTCTGTTGTTTTCATGAGCTGCATGATGTACTATGTAGGTCAGCTTCTAAACTGAGCTATTATTTTCTCTCTAAATTATGTAATTTTAAATAACAAAACAAAATGAAAGACAGAGAAAGTCGAGCTAAAAAGAAAATGAGAAAAAAAACGCACCATCTGTTTTTTTAATATATATATATATATATATATATAACCACTGATATCTTTTTGTATAGATTTGAGTACTTTAATTTGCACTATATTACCAAATGGCTGGTTAAAGCCATGTTTGTTATTTTCCTCTCTTGGGCTACTTGTGATAAGGAAATAAAATATGTTGGTTCAGGTTGATATATGAATGCAAGACACTGATGGAGCCTTTCAACTGTAAAAATGGGACCTGGGATATTCTTCCTCTTGATAGCAAACAGTTTCTGATCATTTAAATGCATTTTTGTGCATGGTTCAACTTTTAAATACAGTTTTGGCAGGACGCCTTTTTATCCCTCAGTATCTTAAAGTCATACAGTATATATATAGAAAGAATGACTATATTTTGCTTTTTAAGCTTAGGCAGAAGTCTGCAGAATGTCTTTGCTACCAAGAGGATGTGATGTCCCAGCTCTGCCTGCTGCCTACAGACTGTTCCTTTGTGAATGATGTTCTAAGGTGTTTCTGACTGCTTGGTTTCGTATGTGATGCCCACAGAGGCTGCAACCACTGCTGGTCTTTCTGATAATAGAGCACTTAAACTGGCCTGTCTCACCTCCTCATCACCCGCTTTTGGCTCAGGGCCGTACTTTTCTGGAGCTTACTTCACAATTCAGTTAATTCAGCAGCTTACTAGGAAAGCAGCATTCAACAGTAACAGTGAGACTTGTTAGAGAGCATGTAACCTTCTGTCAATGTATAGGCTGATAACACAAAATATGCTTCTGTAAAACCAGCCTCTCTTGGTTGATGTGTTTGTCCGCGGGCATGTACTGTACATGAGTGGCTTTGCCATGTTTCCGTCTCCATTCCGGTCTGAGCCAGGTCGAGCATGTCAGGTGTGTCTGTGAGGACGTGTTGAGGATCAATGAGAATGTTGCCGTAGCACTTCTCTGCAAAGGATCGTTACCTCTGAACAATGCTGTGCCTTTGTTGTAAGCTAGCCTTGCCAACGACTCGAAAACGTGAACTGATTTCCTTTTTTATGTATCATAAGTGCAAGCCTGTGGATTGAATATCATTGCTGATACTATGATGTATGAGGTTTCATCTTGTTCTGTATCATATTTATATTTTCCAGATTTCCATTGTTAGTTTTGATATTTTAATATTATATTTCTTTTCTTTTTTTGGTCTTATTTAATTTTTTTACACAAGCTGTGAAAACAATTCTGCACTTTAATCCTGAACGTGAAAATTTAGACTCTGAGGAGGCGACTGTTTTTTTTTCTCCTTTTGTCACAGCTAAAAATAAAACTGTTGCTTCTAAAACAAAGACTCAAAGTGTGTACATTAATGATTATATCTCTCTCAGTCACTGTTGGTCTATTCATATTCGCTCTTCATTAACCTTCCTCTACATCTGTACTACTGAAGCACACACCGAGAAAAGTATGAAAGGTCTAATAACGTGCAAAACCTGCTGAGTTCACACTAGAAAAACACTTCATTATTGGCAGAGAAAATGTGTTGGCTACAACAAGTGTTAAAGATAGGGCCTTTCATTTGCTTATAAAAGAAAAGGTGAATTCATTAGAAATGTGTTGACAAATTGACCACCAGATGTCACTAATGTTGTAATTGAGGTAATATTGAGTAATTTATAAACTGGCCATAAATTTTGTATGTCAAATCTTAATTTCAAAATAAGTAGTAACTAATAGCTTTCAAATAAATGTAGTGAAATAAATGTAATGTAATAGGCTAGTCAAATGAAGGTACTCAAGTATATCACAAGTACCTCAAGACTGAAGTACAGGTACAATTGTGTACTTTGCCACATTTCCCCACTGACTGTATACTACTAGTGTTACAAGTGATACTAATTAAAATATAGGGATAATAGTAAAGCACATCAGCTAACCTACCACATTAATAGCCTTAATGAGGATATATCTGTAGCCTTATGATGAATACCACTCCAACATAACCCAACACTGTGCAGGATCAGTGATAGTAGTTCTGTAACATTCAAATACACTTAGTTGTTCTATTTGTGTACTGTGCCTCTAATGCTAACAACTACCTGACCACCGTTGTTCATTTTCGCGAGGAATGGTGCTATTTTTCCCTTGCGGGTGCACGTGACCCCATCCCATCGCATCCACGTGCGATTGTTTTCATTCCGACGCTGCTGCTGCAACGGCTCGTGACGTCACCGGGCGGGCTGTGTGTGTGTGTGTGTGTGTGTGTGTGACACACATTTCACAACTGCGGCGAAATGACAGCCCGTGTGTTTGACCGGACTAACCCGTTCCCACGCACGCACACACACACACACACACACACACACACACACACACACACACACACACACACACACACACACACACACACACACACACACAAAGGGGACGGGTTTGTCCGGTCAAACACACGGGCTGTCATTTCGCCGCAGTTGTGTTGGGATTGAGAGAGGGAATACCGAAGAAGAAGAAAAAGAAGACGAAGAAGAAGAAGGTCGCAGCTGAAACTTTAAAAGATGGAACATTCGTCCAGCAACAACCGGTTTCGGTCCACAATCTTCAACCACGGTGAGTATCCTTCCATATGACACTGCGCGTGGGATGTGTTAGTACTCTGGCGATGCTCGTGTAGTGTAGCACATTTGTGCTGACCCACAATTAAGCCTATAACGTTACACCTTCCTTTTAAACCGTGTTTTCCTTCATTAAGGACACTCGGAGCTGTACCGTTGGCATGCACCATAAAATACTCGTCAGTCATGATAATTATATCGAGCCTACAAGTCAAATTGTAAACCGATGATAAGAGTAGGCTACAGTTTTTTTTATGTGTGCAGAGAAATTACACTTTCACTGGAGGGTACACTTCGTTCTGCTAAACGAAGATCCCTTAAAAGCCTGGCAGTTTGAGCTCCACACGGGACACGGCATCAGTACACTGGAATTCCACAGTTATGCAAGAGTGGTACCAAGACTCGCCACAATAAACTATTTCTGGACCGAAGATATAGTGTTAGCTGGATAGCACACTGGCAAACTAAGGGCTGCATGAAAGACTATTTATTTACCCTGCAGCAGTCTAAAACAAGCAGTTCTGTTGTCAGGAAGCTTTACACTCAAACCCGAATGAGACACCGTATGTTCACTGCCTCACTCCCATGCTATAGCCTGACCAATACTGGACTTTTGAAACAGATGATAACATTGATACATTAGACTTTAACAATCAGACTTTTTAAAGAAATTCATAACATAAGCACACCTTTTAGATAAAATGTGTTTGTTCAAAGAATTGTGACCACCATATGCACTTAAAGGGACATTTTACAGGTGAAAAATCATTTGTCAGTGCTTTCAGCTGGACAATTTGGCACATTACATACATCAGCTGACATATAGCTACACCTATATGATATATCTGCAATAAGCTAATATCAGCTGATATATTGGCCTAGCCTATTAATTGGACTAGCTCTAACTTTACTCCATACTTTCTGTCTGGTGGCATCAAAGAGATTTAGTTTCCTGTTTCAAACCGTATCACCTGTATCTTATCATGTCTGTTGGCTCCCAGCCTGTTCAAAGAAAGTAGTTTATTTTCAGGCACGTCAGTCTCATGACATGGAGCACCGGAGGCTGCAGTCACACTAATACATCTGGCTCATTGAAACGGTTGCCCTTTGGTATATACTGCTGTGTTGGGGACAAAGAAGAAAGAGAGAAGATAGTGGAAGGTGATGGCAGCTCTTATTATGCAGATAGTGCTGAGCCTCCATGTGGTATTCATGAATTCTTCTTGCATGTATCAATCTTATGCTGAACCTGTGATGATTATGTTTTATTACAAACATAAACCAAAGTTGATACAGGGCTCGAATGCTCAACAAGGTGTGGTAGAAGCTTTTAATGACCATTTATGTGTCCAATTGCTCCCTCTTTCTCGTGCACTAGTCCTGTATTTAAAATATACTATGACAAAGGTACATAGATCTAAATATAAGAGTATATGACTGCATTAGTTTAACCAGAAACCATGAAAGTACCATGAGAAACGGACCTATTTTAAATCCATGTTGCATGTGCAAAAGTGAGGCATAAACCTCTCAGTATATGTGCACATGCTCTTCCCACTGATCCAACCCGGCCACAGTCTAAACAGTTCTTTAGTGATATTTCTTTGCAGAACTGTATACACATATCAGTCAGGGAATTGAAAACCTTGATAGCAAGGCATGGCATTATACCAATGCATTTCTCAATTAAACTCAATTTGTAGCTGAACTGACCCATGAGCTGTATGTGGTACTAGAAACTAGGGCTGCTTTGAGTGCTCATAACCCATTTTAACAAATTAAGCACATGTTCCTTGTCTACACTAGACAACAACAATCCCAGACATCAGCCCAGATTCACTTAAAAACAATATCTGTGCGAGGTACCCAGTAGGAAAGTGAGTGGTGTTGATAGGAGGCAAAGTCAGCATTAGCAAACATTCCTCAAGGAAAGCCTTGTGGAGAGATGCTACAATCCTCGCCGCTGTCTGTGGCTGCGCTGACAGCATCACTGGTGGACGACCTCAGCATGTAGGTCAAGAGATGAACCACAAGAAAAATTAGCAAGTCAAGCCAGTAGCCATTATAGCACAGCACAGGAATTTAACGTTGATCACATGTTCTATCTGCAGTTGTGGATGTTTGATTTATCTGTTCATTTGTTTGCTCTGTCAACAGTGCACAGGAGTTTGCATGTCGTCCTGACACAGTAATTTCACTCAAAGTGTATCTGGAGTGATGCATTCTGATGCCAATTCTGTTTTAAAGAGCAGCAATATGTAGCTCATACATTATATATTGTCCATATGCAGGGACTACTGAAGCTCTGTCTGTCAGCTGTAACATTTCTGCTGTTCCTGACGTGGTTGTAAATGGTGGCAAAGGCTATAATTATATTGTAGTCCCCTGAGCACAATCTGCTCTGTGAGATGACAGGTGGTGATGAGTTTAAAGTAGTGAATCAATATGTTTATTACTGCCAGTAAGTTTCCCAGAACAGGCGGCTCTGGAGTAAAGAAATGTGTTTTGCCTCTTAAGAACTGAAAGAATCAGTAAATGGCAAACATCCTGAATAATTTCAACCGGTGTCTGCTCATGACAAATTACTGGAGAGGCCAACTGATCTGAAAGTGCCAGACTTTGAGATTAGTGCCAGTTTCATTACTGAGTGTGTCACACCTGCTTTGTTCCCTGAAGCAAAGCACATGAACTGAAACAGCGGGGGATGTTTCCAAATGTATTGTCCTGTAATAATTAATATCTTGTATTGTTGCAGCCCAATCCTTGAGAATTGACTAATTACTCCCACTGAAGTCTGAAAAAAATTACCAGGAGCCCTCCACCAATTTATGTGGGGAACACAAGCATGCTCGGCCTTTAAAAACTAAAATTCTTTAAAGCATACTTAATAGGTCTAGAGATGTGCAGAAGTTGAATTTGTTGGTAGGTTGTCTAATTAATCTTTAAACTTAAACTAGTTGCTCTCTATAGGAAGACAGTAAGTCTGTCACAAGTTAGTGTGCAAATACGTTTCTTGGCTGTCTTATTATAAATAAAGCATAGATTTGTTTTTTGCATCATATTTATAACTAATAAAAACCTACAGAGAAATGTAAAAATGTAACCAGTCCATGACTTTTTTTTATGTAACATAAAGTTGTAAACAAGTTGTAGGGTTTCCCTTTCTCGTATAAATAAATTATGTCAGGTAGATCCTGAAACCGAATGATGATGGATGAGGTGTCAAATACTACAGTATGTGATAACCACAAAAAGGTCAGATGCCACCCCAAATGTTACCTAAGCATGTTAGCATCGGTTCATCAGTTGTTTTCAGATTATTACCAGTGTTATTCACATAAATGTTCACCTAACTTGTTTTTTCAGATGATATATTTTCAACATGTTGACAAAATTGTGTTTCTGTCCTTTTCTTATGTGTATGACCTCCTTTGGATGTGGATTTTGAAATTATTTCTGCTGTGGATCAATCTTCCTCCTCTAACCAGACGATGAGGTAAGAAACTCAAGTTTTCCTGAAATCTGCTGCCGAAGATGAAGTAGGTCACTGGTGTAGGGAGATTTGGCCTCGATTATCTTACCAAAATGAGGACATTGTGGTTTGTTGATGTCAGCCCATTTTACCCCTGATAGCCACTGCTATTCAGGAGGGTTGCTGTACTGTTTGTGTTCATTTGAAAGGAGTTTATGTTTTAAAGGTGTAAATAAGTGAAACCCTTTTCAATTTTAGAATTTCAAACTCTGCTGAAGTCACGGCCTACTGTTGTAGTTTCTTATTCACAAAGTGTTCAAACTGAGCATGTAACTTTCCTGTGAAAACTCTGAGCTTGTGTGCTTCGGGGTTTTACTTGATACCAAAGAGGAATAGCTGCGTGAAAATAGGTGTGTTCACAAAACCCAGACTTTCTTGTCTCACAAAGTGACGACTGAGAATCTGCTGTGTGTCAGCTTTGTTTGTGTACCTGCAGAGTTTCATTTTTTACATTTTAGTGTTAGTTGCCTTTTCTCTTAGCAAACAGCTTGATCATCCTTCAGCAGAGTCAGCAGTTCTCCTGAAGCGTATCTAGTGATGGTGCTCACCTGTTATCGCCTCTCAAGTAGCCTGCCACTTCAGTGTCAAAACTGCCCCCCTCCCTCTTCTCTACTCCCCTGTACTGTCTACATCCCAAAGCCCCACATCTGTGTTTGGCCCAGCTGAGTGGGGATGAAGCGTAGGGGGGGGGGGTTGTTTTCAAGCCCAAACAGTTCACAGAGGGGTGGGGAGCAGTGGATCTGTATGGGTGTGACAAACTATGGTTCCTTCCTCAGCAACATTCCTAGTCCATGTGACAAACTGCAGGGTGTGCTGACAGAGGGAACACCTTGTTACGAAACGGTCATCTGTCTATGGCCCAGGCTGCTGCTGCTGCTGCTGCTGCTGCCGCTGCCGGCAGGGTGACGGCATTCACTGATCACTCTAATAATGGTTTGGCACATCTCTCTCTGGGTATGTGATTAAATAAGCAGATTAACCAAGTCTACATACATTTAGTTCCTGCTCTTTAAACCCCACCCATTGTGTGATTCTCATTAAAAACAATGTATCTCTGCTCTGAAAGCCATCATTCAGTCCAGGTTGACATAGCTAAAATGCCCTTCCCCTGCGCCCACAGCCTGGCATTGTACACCGCACAAGACTCTGGGGTGTGGTGGAGCAAGAGGGTGGCTGTGGTTTCCTTTTGTTAGCCTAAAAAATGCCACATAACCTCAAATACATGCACACACATAGAATGACGTCACTGTTCATGGGCAGTGCCAGCTGTGGACAGAGAAGCAGAGGAGGGCCAGTTGTCTCTTGCGCACACACACACACACACACACACACACACACACACACACACACACACACACACACACACACACACACACACACACACACACACACACGCACGCACGCACACACATTCACCATGGTGCATTCCTCTGTGGCTTTTACTCAACTAGCCATTAGCTTCCTGTGCCTTCATATGCTACTTGCCACTGCAGCCAAAGTGTAGGAAGTCTATACTTGGACTTTATTAGCCCATTAGCTCGCTAGCTACTGCAGTGGATGCTTTCCCTTTCCTCTGTTTCCCCTATAGCTGTGTCTGTTTTTCTCATTTGCTGTCACTGCTAGTGTGTGCATACTCATTGCATTCATTTGCAAACTGGAATGGCAGAATCTGGAGATATGATGCACCACACCCGTCTGTACACTGATTGACATTTCATTGTTGAAGAGACAGACACAGTACATATTGTGAACAAAACATTGCAAGCAATTAAGTCACAGGAATGTCAAATGATGGGTGTATGAGACATGGTATGATGACATTCACTTACAGTACATTCATACTTCATAATTCAACACTGTATGTGTTAGATGGGGAGGATTTTACTTAGACTTAAAACAACTCTCTCTTCCTTTTACATATCTAGTTGTTATCAAATGAATCTTAACCACCATATAGTATCAAATGTTAACATTGTACTCTTGCCTGTGCAGTAATTCTATCATCTATTACAGTATCTCAGTCAATCCACACACCAACAATAGTGACACTCTACTCTGTGAGCCCTTCAGTGAGGGAAGGTGGATTATCACTCATCAGTGAAACCTGACCCATCATTTTGTGTAACTCCACTAAGGAAAAATGTGTGGGCTTTACTCTCTGAGCATGTAGTGTGATTAACTGTGTGATCATGGCCCATTGGTGATGCAGACACAGAGACTGTAGCGGTGGGGTTTTTGCCTGTGGGCATGGCTTTGACAGGCAGCCCTATGGGCTTTTTCAGTCTGATACGAGGGCAAACAATCGGGTTAGGGAGCAGGCACGCAACACTTAACTGAATACAAGGCCGCGACAACAATAACGAGATGGTGAAAGATGAGTGGTTAAAGAGGGATGTGCTGTGAACATTGACGCCGTTATTATTCTTTTGTAAGATACAGTTTTTCCACAGGAAGAGAAGCTGTATTGCAAGGTGAATGTACCTTTCATTCAATATGAATTATGTAGGTTAATGTTGGGTATAATCATCTAACCCCATCACATGGGGAAATGCTGTGGGTACATTTGATTTGTTTTTGGTTTATTTTGTGAGGGGGGGCACAGCTGCAGTTAGTAGCTAGTAATATTTTGTTGGTGCGCCTGGATAGATCACCTGGTTGAGCGTGCGTCCCATGTACGAAGGCTCAGTCCTTACCATAGCGGCCGCGGGTTCGGTTCCCACCTGTGGCCCTTTGCTACATGTCATTCCCCCTCTCTCTCCTGTTTCACATCTCAAGCTATCCTGTCTAATAAAGGCCTAAAATGCCCAAAGAATTATCTTTATAATATTTTGTTGCCCTCATTCACTATATGAGGGTGCAACATAGTTAGCAACACAGTATAATCAATATAATGCAATTCAGTAGGCCCTACTCATGAAAGACATTTTGAGGTGTCACATTGAGAAGACCGGTGTAAATAATAAAATGAATGATTTCAGTTCTAAGTGTTCTGGTATGTATTGTTTATGCTGCCTCACTGTCACACTGCCATGACTTACTGGTTCACTTAAATATAACAGAGCCATTGTTAATGTTATTAGTAACACTTGTGCTTTTCCTACTGTGTCTGCTGTTAAAGAGATCTGTACAACAACTACAACCTCAAAATGATCCTAGAGATGATGCTTAGTTACACAACAAATCGAATACCAAAACACTTTTACTAAATGCTGTTAAGCACACAGAATCTTCACATATATGTTTTAAAGCTGTAGAGTTACTACAGAAAGGATGTGATCTTTGGCTATTTAAACTATACGTCTCCTCTCCTTCTATGCATTCCCCTGCAAACCTCGCTGGAATATCTGCTTGAAGACTGCTGTTAATAGTCTTTGCCTCCTTTTTGTAAACGGCAAGCTTTAAAATGGCTTGCTGAATTGCCCTATTTGGTCCTCCTCTGACATCCTAACTTCCTAAGCTCTCCTCTTCCTTCCTGTCCCTGCTGGGCCTGCTCACCAGACCCTCAAGCTAATTGGCTCGTGTCTTCATCTCTGCAGATGTCCCACGTCAGCCTGAGCTAGCCTCCCAACCTCCAGCCTCAGCACTCTGCAGAAGTTTTGGTCAGAGGGCGACCTTAGACATTCCTCCAAAGCCTCATAGAAGTGGCCTCTGCCAAGCCCCCCACCCGCTATAAATAATTTCAGCCCAGTTCCCATGGCCCCCACCGAGGTCCCTGCACTCATCTAGCAATGCATGAAATGCTACGGCGACACAACCCTGTTCTACTAACCCAGGGATGATTAGCTTCCTGGTAGGATGTGGTGCAGGTGTGAGGTCATGGCAGCGGTTATCAAAGCGGTCTGACCGCCATGATAAAAGGGAGTAAAGGATTCTTTCTGTATACAGATCATTTTTGTTCTGCTCCAGCTGTTCTTTCTTTGAGAGGCTTCCATCTAAGGACTGCATGTTCTCTATGGTGACACTCAGTGATGTAGCTGTGTAACTGAAGGCATGGTTTGTTATTCACATCTAAAGTGTGGCTGTTTTTAATTTTTTTATAGTATTTACAGCATCCATTACTAACCTCTGTGGGACAACTCTCAAATTCCTCCAGAGCAGTCATGTCTAATCCTTCTGAGATCAGCCTATTGAAAATATATTTACATCTAGGGGTGTACTTATAGTTTGGCTTATGTGTGTGTAGTTCATGCAGTCATTAGGCCATAATTCAATAGTTGGTGACTACAAGGCATACCATTAAGAGAAAATCCACAGTAACGTACTGTAGCTCAGCTAAAACATTGACACAAATATTTTTGTATGAGTTTAATTTTTCGATGGTTTATTAGTCTTATTCAGGCTTATTCGTGGTAAGATGAGGAAGAAGGGACACATTATTTCCACTGCAGCTACTGTGAAGATTAATACTGGAAAAGGCTTTATAAAATGTCAGTAGTAAACGCCCACGTTTTTTTATATTTGATTTAACAAGCATATGGCAAGTATTACATGGCACAAAACCTAAAGATGTCAACTAATGATTGAATGCTTAATAGGCAAGAATTCAATTAATCCTGAAGGCATGCTGCATGTTTGATAAACAACATTGACTTTTTTGCCAAAGTCATTGTCATGCTGTTAATAAAACCTACATTGTGATAAGGCAGATTTAGGCCTGTTCTGTGCGTGTTGTTGAAAGGCATTTTAGGAAATGTAGGACATGTCTAAACTCTAATATCTTGTGGAGTTTTTCTCTTACTGCAACTTCACATATTTCGTGTGTTGCATTGTTCCACACAGACAAGTTCCACACAGCACAGGCAGAGTATCAGCCACACTCTGTTAGGAGGGACAGTAGCCTAGGCTGAGAGCCAGGATGCCTTGATCTAATCTTTGTGCTTCTGGGAGCAAATTGAGAGAGTTTACTCTAACTGCAGGCACTGGGAAGACACAGCTACATATCAGGCAGATAACAAATTAGGACATTACGTAAGTCGTTAAAATATCAGTATCAGAACCGCTACAAAATAATGGTCATATTAAAAGCATGTTTTTGAAATGCAATGTGACGTTTGCATATAATCTAGTGTACAAATTTGTTTTTAGGTGAATAATATGCAGGTCACATTTTGAGCCCCCAAGACCATAATTTATGTTTTTAAAATAACAACTAAACTCCACATCATATTCAACAGGTGTTAACCTGTCAGCCGTAGCCTTTCAGGTGTTTTTTTTTCTTAAGATTTAAATATTACATGCGTTTAACATCTTCTGATGGTAGCCATGAGTGCTGAAGTCTGTGTGTGAATATGCTTGCATGTGTGTGTGTGTGAGGCTCAGTGTTGGGCAAGTTACTTCAAAAATGTAATACATTATAGATTACTAGTTACTGTCATTTGAGAGTAATTAGTTATATTTAGGGCTGGCAATCGATTAAAAAAATTAATCTAATTAATTACAGACTCTGTGATTAATTAATCGAAATTAATCGCATACATAATTAACGGTGCCTGAACCGATACTTTTTAAGAAAGTAAAAAAAGAAAAGAAAACAAAGGGTACTAACCAGTTGGTGACATTAAAGAACGGCTTGTTTATTGCTAAGGCCATATGGTCAAAATTAAATGATTTTAATAACAATGTATAACAATAACAATAACTTATTTCACTAGTAAATTGCTGTTGAACGACAAACGTCTGTGTTTTTCCGACGGCAGCTCTGCAGCTGCAGATTGTTACATCCCGCTGTTGTCACAGTCTCTACAGTAAAACACAGTTACATCCCGCTGTTGAGTCACAGTCCTCTACAGTAAAACACAGTCACTCTTTACACCGTTCAGCGTTAGCTGTCAGCATTGTAACCGTGTTTAATCCAGCTACTAGCTAGCAGTAGGCTAACGTTATAGTATAGTGTTAACTAGCGTCACATGCAGCGGTGTTTGTGTTTCCTGTATCGTCTTCAGAGCATCAGAGAGAAGAGCAGACATATCAGTGGCACCAGATTTCGGTAGCCAGGGTTGGCAGGAAGAAGATTTTTACAAGTAAATGTTCCAGTTAATGATCCAGGCAGCACATTCTCGTCTCCCTTCATTTTACAGTCGAATGGTGGCTACAACAGCTGGAATGGATTAATCTGCGTTATTTTTTTTAACGCGTTATTTTTTCTCAGATTAATTAATCGAAATTAACGCGTTATTTTGACAGCCCTAGTTATAATATTACTGTCTCTGAATTGTAATGCGTTACACTACTTTTGCATTACTTTTGAGTTACTTTCACCAAAATAACAAGGGAAGTTTGATTTGGTAGCTAGCTTGTGAATTTCACCACCGGATCAATAAAGTCTCGTCTTTATCCACTTTAATACATCATAGATTATTCATATTTTTATTCATATTTTATATATTTGTATAATTAATATAAATATGCAAAGTAACTAAAGCTATACAAAATAGATAAGTAAAACATATAATAGGCAAGTAGGAGAAAATGAAAATACTCAAAAGTACGGCATTGTTGTAAAATGTTTGTTTATAGCACTTCAATAAGAAATTCATGTTGTTTAGGTTAAAACACTCTAAAGGAAATGTTCAATTATAGTGTGATTAAAACTCACTATTAACATTATTTACAGTACTTGATTTACAGCTGATTTGTGAAAAGGTAGCCTACACAACCTTATTTAACAGTAATTTAGTTTTACTGCGAACCGTCACAGGAAGTGCTTTTATTTTGAAGTAGGTTACACGGAAGTTGTCTGTTGTGTAGCCTACTCTTGCTAGCTTACTGAGAAGCAACATGTCCGTCAGGCTCAAGTTGTTCACTTTCTTGTTTGTAAAACTGCAACATATTGAACAGTAAATGGTCACAGTAAAAGACAAGCGCTTTTGGTCGTCATTCGAAGCCATTCCACTACAGGCATAGTTTCTCTCTACGGCTGATAAAATGCAATGATATTTACGTGTAGCAAGCCTCAACATTAATTCCCGACATGTTTATATCTGTCAGCCGCTGACGTACCGTCACCTGTTGGGACATACATGCTGTACGTACTGTCTCTGGTTCTGGCTCTGACCACGGGAACAGAAACAGGACAGCTTACTTCAACGCAGCGTAATAACTCCTGAAAATAATATCCATCTCGCAAATGTATTTGTCTCTGCAGTCATCTCAACCATCGAATACAGCGACAGGAAAATAATACGGCTTTTTTTTTTTTTTCCTGTGAAGAAATGTGTCGCGGTGTTGGTAAATTCTTAAAAAAACAATGCACCACTAAATGTTGCGTTAAAATGCGTTGTAACTCGCGTTACTGAGATTGTAACGAGTATAATATTACCGAAATTTAATTAGTAATGCGTTATATTACTGCGTTACAGCAAAAAGGAATACATTACTGTAATTGCGTTACTTTTGTAACGCGTTACTCCCAACACTGGTGAGGCTGTGTATGTGCTAATGCATAAAGATGACAGCTGTGAGTGTCCAGAGGCAGCATTGTCCTCGGGTGCAGCACCCTCCACTCCCCTTGAGAAAACACTTCCAAATGCTACCACCATGCTGCAGGACAGTAAGAGGAAATGCCAGGCAAGCCAGGGGAGGTGATGGAGATCTTCTCGAGGACAGGGGATGTAGTAAAGGATTTGTAGTAAAGGAACGTTCCCATAGAGCATAAATCGTCTATCTTGACTCAGTTTGTCAGTGGACATGAGCCCCTTATCTTCAGGATCTCGGTTTTAGATATAAAAGGGCACAGATATTGGATAGTCTGAGATCATGTAGAGTAAAAGTAAAGGGGAAAATGCTGTGGTGTTGAAGGCATTCTAGATGACCAAAACAAAGTGGAAAGTGTGCGCAGCAGTAATGAAAATCCAGCATACCCATATCTAAAATACACAACGACAGTAAAGAAACCTTCTGTATTCTTCACACAATCAGTCTCAACACAACCAGCAGACACAGGCAAAACAGATACAGATGGTGGTATCAGATTTAAGCACTTGGGTGTAAGTAAAGCATGGAATGTGTTAGCATGCTGTGACACGATGATCGACGGAAGAAAGAGGAGGCCGAGAGTTTAAGACACTTGAGACAAAACCACAATATTTGGAGAATGTTACTGTAAGTGGGATTTAGGAAGTGTTTCAGTAACAGAGGATAAAGAAGAAATAGGTGTTCTTCGTTCATCGATTAGCAAGTTATTTTATAAGTTGTGGATATGGATTTGAGTGGCCTTTTTAAATTTGCTGTTCCCTCAACAACACAGATCTCTTGACTGTACGGCCAACATAAGCAAGAGAGCCCAACCTGCAGCAGATGGATAGGCACTACACAAACAAACACACGTAAAGTAGCTGCTCACCCAGTGCGGGTAAACGGTGTCAGAAATGTAATGGGGGTACAAAGACCATGTGCACTTTTATTGACCATCAGCACGGTGTGTGAATTTTCCTTCCTCTGACCCTTTGGTGTGTGTGAGCACGTGTGTGACTTAATCCATATCACTCCACAGCCAGCCCTTTTGAAATCAGATGCTGAAATAACAACAGCACTGTCACGCCACCAGTCAGTCAGTTTTTACCAGTCTTTGAGGGGTTTTCTGCAAATATTTTCTGGAATTCCATAAGTCAAAAGCAACTGCTATTTTCTTATTTCTTATTTTATTAAGTTACACATAATATCCACTGAGAATCAGTTGTGATCTGATCTGCTCCCTCCGCATACTGATGTTACTACATGAGCTAAAAATCCATTTAGCTTTCTTTGCACGTCAGTCTGTTTTCTTTTAAAAGATCTGCACAGCTGTTTGAAATCTGACAGCTTTAAGATTTTCTATTAAGACTTTTTCTTCTTTTGAAACCCAATGAATTTAATTTCCTATTTAAATGGAGTGTCTTGAGATAGATAGATAGATAGATAGATAGATAGATATATAGATACTTTATACATCCTGAGGGAAATTTTAGGCATCCAGTAGCTTAGACAACCATAACACAACAAACACATACACACATATATATCACATACATAAAAATCACTCACAGAAATTTAAAGGTGCTAAGGTAGACTGTGTGCAATGGTGGTAGTGCAAAAGAGAACAATGTAGGTATTGATCAGTGCAATAGCTTATTATTAAATATATTGTGTTGGCTGACCAGTCCAGTTTGTTGTCCATGTGTACCCCCAGGTACTTATATGTGCTGACCACCTCCACATTGACCCCTTCAATGGAGACTGGTGGCATATGTGGCTTATATCTCCTGAAATCCACCACCAACTCCTTGGTCTTTGTTGCGTTCAGCTGCAGATGGTTGAGCCTGCACCATTGCACAAAGTCATCCACCAGGTTCCTGTACTCATCCTCCTGTCCATCTCTGATACACCCCACAGTTGCAGTGTCATCCGAAAACTTCTGCATGTGGCATGACTCAGAGTTGTAGCTGAAGTCAGAAGTGTACAGGGTGAACAGGAACGGTGAAAGCACAGTCCCCTGAGGCGCTCCGGTGCTGCAGATCGCAGTCTCTGAGAAACAGTCCTTCAGCCTGACGAACTGTGGTCTCTCTCTGTCAGGTAGTCTGTTATCCAGGATACCAGGTGAGCATCAACCCCCATCTGCACAAGCTTGTCTCTTAATCTGACAGGCTGAATGGTGTTAAAGGCGCTAGAGAAATCAAAGAACATGATTCTCACAGCACTTTTCCCCTTCCTTCCCCTTTCTCCCGTCCAGATGAGATTGCACTCTGTGCAGTAGGTATATGATGGCATCGTCCACGCCCACCTTTTTCTGGTATGCAAACTGGAGCCGGTCGAGTGAGTGGCTGACTTGGGGTCTGAGGATGTGAAGTAGCAGTTGCTCCATCGTCTTCATCATGTGTGATGTTAGAGCGACTGGCCTAAAGTCATTTGGCTCACTGGGATGTGGCTTCTTAGGAACTGGGATGAGACATGATGTCTTCCACAGTGTTGGTGGTACCTTCCCCAGTCGGAGGCTCAGGTTGAAGACATGCTGCAGAGGCTCCCGCAGTTCCACTCCAATAGAATAGTGTCAACTAATCCTTGTATGATTGGATCATCTCTTGACATGTTTTGGGTACTTGTCTGGGTATTGTTTGGTTTCATGTTGGCCTGTGACATTACAACCTTGATCAAGATACTGTAAGATATGCAAGTCTGAATGACTCTTCTGTGGTGTGGTGGTAAACGCTTTGAAATATGAATTGGAATTGGTGCTGTTGCTGTTCCTGTGAGAATTGGGATCATACGAACTGGGTGAACATGTGCAACTCATTGAAGGATCAAAGAGGAGACACGTGGCTCCTGCCTCCCTCCATACCTAGAGCCTGCTCCCCCTTTTCCCCTTCACCTCTCTCCCCTTTCATGTGCTCCCTTCTTTCTTAACTTGTTTTTTCTCCTTTTTGTCTTCCGGTGTACGAAGGAGCTCCCCTATCTGTCTAAAATAGTCCGTCTCACTTGAGGGATTGACTCCCTCTTGCTTCCAGGCTTTCATCTCTTTAACCTCCACATAAACACACTCACATACCTGTGGCATGTTGACCTTCCTTTTATCCAGGAACTCAAACCCCATCAGCACCCCTTTTTATACCCATCTCTCTTCACGTGTCTCCACCCTCACTGCTCCTCAAGTTTTTGAACCAAAAGTAAATGGTAAAAAATAGATTTAGCTCTTCATAACTCATGCTGCATAAATGTGATGTATTTTACAGTAACATCCATTAGGCATCATCAGAATTCTTCACAGATAGTGAAAGTAACAATGCTCAAAGATATTTTTTGGAACTTTATACGACAATCTGTCAGTCCAAAGAGTAATATTCATGAACCTCTCATGATCACTGTTGTATCTGTGTACAGTATGTGGTTATTTGTTGTATTGGACCTGTCATTAGGGACATGTTAACACCCTAAATAACTGTTTATCAATGGCGGATGCACTGGTGCTCTAATAAAGGCTGTGTTAAAAACACTTTAGTCCACTATAAGATAAATTTTATTTTTACTTAAGCTGCCTAAAAAGATCAATCAATGTATCAACTGTTTAAATAGAATAACAATAAAATATTGATGTTTTACAAATACTTTTTTCATCCTTATACCTGTACTTCTATTTATATTTCCTAATTTTGGGGAATTCGCTGTAAATCTACAATGACATTACTTAAATTTAACCAAAATTGTCATCTATAGTGTTCAAAAACCTCTGACTGGCAGGAAACCACACACTCATTTACTGCTGCTCTGTGTGAGGTAGTTTTAATTACGTGTGTGTGTGTGTGTGTGTGTGTGTGTGTGTGTGTGTGTGTGTGTGTGTGTGTGTGTGTGTGTGTGTGTGTGTGTGTGTGTGTGTGTGTGTGTGTGTGTGTGTGTGTGTGTGAGACATGATCTTGAAGAGGATAGAGCATGAAGGCCCATTACTAACTGCTTTATGGAGCTGGCCTTAGCATTTAACCACCATAAGGAGTTAAAGACTTCCTTATTTTTACTGTTGGAAAACCTCTTCCAGTCTCTTTTTTTAGACTACTGGTCATTGAAAGGAAAAAAAAAAACATCCGGTAGTTTCAGCAGATTAACAGGTTGCCACGGGCAACTCTTTATGGGGTGACACACACTGGCAGTGTTAATTTAGGCCTTTCTCCTGAGTATCCCTAGTATTTTTTTTAATGAAACAAAGACACAAAAACAAGGTTTTTAGAGCAGGTGGACCACTGTTCTCATAGCTTTCCATAAAATGAAGAATGGGGTCACACTCAGAGGATATTTTTAAGTCACTGATGGAAAATCAGAAACTGAAGAGACATTGAGAGCTGGAAACATTTTATTTGTCTATATCTGTGTTGCTGAGGGTGACCGCTTTATTTTCAGCTAAATTAATCAAATCAATTTCCCGTAAAATCTAGAGCCCTCCAAGGTCAAACTGTTAACCCGTGGAAGTGAATGAACTGTATTTCCAGCCACAGGCAAGCTCCTAAATAGCTCACACTACTATGCATACACCTGCTGGACTTGACCCAGGTTTGACTTTGACTAGTTCAAAGCAAATATAAGTCATTGTCAATGTCATACTGAGTCTTTAAGGGATCTCATTAGTCTGTAAATTAGTGCAGATTCAGACAGTTGTGTTATTGCTGTGATCTATGTCTCATTGTCACGGGTTCATACCTGCTGAGGGTAACTTTGAAAACCATTGGTAAATGGTACATGTGTAGCGTGTGTGATAGAGCTAATTAGAGTTGAGCCGGATACTCGGCTGAAACGAGTATCCGGTACGGATAAAGCACTTTTGCCGAGTACGAGTATTATAGGAGTAATACGAGTCAATATCTGTGTTCAGAATGAATAAAAATCCTCATTGGGTAGCTGACTGTGTCTGCGTTCTGTGATAGGCCTTTCACAGCGCCCCTCCCCTACACACATACAGATGTATTGTGTTGCTGTGTCTCGCTCTGCTCACTCACACAGTACAGCTCTCTCTCTCTCTGTCTCTCCCTCAGTCACTCAGGTTCGCGGGTCTTTTCCGTTAACGTTGAGGGTTTCTTCAGCTTCAGGTTTGTTTTTTACTTCGGTTTGTAGTACTTCCTTATTAACCAGTAGAGTTCTGGTAAACGTGGGGTTTGTTCAGACGTGGTGCTTGGTAGAATGCGACTCGCGTTGCGTCTTGCCTGTCGGAGATTTTTTTTCTTTTTTAAACCGTCAGCTGGCTCTAAACAGATCTGAAAAACAGCGTCGGACTATTTCATCCATAGAACACAGTCCCCCCCGCCCCCCTCTCTCTCTTTCTCTCTCTCTCTCTCTCTGTCTCTCTCTTACTCACTCACTCTCACACACACACACACACACACACACACACACACACACACACACACACACACACACACACATACCTGGTGTGGAAATAAAAAAAAAAAAAAAAAATCACACTGATCATAAAAAATTAAGTTAAAAAAAGAAAGTTATGTTGAGTATGAAAACTCTTGTTCATTACGTTTTACTTCATAATTGCAACCGCATGTGTTGTATTCATTGTTGCAAAACTTGTTCTGTATATAGTTTGTTTATCGTGATCAAAACCATTGATCTGAAGCTCAATGCTGATGCAGTCATGTAAATAGTTTTCTAATCAGCAATAAATATAACAATTTCTGATCAACCCATATCAAAGCATGCTTAAAATAACATACCGGTTAAAGCCCCGCCCATTTCAAGACAACCCGACCCACTTCCGGGTTAAATCCCGCCCACTTCCAGGTTAGGCCCCGCCCAGTCCGAGTACAGATACAAATACAGATAATTCATATGGTTAACAGATACAGATAATGCTGTACTCGCTCATCCCTAGAGCTAATTATCATAGCGCACCTCAGTCTATATATGTACACATGTATTCCTTCAAAAGAGTTTGTTCAACCAGAAGATAAGTTGACCTGGAACTGTCTCCTGATGCCAGGGGAAAGAACAAACCAAAACTCTCACTCTCACTCTTCCTGGCAGAGAAGCTGGGGGAAACTGGGATGGAAGCACACTTAAGCTTCTGATTAACTACTGGAGATCCCTTCCTTGCTTTGCCGATGCAGTGACAGCTTCTTGGCTCACTTGCAAATGGCTAGTAAACTAAAATACATGACAAAAAATTATACTAACCAGTGGCCAGATTATTACTTTCAGTGCAGTGCTACAATTTGTTTGACTAGAGCTGACAAGTTTACATTGATATGGCAACCTTTCCTTAGCCGTATTGATGCTTTAAGCTCTGATAATTTTGTGGTTGAGTAGAGTCTTTGGTATTGGGTAGTGGGGGGATATCTATCAGTCCAAACATGCTTAAGCAGTATTAACAAAAATTTAGAAATAAACATTGTTCAAAAAAATTGTTATACCAGCATTTGGTATTGATTTTGGGACCTAGACGTAATGTTATTGAATGTACTAAATGCTTAATGCTCTTGATTGTAAAAAAAAAAAAAGAAGAAAAAAAAATGACCCCTTCAGGTTGGTAAAGTCTCCCACCACAGAGCAGACCACTGGGCAGTAAATAAAGACCCTCAGTGTCCCTGCCCTTCCACTCCACCTGTTAACCACTGCCACAGTAGACTGCCAGCCACCCTCTCGTGCCGCCTGTTTGTGATATTTATGTTTGTGAGGAATGTGACATATTTTAGGCCCCCCGATGGACGAGGAATGTGTTTAACCTTTGATGATGTACTGGATCAAATTACAAAATGCACACTGAGGACATCTAAAAAAGTGTTCAAAATATGGGACCTTGGCTCAGTGTGCTGCTGATAGTTAAAATGGCTCTCAGAGGTGACTAAAGTAGACAAGAGTGTGTATTTCAGGCATTGTCAAAGTGAAGTAGCACTGGAAGTAGTGTAGTATTTTTTTCATTTTGGTTGACAAACTTTGAAGGCGGACAGTAAGATGTAGCTCTGAGACCGTGTTTATCTAAAATGACACTTGTGGCCTTTTCCACTCAGCCACTTTGGTTTTGACATTGTTTTCACTGGGAGAACCACAACATGAGTGAGCCGGGAAAAAGATATCTTGCCATTGCATAACATCCTAAGACAATGTATACCAATCCCCCGGTGCTTTAACGAAAGCAAACCTCACACAAAAGCTTCGAAGGAATTCCTGTGTGACATAAAGAAGCTTGAGCAGTAAATTTCTGTCACCATAAAACACAAAGTTAGTTTACAGCATGACAGAAGTTTAGCGTGTCTAAAAGCACATCTCAGCAGCCTGTCACACATTCATCTTTTGCTGGATTTAGACAAGTTTTCACCTGATTTATAGCCAGCTCTTGTTAATGTTGCCGCTACAGTGCACCAATATTCTCTAATACCTTTCTGTTGTGGAGAGAAAAGTTTCCCCACTCTGAATGAGCAGTCTGGTTATGGCATAGCAGTGTCTCTCGCATTGCTGCCCAGTTTCCCTGGGAGTCATGCCAAAAGGGGTGCCCCCTTCTCTGCAGTATTAGCATTAGAGGAAATGTCGAAGGCTTGTGCATTGTCATGTTGCAAACCATACCATTCTGCTTAAAAAGACACAGGTTTCATCTAAATGCAGTTGCAGATGTTGATATCTTAGAAGTGCATGACAGGCGTTGACTGAAATTTAAGATCTTTGAGATCCATGTTTGGAGTGTATTTTTAGTTGCAGTGTAATATGTCTTGTAAATGCTGAAAAATGACTAATTTGAATGAGTTGAGAATGCGATTCAGGAGCCATGTGTTTCTTTCTAATCAACGGCCTGGTCCATCTAGAGCCAGACTAAAGCAGGGCCTGGCGAGCGAGCTCTGGCTGCTGACTTAGGAGTCTTGCGCTCGCTGGTGTCTGGGCTATTAATAGTTAGCCTGAGAATTCAGACTAAGGTCAGCAATCAGATTCCTGCTCCCAACTAGTGGAAGGGAACAAGAAGGAAAAGTCCTTCCCAGAAATTATGCATTTTTCACATTTCTATTCATGTATGTAAACGTCCACTCATGCAGGATGTCTGTACTGTGAGGAAGGGGTACCCACTCCTCCTGCTGTGCCAACTGTGTCCTACTGCCTACATTAGCTCACCGCTTTAAGCTTTGTATATGATTCACACAGTGGAAAGTACTTTACCCATTGGATTGTATCCTCAGCATCCCAACTTCATTATGTATTTTTAATTGACGTGAAACATTAATATGCACTGGAACTGTTCATCAATCTCCCTCCTTAATGTCCTCCTTAATTGCTTTGACATGAGTTTGTTTTCAAGAAGTAAGAAAATGACAGATGTGAACAAGTGCCAGATATATTTTGGTTTTGCGTGCTGCAAGTGCACTTCATTTACTCTGTCAACCTTATTCCTGAACATAATGTAAAAGGAAAATTCTTGCCCTGCACTGGTGCTATCAGAAATCACTCCTGCATTCAGCATTTGGCTTCATCCAATAGCTTCATCCA
The DNA here is from genome assembly GCF_008315115.2 of Sander lucioperca. Taxonomy (NCBI): domain Eukaryota; kingdom Metazoa; phylum Chordata; class Actinopteri; order Perciformes; family Percidae; genus Sander; species Sander lucioperca. The sequence goes on from NC_050177.1 coordinate 3,617,734, forward strand.
CATTTTGGAGGTGCACTAGCCTGGAAATCCAGACCCAAATCCAAAAGATTAAAGGTCTGGCATTGAGTAATGAAAATGGCCCAACTCGATGGGCAGCACCAAGCATGCATTTGAAAATCTCACGCTACACGCAATTGGATAACACTACGACCAATCACAACAATACACTCTGTGACGTATCCAGAGCCCCATACGCTTAGCTACCAGCGGCGCTAACTGGTAGATTAAAATGTCGTCATCTGTTTAGCTCGCCTCTGGCCCTCCTATATCAGATACACCGATGTGATTGGTGCAGCTCGGCTACAAGGGCATAGTTAATAAGCATCATTACTCAATGCCAGTGTGTGTGACTCGCTGAGCAAATTCAAATTGTGCTCTCTTGAAAACTGAAACTGATGCAGTGGTTTATACTGTCTTTCTTCGTGGCATTTTTAAAATGTTTTAATGGAAACGATGCCACCAAATTCAACATATGTAGTAACCAAAATAGATTAACTTATTATTTTATGATTATTATTATATGCAACAAGTTGTTTGGTTACGTGATCAACATACTTTTAGTTTGTATTACATTTTTCATTACATTATGTGCAGTTATTTCATTTTTTACACTCTGAAATGCTGTGGAAATTTACCTTAAAATATATCTGGCAATAGTCCATTTCTTCAATATTGAATATAAAAGCCCAGACACCATCACAGCCTTATAATGCCACTGGCCACTTGTGATGTTAGTGGGTAAATGGCATTTAGTTGATTTCTCCTCTAAAATAGCTGTGGTTTTCTTTACGTTACAGATGTGGCTGACTGGATTATTGTTATTAGCGAAGCGCAGCTGCTGGCTAGACGATGGCAGCTTTGTCAGCAATCTCTCCACTCACACAGAATAGATAAATAGACACAGCGTCAGTTAACATGTACAGAAACACACGGTCACACACACATCTGGAGTTTACAGCTTAACTCTGAGCCACACAGGCCTGACTATCTCACACTAGTTTAAACAAATATCAACACAGGAGCACTTATTCCTCAGTCACAGATGGCCTGCATGAATCCAATATAGCCCCTACCAGATTAATGTCTGTACATCATGACCCACAACAGATTATCCACTTAAAATCCACACATACGATGGGTTAAATAATACATGAGTGTCAGTTTGACGATTGTTCCACCGTCTTTGACATCATTATCTGTGTGTTTGTTATCCACAGCATAGTTTAGTGTGTGACTGTATTTACAGTGACGGTAATCTGCTCTGTCCATTCTTGAGCGTGTGCTTCGGTCACTTTGTAACATAAATCTGCTATTTTTGGTTTATAGAGATTGTACTGTGAACATCTGGTGGAATGACTTTTTGAGTGCCACAGTGAAGAGCTTCTGCAACAGATGCCGAAACAGAACACTTTCTACAGTGCTGGAAGTCTTTTGCTATGTACACTTAATCTATTTTATTATGGTTATTATAGCCATATTTAACTTAGGAATGTGAACTTCATAGGCACACTGTTCATTTTTGTCCTTTTGGGGTCATTCCTGCGAAGGATAGAGTGAACAGAGCCAAAAGAATAAAAAAAAAACAACCCTGGTGGATAGTTATAAGATGCCATTTGATTATGGGCCTCTGATCTTTGGATCTCTGTGCATCAGTCTCTGCATTGCTCAAAGCTTCTGTTACACTTTACTTGAAGGTACAGTATCTACATAAGAGTGACATGACACTGTCATGAACATGTCATAAACATAAACAAGTCAAATGTTTATGACATAACGCTTCTTTTAGTAAGTGTCATTCGGTCATGACAAGTTAGGGTTAGGGTTCATGTGTCATGACAGTGTCATGTCACTCTTATGTAAATACCTTCAAGTAAAGTGTTACCGCTTTTTCTCTCCCCCTCTTGCTAGCTTCTTGTCACTGTTGTTAATTCCTCTCCAAACTTGCCCTTCACCCACATCCTTCTCTCCACATCACTGTCACATTGTGCCATGGTGGCTCAGTCCCTGCTGTTCCCAGCAGCCATGAAGAAACAAAGGCTGTTTAACAGTGGAGTTCATCACTCCATTCGGCTTGACTCACAGAGCAGAGTGTTTCTGACTGCAGCTCCCGTAAAGAGGCCCAGATGAGTTGATATCTCTCCTGGAGGAGGTCTGTGCCATTTAACATTGCCTCTATGCCAATTGAAAAGTTATTTATTGCCCAGGTTAAAATGTACTTTGTCTTCAAACTCTGCAGCCTTGCTAGGTTTGTGTGTTTGGCATTGGCTGTTAAATAACATAATCCAATGACTAAGAGGGAAGGGAATCAAAGAAAACTGCACACAGAAATGAATAGTACCTGATTTAACTCAATTAAAAAAACATGTTTTCTCTATCATTAGGAGAACTAGCTCAATGTTAATAGTTTGCATTCTATATGTGTACTCAACTGTACACAGGTCCTCTCTGGTGGTGCAATGAGCCACTTTAAGAATGAGGACGATTTTAAAAGAACAGTAGCCATGACAGTTATTGACTTACCATTGGCAGGCAAGTAGCTCATAATATAAAGCAAGCTTTTGTCTGACATTTATTGCTCAAGTGTTTTCACATCTGCAAAAATCCCAATATAAAACTCAGTCTTTCAGTACATTTACCTGTGGTCAAATCAAAATTTTGATGTTGAAACACAGTATTTCCACATTAAAAGTTGGCAGCTTTAATGGGTTGCCAGTTGAGCAACCACTTTGTACTTTGATTCAGCAGATATTTCTATACATGTTAACTTCAACACCAATGAAAAATAGTCAATGTACCAACAAAGACTAATTTGATAATAATATCATAATTGTCACAATGTACAGCACATTTTATAATCCATTTCCATGTGTTGGCCCATGGGTTTTGGGTTCATCACGCTGTGTGAAACCCTGCAGAATGCCAGGTGTCTCCCTGTCTTTGTCATTTCCTTTTTGACGCTCTTTTGCCACCACGTTTACTTGAGGTGTGAGTGCTGGTGACGCACACCATGTGCTATACTTAATTTCATGCTTTTTGATTTGGATTCAAGAATCGTGCAGCACTTAGAAATCTGCAGCAGTACTCTTCTCACAGCTCTGTGTGCTCTTGTACTGCCTTTTCTTTGGTTCATAGATAATTGAAACATAAAGCTCAGTGGAAATGGTGACAATGAATATTTTAGCACAACTGAGGCTACAAAAATGAACGTAATCAGCAAAAGGAAAAAAGGTTCCAGCCCACTCAACACTGTGTTTTACCTACAGGTCCGGTGACAAGTTTGAGCTTTAAGGAACAGGAGTTCTAACTTTGACACTAAACCATCAAAGTCTGTCAAACTCACCCTTAGCTACTCTTCTGTTCCTGTGTAAGTGAGGGAGCTGGCTATGCACAGCCTAAATAAATATTAGCATGCCCCACTGAATGTACCCAAACACTAACTAGAGAGTCAGGGCAGCAGTTACCTAAACAAACCAGAGGTGACAGCCCTCTCTGCAGCTTTTAAACCGTAGTGGGTAAGCTTAACTTGTTGTAAAAGTTGGTTGTAATGATCCCACCACAGTAACCTTGAATTAGGTATTTGCTTTAGCCTTCAATTATTCATAAAAATGTGTAGTGTGATTCTGAGATGAATTACTATAAAAAATAAAAATTCCTGTCAACGCTAATCCCAGGTATCGAGCATATGAACATCTGTTGTATTTAATCATGTTCTACAGCTGGAATAAAACAGAGGTAATGGACTTTCTGTAGCTGACTTCCAAAACATGTTATTCGTTCAAAATCAGGTTTATAAGTACTTATCGTAAAATTAGGTAAAATATGCCACAGCATTGCCTGTGTTCGATATTGCAGCTCCAACCTGTTTTCTTCCTGACGTCTGTCTATAATCCTGAAACACACAAAGCGTTTCCTTCCTCCTTCTGTCTGACCCTCACATTTAAGCAATTCTTTCCCTTTTCTCCTTTTCCTCTATCGCTGCTCCTTTTGCAGCAGAGCACCAGCCAGTCAAGCCGGTATGCAGCATGTGTCCGTGTGCAGCATTGCGTTATTAATGTCTGCCTGTAAGACTGTGTAGCTCTGCTGGTTTGTCCGTACAGACCTGGAGCAGCTCGCAGTCGGTCGCTGTCCTCTACTGGGTTGTGTGTCTGTCTGTCTGTCTTGGCCATTTGGAGAATGGTAAGTGCAACGTATCTGAGAAGTATATGAGAAGTGAGATAAGCATTTATCAATCTGCTTTCTGCTTTTGACAGTCTGATGCTCTGACCAGTTGTTTACCTGTGTTTCTCCCAGCACGGTGTCCTCCGAACCAGTCAGGAGTCTTCATAAGGAAAATTGTGTTTTTAATTATGTGTGAATGACTGTCTGGAGTCACTCTGTCTACTCTACCTGCATGTCGTGAGATTCATATGTTCTTGCTAACAGTGTTACTGAGGTGAAAGGGATGTACAGTAGTGAGAATTGGGGCTTTTTCATGTGTGTGGGACTGCTCCTGGCAGATGTTTCTATAGTTTAATTCCAGCTATACAGTATGAGGCAGCTGTAAACCAGATTCTGAGGCAGAGGAGTGTGAATCTCATATGAAGGGGGTTGCATTAGTTAGCACAACGTATGTGTGAGCTGCTGAAGTCACTGGCATCACAGATGAGTCAGTTGGCAAGACATCCGATTTGTGTGTGTGTGGGGACTTGTGTTGAGGTTTCCAAGCTTTTTGTGTGTATGTTTTTTTGTGGCTCTTGGTGTGTTTGGGCATCAAGATTAGAGAAGCGGATTACATCCGGTAGGAAGAGAACAGATGGAAAGAGAAAGAGGAAGGGGACAATTATGTGTAGTTCATGTTGGAGCCTATGCCAGTCTGGCACCACCCCAGAAGTCACTAACACCATCTGTTGAGGGTATAAATCACAGGTTGACGCATATCTCTGAATCACTATTAAGTATTATCAGTTAGTTCGACTATTATTCTGTGTTCAGACTGACTGAAACTGTTTAACAACATATGAGAGCAGATACTGTTAAAGGAATATGCCACCGTTTGTTGAAATAGGGTTATTCACTGTCTCCTCTATAGCTATAGCTATAGCTTAGCGTAGTGAATGGAATCCTATGTTGCCGGTTAGCATGTCGTGAGTAAAAGTGACCCAACAACAACAAAAACAAAACCTAATTACTTCTTGTGGCCTGCGTATTCACAACGAGTACAAATAGCAATGCAGATTAAGACTAGGCGATTTCCTAGGCAGATATTGACTTGGGACTATATTGGGTGGAAGTAGGCTACATGCACTGAGACAAAAATGCGTTTGCCCACCTATATAAATATAGAGGAAATGGTGAATAACCCTATTTCAACAAACGGTGGCGTATTCCTTTAAGGACCAAATGTTGGAAAATCAGCTTTAGTTGGCTCATTCACAGGTGAAGCCCAGATGCAACAGCCATGTTCCTCCAGCCTTTATAACAGCTTTTAGCCCCAGCGTGTGGAGAAATCTTCTGAACTACTAACCTGCTCATTAGGCTAACAGCTTCCTAATGCTGAGCACACAGGGACTCCTCATGTGGTGTCTGGAGCATCACTCACAGGCTCTTGTACGCTCAATTTGGGGGCTGCCGCTTGTCAATCAATGATGCTGTTTGGAGCTTAACAATCTTTGACACACAAGATCAACAGCTCAGTCACCAGGGAGATGACCCCAGGCGGCCCAGGAGGGGTCATATGAAAACCAATGCAGTTTCGCTCTTGACAAATATTGGATCCAGATGAAACCCTCACACACTCAAGTACTTTCTGCTTCTATCTATAGACACTATCTACAGAGAAGAAATCTGAAACCTTACAATTTTTTTCTCCATGTGGTAACTCTTAAATTGTAAATGGACACCAATGGCAGCGAGCTACCATGCAGGAGCAATTTGGGGTTTAGTGTCTGACACTTTGATGTGTTGACAGTAGAAGCCGGGAATCGAACCGCCAAACATGCGATTTGTGGATGACTTGCTCTTCCTGCTGAGTCACAGCAGGAGTAAAAGCACAGTAAAAAGGGATTATTCAAGGTGATGCTTCTAGTTGCAGAGATGGATACTAATTAGATAGATACTGGTAAACAGTTTTAAAGTGCGCAGACAGCTGCTGGTTTGGGTTGCTCATTAAATTCTTTATTATACAGGTCTCTGAGATACATTTTTGGTTTGCTTTTTAAGACATTCAACAAAAATTTGGGAGGCCAAGTAGGGCTGAACGATTAATTGCATTTGCGATAATATCGCGATATGTTAAAACGCGATTTCCTAATCGCAAAGGCTGCGATTTGGTCACATGACTCGCGAGAGCAAATCAGTCTGCACTCCGCAGAGAAAGCATCAACTACCACGCTAAACAACTCTGAGTTGTAGTTTAAAACTTTTACAGACATTTTAATAAAATAAAGGGTTTTATTCGGGCTTGAGTCTATACATGCAGTTAATGGATACAGGCACACAGAACTCAAGGCTCGGTTGGCAACGATTAGCTCTGATTAGTGGTTAGCTCCGGTTAGCGGTTAGCTCCGGTTAGCGGTTAGCTCCGTTATAAAGATATGAGTGGAGGAGCTGCCACTGAGAGGGGTAACAACCAGACTGATAAATGACGTTCGGGGAGCTTTCACAGCAGCGTGGCCGCGGTGTTTCAACCGTTTTATTAGTACAGTTAATCCCACGGCAAGAACACCAGCAACTAGCTAACGTAACGATAGCCTCTCTGAACAAGTGCACACGGCAGCACGCAACTTCATGAGGGGGAGGGGCTGGAGGCAGCTCCTCTCTGTGCACTGTAAAAAATTATTGTGTGTGTGTATATAGATATATACTATATACTATATTTTTACTTATTTAACTGTCTAGTGTGTAATTGTGTGTTCATACTATACATTATTATATTATTCTTTGTTGAATAATACAGAAGACAAAGAGCTTAAAAAAATAATCGAATATCGACTCGCAATCGCAATATTTGGGAAAAAAATCGCAATTAGATTATTTTCAAAAATCGTTCAGCCCTAAGGCCAAGCTCAAATTTGACAAAATAGGGCAGATAATGTAGCAGTAAGATGGCAAGTTGTTAAACTTTATAGATTATCTCCCAGGCATGTGTTTTGCCTGCAGTGTAAACTTACACTTTAGTCCAAACATGTGCATATTGCACATGATGTAATGAACAGTCAACCTCTAACATTGCCTGCCCTGAGGACTGCCACTTGCGCTTTTTTAATCTACTGTTGCAAAAGTAATGAATCTGAGAATAGTTTAGTGACTTTCTGTTTCTTTCCACTCAATTGGCACCTTTTATCAAGACAGGAAAACCCAGTCCAGACACTGATGTAATTTCTCTTATTGAATCTATTCAAGACACAATGCCAACACTGTTTCAGCAGATCTGTGGCTCCGACTTCAGACTTCACCCTCTTCAGTAGCATTGTGATAAGGCCAGGCAGTAGCCAAAAATCACACAAGGTGGTTTATGTTCATGTAATGTGAAAGTTACACAGGCTGGAATTCAGTGTTGCAGAAGCGAGGCCACACAACAACCCAGTGACTTCCTTTCACCAGGGCAGACAGAGTTCACCGCCCAGCAGATGGTGGGCTTGTTTTGTCTGCAGTCACTTTTTTTCTTGCAGGTGTCGGTTTTCTCTGCTCTGTTTGGGTGCAACACACCAGTCTAACTAAATACTAATAACACCTTTTCTAGACTGGATCCAAGTCAGTTTGTTCTGTGGAACGGCTATCTGCAAGTCAGTGGAACCAGGCATAAAAATTCATGGTTCTTATTTTAAATAATGGCTGAGAAATAACACTTATTAAAATGTCCAGGTCTCTGCCAAAGATGGTGAAATAAAAGCGTTCAGGGGAAACCAAACCCTTTGTTGTGACTTCTGAAGTGTGCTGCTTGTGTGTGCGTGTCTGATTTTGATAAGCACTAAATTTGCTCTATATTTTAAACAACTCTTTGTTAATTTAGCGAGGTTATATTATACCATGCATTATACCTTGCTAATGATGCAGTTCAGACTTCTCATACAGTTAGAGAAGATTACAAACAGAACAGTGCAAACTGAGAATACAGTTCATATGGCCATAATTACCTTATTTTGTGCTGTTTTCCTTTTGATTCTTTTTGATTTGATATGTAGCTCTCTCAAGAGTAATAAGTCAAATAGAAAAAATGTAGCTAAAATGATCTTGGGACAGATTTTGGGCCGGCTGGAAATCACACTCTCTGCAGGCAGAGCAGGTTCATGTGGGTCAGTGGACATACAGACTGGACAAGCCACAGGTGACTGCGCCTGGCATCAGCTATGTCCCTCCTAAACCTGTAAACCTTTTAGATTACTGTTGATTGTAATATACAGTGTGATTAAATTATCAAAGGAATTCCTCAATTGTAATCTGGAAAAGCCTCTCGCTTTCTTTAAGCCGTCCAGCAGAAAACACCCCCCTCTCCAGACCCACATGAGCCTTTGTTGCACCATGCCACCTTTTTAGGGGGGGGGGGGCAAAGTGAGAAAATGCTTTAGCTGGTTTCCAACAGGAATCGCTCTGTGTCAGATAAAGAGCCTTAATTGAATGGAGGAGGAAGTGTAGGAAGTGTAAATTCAACAGATCCAGCATTCCTAGCTATTGTTGAATAATATTTATGTTCCTGCAGAGATGGTGGATATCTGCTTCAGAGGGCGTCAACATCCACTGACTGTTACCGTACTGTTAAGACGTTTCATCCAGTTTCTCAGACAGCTCAGGAGAAAATGTATATCTAATTCAAAGTTTCTGCATATTTTCTGCATATTTCCTGTTGGCCTCGAACTACACAGGTTTCCATTCTTTCCTGGATTTTCCTCTCAAGTATTCACTTGCACAAAACACCCTGCTGTAGAGAAAGTCACAGGACTGCTCGTGCTTGGGGTGAAAGTTGTTGTCGTGTTCAGAGCCGGTGTGTACAGTATGTATCTGCAATATTGCAATATTAACTTTTATTGGAAACGGTATTGTGGCGATATAATTTACATTTTAACATGTCACAGTAGGAGAAGCAGAGGTGTAAATAATAGCATTGATGACAGTTGGAATCCGTTTAGCTGCTTTATACTTTCTAGCTGCTACTATATTTTAACACCTGTGCCTTTCTGCTACTAAAAGTCAAAACGCCTGCTGTGAAAAGGCCAATGATATACAATAAATACTATGTATAATACACAAAGACTTGTATGCATATCTACAGCTGTACAACAGTCCTGCTGTTTTCCCCAGTCATGAGCAGCAGGTGGCACTACCCTCCCTCCACTGTCTGCTCCCATGGGGCACAGCAGCATCCTCTGCAATAAGTAAATTACATTTTTCTCTTACACAGCTCCACATACAGTCATGCTTTGTGAAGATGCAAGATCAGACTCCTCTCTAATTTGTTGGCTGGGGTCTTTTTTTAATACCAGCGTTTGTTGGCTGCAGATGCTGGTCTGTGTGCAGTGGATTTTATCAAGAAACTCATTTTGGCCCTGCTGGACCCGAGCCAGACGACCTCACAATGTAAACAAAGAGACATTTTAATTACGACAAGCAATGTGATCCTCACAGCACCATAGACAGTACTTTACTGTCGTGTCTGTACTGGTGTGTCTGACTCTTGTGTGTGTGTGCAGGCCAACGTATAAGTTAATGCATGTACATGAGCATGTCTGTGCGTGCAGCCTGAGATTGTATATGTAAAGCCATCCATCCCTTGGGCACTGTCAGCCCTTTCAGACGGCCCATGATAATCACCCTCATGAGGACCAGCCAGAGAGGATTAAAGCAGACCTGAAGTCGTTTCCCCAGACACCATCTTTCCTTACAGGAAGTAACGTCTCATGTCTGATAGCCTGGTTTCTGCCCCTCTCATCCAGGCCAATTCTGTACATTTGTCACATTAAGAGGGGGGTTTAAGTGATATTTGCCTACTGTGTGGTTTGTTAGACTGGCATGTCTGTTGGCCTGATACTATTTGTGTTATTTTCTGTCTACTACTTACAGTATGGTAGTTATTACTGTTGTGTAAGTTGGCACACTTTGCAGTGCGAGCTATTAAGATTGGGATCATGTTACGTTTAGTTCTTCCTGCCATAGGCAGAAAATGAATTCTCAGCTGAATTGTGCTTCTGTTTTTTCTCCCTTTTTTCTCATGTTAAACTGAAAGACTGAACATTAGATCCCAGATACAAGCAGAGCTTTTCCAACTAGATCTCCTTCTTTGTGGATAAGACAGTGTTGGGCTGTGGTAAGTCAATGGGACTGTCACAGTCTTATGAATGTCTCTTTTTACAAGTCATACAGTATAAAGCTGAGAGTCATTGAGCTTATTCACTTCTGGACAATATCCAAAGCAATAACTTAATCACAAAATCCTCAGTATTATAAGACTTGCAAAGCACCGAGATCCATCAAGATTAATGGAAAAGCTTTGTTGCTTTGGCCCACTTAAGTGTGTGTGTGTGTGTGTCTGTGTGTGTGTGTGTGTGTGTGATAAAAAGATTATTTGTGGCATGTAGGCCACAAGTCACCTCTCCTCCCCACCATGGACACACACACACACACACACACACACACACTGATTCCTCTTGTACCACTCTGTCCCTGGTACTGCCAGCTGGGAGGTCTGGGTTGGATGTGATGCCCATTGTAAGAAGTTATGTGCACACTGCTGTTGTGTTCCTCTGATGCTCAGATCACAAATCTTTGATTTTTGTAATTCTGATTTGATTGATTCATGTTTCCCCACCTTTTATTATTCCATTCGTAGTTAATGTCTGGATCAGTTGAGATATATTTACACTCTTCATTCATGCACATGTGTGCTAGTGACAAAGATTTCGTCAATGTGTGTGTATGATCATTTGTGTGTTGTGATTTCACGTGTGGCTTTAAGATTGAGGGCACGACAGGCTTGTTGTAAGGCAACAAGGCAGATGTTGTCAAGCTCCCTACAGAGTATCACCTCCTCTGAAGTCAGGATGTCTCTGCAGACACAATCTGCCGTCACTTCAGCTGCAGCTCATCTGCATATTGGCTGCAGATTGGCCAAAACACAAGAGCAGGGTGGAGCTATTGAAATGCTCTAGATGCAGAGTGGCAGAGATCAAAGGTGTACCTGTTTAAAAGTGTGTTGGGTGGGGAGAGTTGTAAAAGAAAACTGGGTGCCATCTGATTGGTGATGAAGGGGAAATAGGTGTGCTTATATAACGTGGGGTGCCCTGAAACTAAAGAAGTGACACTCAGTCTAAGGAGCTTTCCAAAGGCCCTTTTTTTTTTTTACAGGGTTTTGTCTCTTCTATAACTGTCGGGTGAAACTAAAGGAATACCACTAGTTCTGAAGGGATAATATGGCAGCAAATTCAGAAACAAACAGTGATGCAGAGGTATGTGCTCATTGCTTTCCTTACAGCTGACAGTGCATCTCTGTTTGTGACTTACTCTGTTTTTTCTTTCTAACCATCCAACATAGTTGTCTGTGGCTGCAGGTTTCCCCTGTGCACTGCATATATAGTATAGTATACACAAGCTGGACCATTCACATGAATGCATGTGACCAGGCTCTGTGCTAAAATATGTACATACTGTATAAATAATGACAATTTTCTACAAAGCTACTGAGAGGAGTATCTGTTTTCAACATGACTGCAGAAAACAGTGGAGTTGAGCTTTTCCCTGCTGTCCCCCTATAAGATGTTAAAGCATGCATGTATTCAGGTGTGACAGTTTAATGTATTGAGGGTGTGGTGATTGTCGTAGCCTCTGATGGTGGAAGATACTGACAGGAATACATTTGGGATGGAGATGCACAAATCTTAAGTGTACTATCATCTTTTTTATCTTCCTCTCACTTAAAGTATATACACTGGTAATGCACAGAGGAAGTGTAGGTCCTAATTATGTTTTCTGTTTCATTGAATATGTGGAGTTTTGGTCATGTGGAAATGTGCATCAGCTCTATAGCTGTGGGAGTGTGTGGTGAAGGGGGACTATTTCTCTCTCTCTCTGTACTAAGCCAGCTACACACAGAGCCCTGCTATAACTATCCAAACAACCACAGCATTCACACAGAGTGCACATGGCTCACTTCTCCACCTGCTACTGACCTCGTCACAAGGGGAAACCTCACTGGTATTCAGCATGTGCATTCCAACATTCACTTTTTAAAGAGGAATAAACACGAGCGTTTATGGTGTGATTGGCTTTGAATATCCACATTTATAATCATACTTTTTCTTGAAAAACTGTCTAAAATTCAACAGGAGCTTCAGATCACGGTGTATGAAAATTGGTAACTGCAACCCCACTGTATGTACCATCTCCCTCACTTGACCAGCATACAGTTATGTAAGCATTCCTGCCTACCGGGGCAAAGCCTGCCAAGCAAAAATGATTTAGCATATTTTGAATAATAGCAATAGTAATTGTTGTAGCTGGATTATAATAGTCTCTGTTGACTGCATTTCCTCCCAAGCTGAAATCTGCTTTCATCATGTAAGGTCGATAACAACACGCTGTATAGGTTCTTTATGACTTCTGGCAGCTTCTGATTGCATTTCCCATGTCATACAGGTCGCATTTGAAGTGGGCTATCCCCAGAGAGCTGTGTTTCATGCAACAAATCCTAATCCATCAGCACTGTGGCAGCCAAACCCACTACCACGATCCAACACTAACATGGCAACGAAGTCAACCACACAACTTTTTTATGTTGAATTGAGTTTAATGTCCTTCAATTGTTTCTCAGGGACTACATGGGCTTTAGTCCCATCGTAAAATATGTCCTACATCTCTCTCTGACATACTCAAGAGGCTTACAATGGTCTCTTTGATATGCTTTGACTGAAAAGGGGATTTGTTTCTGTAGTTTTGCAGCAACCTGTCATTTGCCCCTCAGACTGCTCATTAAATTTAATTAAAAGTATTGGATCCCTTGGTACTGAATTGTTTATGCAATAAACTGCTCTGTGATCCAATTGCTGCTTTAGCCCCACTTTCCTCAATTCACATGACAAACAGGACATTCCAGGCCAGCATCTCCTCTAGGAGATCTTAGATTGGGCACAAGATGAAGTTCAGCATGTGAGTCTGTTAAGAGGCATCAACACACATGTATTGCAGGAAATGCCAAAGAAGCAGCTGTTGAGAAAGAAAGATATGATGTCATTACTTAAGACTTAACGTTCCTGTCCACATACCTTTGTTTAATGGCTCATGTCTCATTTATTTGGCTATGTAGAAAATGTTTTAAAGCTTTAGTGCGTAACTTTTTGATATTAATAAACGTCCGTTACATTCAAGCCATTGCCAAATGAGTTGCTACAAAGCTAGTTAACACTATCGGCTCCACACAACTCTCTCTGTATTTCTCAGTATGGCTATGTTCAGAAGATTGTGTCGTCCAGTGACTTTCCTGCGCAGAAGCTCGAGTGAAGATAATTACCTCTTCTGAAGAGTCCATCATGTTTTTTTAATCCTCCGTGTCCTTCTTGGCTACTAGCAACTGTGTGGAGGAGGGGTGGCGGCGGGTGCTTAATAACGGAAGGCTGTATCATGTGGACGAGTTGACAGTTGTGTTTTCATTACTTAGAATTCCTCATGGGGGCGACAGAAACATACGCACTATAGCTTTAAGTATTATGAGAAAAACACTTTAAAGCCAAGTGCACTTGAGTTGTCTCTCTGTATATAAAGGCTTATTTGTCACAATTGTAATCCTAAAGTGTTTTCGTGTTTTTAGCTTGTCTGAGCCATTTCCAGCCATGTGTCTCACTCAAGGGCCTCAGCTGCTTTATGCCACTCTGGATCTGAACCAGCCACACTGTGGTTTTACCTGGTCTGAAGCTTATTTATGTTCTGTTTCATCGCTGACAAACTGCATGGCATCACTGCTGATAAAGGTTGCTTATTAGTCATAATGAACTAAAGCCATAAACCCTCAAGAGGAACTGAAATGTCAGTTGGGCCAGTTATGGAAATTAATTGGTTCAGGTCTCAGCTGTGACTCGTTCCAGTAGGAGACTCTGTGTGGCCGCCTAATGGAAATTTGTGAAATTGATGTCAGAGCCCATTAGGTTTTATTTTTATTATTTATTTTCACATCATCTAATTAATATTGCAGAATAAGGATGAGGGAGTATTGTTAAATAATTCTCACATAAAATTAAGCCACAGTGTTTTGTTGTAAAAGAGGTCAGGGTTTTGGATTATCTTGTTTGTTGGTTCCCTTTCCAAACCTTTAATCGACTAACCTTGTTGTTTTATTTTGAAAGGAATAATGATTGTGCATAATATGGGATTTACGTGTTGGGATGATTTACCAGAGTTGCATTGATTGATTGTTTGTATGGCCAGTCAATCATATGTTTAATAAGTTTATTGATTTATCTACTACACACCTGGCTTTGGTTTTCTGTTGGCTGTGGTCTGGAAGTGGCTGTGTTTTTCAGTTTGAACAGGCTGACTTAAAGGAAATACCTGCGTATGAGACTTGTAGAAGGGTGTTTTTGCTGATCACAAACACATTTGTTGTTGAATAGTATATGTTAGACTTTGGATGACATTAGTTCTACATTTGAAACTTAACTATTATGTGTTATATTCTATACAATTACGTTTTTGTCTTATTTTTTGGAGAGTTGGCGAGTTACAACACAATACCCTGCACAGTCAGACTTCCACCTGGATTGTGGTGGATCTGTGGAAAACTGGAGTTTTATTATTGGCTGCAAACAGGAGACATTTGAAGCTGTGGTGGAGAGGAGGTCACTGAACAAACTGTTATCTATCATGGATAACCCCGACCACCCTCTCCACCCCCCCACACTGGTCCAACAGAGGCGCACCTTCTCTAAGAGGCTCCGACAGCTTCGATGTCGCACGGACCGCTACAAGAAATCATTCCTACCACAGGCAATAAAACATTTTAACACTTCATCTCTGAGTGTTAGATAAGACGCATATACACCACAACTGCACTGAATGCACAATCATTACCAGTCAAACAGTTGTACATTTTTACTCCCCAACTGGCACACTAATTTTATCTATAATATTGAAACAGTTGTACATTTTATTCCAATTGTATATATTTTTAAATATTGCTAGTGTATTATTGAAATTTTCTATTATTCTATTATTTCATGTATATTTTTTCATTATATCATGTATATTTTTTCCTATTATTTAATGTTTACTCTGTACGTTTACTCTGTACGTGTGCTATGTGTCTTAAATTTTGCTGCTGCTGCAACAATTTTATTTCCCATTTTTTGGGATTAATAATAAAAAAAATCTATCTAGTGAGTGACGCAAAAGAGCAATTCAGTGGGATTAAAATCAAGCAAAGGATCGAGTGCTACTGCTTCTGTG
Organism: Sander lucioperca; assembly: GCF_008315115.2. Lineage (NCBI taxonomy): Eukaryota > Metazoa > Chordata > Actinopteri > Perciformes > Percidae > Sander > Sander lucioperca. The sequence goes on from NC_050177.1 coordinate 3,633,136, forward strand.
TGACAGGAGAAACTCAAATGGCTTACTAAAGTTCTGGACTAGTGGAAATGTTTGCATGCATGGAAAAAGTGCACACAGTAGAAATCTGATCAAATCTCTCTTCTCTGTTGAACTTCTAAGATTACTGAAGCATAATAATTCTCCCATATCCTTTTTCCTAAAGGAGGGAATGCTAATACAAACGTCGAACCCTGAGCTTTTCCTACTTCACACAGCTGTGTGCCAGGAACACAAAGTAGCTCTGATTGAAAAGCATGATGTCATCGATAAAACTGCTTTCCATCACAAAACAGTTCTGTTCTTGAGCTGCGTTCATCTTGGTTCTTCTTGTGCATCGTCGTTTTGTGAGATCCATTACATCTTCTTTCTTTTTTTCATCTCCATCTGATTGTCATGAGATCAACTATAGAGCTAAAAAAAAAATGTATGTGTGTTTGGCCACCTGCAGGCAGGCATGTATAAAAAAGAAAAGGAAAGATGCCATTAACAATGAAATCCCTTCCCTTCTCTAATGCAGTAAAACCCTTTCAGCTGTAACTGTGTTTTTTTATCTCTCTTTTAAGTCTTAAATATCAAGACTAAAAACATCATGGACTAATAACCTGACTGGTTCAGTGGGAGAGGAACAGGTTGCACTGTGTTCTGTGTGCTTAGAGGCATGTGGATCTTCTACCTGCAACCAGTAATGCCTCACTGATTTAAAGAGAGTGTAACCAGATATTATGTAGATATGTGTGGCTTATAGAAGAAAGCTGTGACCCAGCTTAAAAGGTACGGTTAGCATTTAGGAATGCCACTGAAGGAAAGTGGTTTAACTTCTGAATTTAATGAAAAATATAAACTCACTCCTCAAGGAGGTAACATATGTACATAAGTTCATAATGTGCATATAAAAAAATGGAGGAGACATTTTCAAGGACTGGCAAAGTACTATACCTGGTGTGGCTGTTAAACATTTATCAGAACTGTGTGAGTGGTTTAATTCCAGACATTTTGTCATCATGGTGCTCGATAGAGCCGTAGAGTCGATAATCAGATTACATTTTGGAGCAACTTGCTGCTTAAATTTGCATATGAATGAGGAAATCTACTTTATGTGGTATGTGAAGACAAGTACGTTGGTCTATAAATAGTTTCTAATTCATTCATTTATTAGCTTAATTGTGAACTCATTAGCATAGCGGGTTATGTTTAATATATAATTTGTGATTATGATGGGACATAAAGTAGCTCAAGTGGCTCATACATCTTACAGTTTGGTGGATACCCAGGTTGCACTCACTATACAGGTTTTTTATAACTACTAAGCCATCAATGTGCAGTTATGTTGGAGTGTGTCTGACACAGTCACGGCTAATATTAGCCATGGAGAATCATAGGTCTGAATAGCGTTGTCTACATATGTTGTGTCATGTCTGATAAAGAGCTTTACTGCTACAACTTGTGAATAGATTCAGCATTAGAGCATGTACTGTACTTGTTGTGAAGCATGTGAACGGTGACGCGTGGCTCGTCAATGCTGCTGATCAGTTCCCGGGGGCGTTGAGTGGCTCGATGGGGCTGAAGGGTGCTGTGTCCTCTGGGATGGAGGCGTATAAATGCTGGAGCCTCTGCTTCTTGCTGCCTGCTGGAAAGTGAAGGGGCATGAAGAGCAGTGTACGCAGAGGCAAGAAGAAGAGGCTTTACGTGCTGGTTAAAGGTACCACAGGTGAGGCACTGCAAGACAGGAGGTGAGGCTCTGTGTAGATGGAGGATGAGGGTGAGTTTGTGATAAAACTTGTATGATCTACTTTTCTAAAGGAAAGAACGTGTTTGGTTTTAATGTTGTTTCGGTATACGCTGCAGTTATGATTTTAGCGAAACATTCCACCTGATTTTGACCATCAGCTCGTTTTTTAACACCAACATTGAGCAAAAATTAGGCAATTGAATGATAAATCTAGCAGTTCTTCCCCACAGTTGTCAAAGCTTTGCAATCGACCATCTCTTCTATGTAGGTCACAGGATCCACCATGTTGGACATTGATCTCTGTGCTTTGATTGTAGCACAGGAAAGCAGGTCACTGATTTCCTAAACTGTGAAACTATCAATTTCTCCTCTACCCTAAAGCTCTAAATCCCAGCATAATTAAAACTGTAGGCCATGGATGGAGGATATAAACCATGAAGGGATGTTCTGTTGGCTTACATGAGATTTTTTTTTTTACTCAGGTTGAACAGTGGTATAGGGATATCGCACTTAAAATAATATTTTTTAAATTTTGTTTCAGACTTGAAGTACTTCCCAGTGGGGATATTAACATGCAAGGGAATGAAACAAATAGTGATTATTGACTACAGAGTGGCTCTAAGCATAAATGAAATCTTTGGGCAGAAGTTTGACTCTCTGTTTTACTATGCTGTTCATCAAACTTCCAATGACTCCCTGCATCATGTAATTGCAGCAAGCACAGATAATCGTATCGGCAGGCACTGACATTTGCTGGACCGGTGCATTTTTGGTAGTGTCTGAAACACTAAGTGGACCGATATCAGAGGAACTAATAACATTAGGGCCGTGCTGTAATGGCAGGAGGCCAGATTGGGCCAACATTATATTGGAAGACTGGAAACAACTGCCCTCAAAATGCCATTATACATCGCTCAATCATCTCTTTGGTTCTCTTATCTGCTCTGCAATCATACCATTTCCTGTGGTAAATGGTAATTTATTGTTTCATACTGTATGTCGTTACTTTGGCTTAATTTAATCATTTGATTTTTTTTCTTCATCTGTCGTGCCTGAACACATTCATTCCTTTTGTCATACCACTCTCGGCTCTTGAACCTCATGCACCTAATTTCCTCATGGCGGACTCTTTGCTCCTTCCTCTCCTAACATGACCCTCCCTGTTCTTTAACCTAATAAACATCGCCATGTGTGTGCTCCCTTCTGGTTGGAGATTGCAGAGTGCACTGTAGCCCCAGTTGCAATGGAGGAAAGTGACCATGAGTCTCACTCTTCATCAGACGAGCAGGACTCTTGCCCTGCCTCCCCTAATCACAGCGGCGACCATGATGCTGAACAGGTACTAGTGACACCCTTAAAACCCATTGAACTCCCTATTTAATTCCCCTTCTAGTGGCAGTCTTTAAGTGATTTAGACAACTTAACTTTCCTTGTTTAGCCTCGACAAAAAGCAATACATAGGTATTTTTCATATAGACGAAAAGTTGTATCTTCACGTGTCCTGTCCCAGCAACCCACTCTACTTTTATCCCTCGGCTAATTCATAGTGCATAAACATAACATGAGTGCAGAGTCACAGTATGGGCCTACAGCTGAATTTAAATGGCCTCATTGCTTTCTGAGGGCCACTGAATTATTTATCTTTGTGCTCAACTAGCAGAGAGACTTTAGTTTGTGGTAACTGGAGTCCAGAATATACACCCTACTCTTCAGCTGTGTATCCTCTTACAGGAGAAGCTACACTTTATTTTTTTGTGACGGCTTAGTGTATATTACCCCTGGAAGTCCAGGAATGAAGAATAAACTTATGTACCTAATGCCTGATATAGTCCTTTCTTTTAAGAACGACATAAAGAAGGCCTTTTTGCCTCACATTAGCTCTGCAAAATGTATGAAGTGATCAGAAGATTTATAATAAAATGAAAAACTCACTCTTTGCTTCCAGGAATGTACAATTTAATGTATGTCTAAGTATTATAGCTCATTAAATATTAGTTGCATAGTAATACAATAACACACAGATCCACTGAGATAGATTTCTGGTATTGTTGTTCACCTCTAACATGATCCATCCTCATTAATGATGAATGAAAGTGATTACAGGCTGATTTGCAACTTACATGTTGCCTATGTTGCATTATTTTCCATCACCATAAAATATTGTGACTGTTTCTAAAAGTGTGCATTTTCTGCTCTCTGGATCCCCCTACCCTCCACATTGATACTTGAACTTTCCTTTACCTATCTTTGCCTCCGCCCTCTATTTTTATCCCACCCGTTCCTCTGCACCGCCTCATCCACCCACTGTGGCGTCTCTCTAGCATTCAAGCCATTCAGACGACTCAGAGGTGGAGAACATTATGCAAGACCCTCACCACCAAGGAGGGCACGGCCACCACCACTATGACCACAAGCACCACCACCACCATCATGGCCATGAGCCTCATGATGCAGACAGGGAAGCTGAGGGTGAAGACCGCCCCCACACCCCGTCATATTTGCGCCCCCCTGTGGCAGGCAGGGCGCAGTCGGATTCAGGTTCAGAGCCCAGTTTACTGCAGAGCAGAAGTGTGGCGTTTGACTTGCCATGCCCCATCAGTCCCACCAGGCCCAAGAGTCCCTGGGGTCGATTTGACCCGTACAACAATAATGAGGTAACACAAGGAGAAGAAACCCAGAGAGCATAACAAGATCTGTGTGGTTGAGTTCAGCTTTAAAAGCGATGTTGTTTTTCTGCTGTAATGTTTTGGAACAGTTCAGACTGATGAAGACGGTTCATAGGATGTGACTGAGCTTGTGCTTAAAACTACTGGTTGCTTCAGGTGGTTAAAAAAAAAAGTTGATTTGTGCTCATTTTCTTTAGGCGGCACAGGTTGTGATGGGAGCGATGCTTTTTTGCTTGTTTATTTAAGTGTCAAACTTTTTGTGGGAAAGTTAACATTCTGTGAATAGGACAACCAAAGGTTTGTAGTTGTTGATAACAACGCAAATGATTATTTTTACACAATCATATATACTGTACATGGTAATGTGTGCCTCCCTGATGTATTATTTCATCTTTGTGTGTATTTTTTAGGACCAGGATAAGGAATATGTGGGTTTTGCAACGCTGCCAAACCAGGTGCACCGCAAGTCAGTGAAGAAGGGATTTGACTTCACGCTCATGGTGGCAGGTAAGTCCTCGTTTGCACATGAGCAGACATTTGATCTTAAGCCCACCTTTTACTATGAAGAGACATCACAAAATCTTAAACCTCGCTCTTTTCGTCTTTGTTGTTCTTTGTTTGAAGGGGAGTCTGGCCTGGGAAAGTCCACCCTGGTCAACAGTCTCTTTCTCACAGATCTTTACAAAGATAGAAAGCTGCTTAATGCTGAAGGTGAGGTTTTAATATATTTTTTTGTTTTTTAAACATTTGCCCTACAATATCTCATGGCTGATATTAAGTACAGTGGTCTGTTTGTGTCCTTCCCCTAGAGCGAATCACACAAACGGTAGAAATCACCAAACACACAGTGGATATAGAAGAGAAAGGTGTCAAACTGAAGCTCACCATCGTGGACACCCCTGGGTTTGGGGATGCTGTAAACAACACTGAATGGTACATGTCAAAAATCTTTAATGAATAAAATAACCTGAAATGAAAAACCAAAATGAAACTATTCACAGAGCATAGATGGATAACTTCATTTTAGCTCTGCTGTGTTTGAAAAGTCATGTGCAGTATTTTGGATGTTGCACAGCCTGCATTGCCCCAGAGACTGAATGTCCCTGTGTGTTTCTGCTCTAGCTGGAAGTCAGTGGCTGACTACATCGACCAGCAGTTTGAGCAGTACTTCAGGGACGAGAGTGGCCTCAACCGCAAGAACATCCAGGACAACCGCGTACACTGCTGCCTCTATTTCATCTCACCCTTTGGTCATGGGTATGACAAATTCTCAGTGCTCTCATAGGGATTAGTTAGCTCTCTCTCTCTCTCTCTCTCTCTCTGTCTCTCTCTCTCTCTCTCTCTCTCTCTCTCTCTCTCTCTCTCTCTCTCTCTCTCTCTCTCTCATCACCCCTAATAATGGCAAATATTAACCCCTGCCCTTTCTACTGCAGGATGTAATGTCTGTGCTGGCATTTGCATCAGACCTGTGACTACCTTCACCTTCCCTAAATAACATGCACACAGCTTCTTTTTTTCCTGCACACACAACCACCTAAGTAATTGGGATTTATCGTCAATATCTAGTGCACCAGTACTTACTTGCAGTGCATTTAGCCCCATGAATTGTTAATGCAGTGGGGTCTTGCCTAGAGTTAAAGCAGTTCTGCAGCTGACTTCAGGTGAATTTACATCTAGTGCAGTACTCTAATCAATTGTTTGTGCTGATGTGGTTCTTTTTGCTGCAGTTGTGCACGTGCACTGTTCCACATCACTGTGCTCATTAAAGAACAAATATGCCGTAAACCTCAAGTAATGCTGCAGTGCAAGTCGCAGTGATGGAGAAACTGCTCCCTCTGTTGATGAGCTTCAGCCATTACTCATCAGACACCAAGAGGTCCCTTAGAGCAAACCTCTGCCACCACTGATTGACCACATCTTATGTCTTACAGTACATTTTATGCTGCCAACATACATCTACAGTCAGGATAAAAGCATGTTTGTTAGCAGAAAAACACATCTTGATCATCACCAAGATAAATTCCTTGTCCCTTGATCCCAGCAACTGTCATTTATGGACATTTATGGAAATCTGTTTCTATGTTTTCATTATCTCACTGATATATACACAATGAAATGTGTTCCTTTAATGGTAGTCTATATCGACGACGTTTCATTTCCAGGATTGCAGGTGCAGCCTGTCCGTCACCTTCCGCTTTCTTTGTGTTGGCATTTTAAACTCCGGTCGATTTTATGAGGGCAATGGTTAACTGCTCCTCAGATCTCTGTAGGGTAAATCCAGACAGCTAGCTAGACTGTAGAATTTGAGTTTTCTGTTGCACGACTAAAACAACCTTTGAACGTACACATGTTCCACCAAAACAAGTTCCTTCCCGAGGCTATTTTGCAGAGGCACCGTGGCTCTGTCCGGCGCCTAGCCCAAGACGATTTTGACTGGTTTAAAGAAATGGCAATAAACCAGAGCACGTCTTTCTCCCATCCCTGAATGCTTTGTGGTCTAGCCAGACCCTCCTCTGCAGCGCTATGGAGGAAGGTCTGGCAATGCGAGACTACTTTGAGGGTATTGTGCCTCACTCTATTTAATGTACATGTATGTTCCGTGTCTCTTCTAGCCTCCGGCCTTTGGATGTGGAATTTATGAAAGCTCTACATGAGAAGGTTAACATCGTCCCCATTTTGGCCAAAGCAGACACACTCACCCCTAGTGAGGTCAAGAAGAAGAAAATCAAGGCAAGGCTGATCTCAATCAATAAACTGTTGATCTATACGTGTTTTAACTGTCATTACATAGCAGAGATTCACACAACTCATGTATCACTCTTCTACAGTCAAAATACATGTTTTCACTCTGTACTTTCTCTGTTGTCTATGTCCTCGTAGATCCGAGAGGAGATTGAGCAGTATGGTATCAAGATTTACCAGTTCCCCGACTGTGACTCCGACGAAGATGAGGACTTTAAGCAGCAGGACCTTCAGCTGAAGGTGAGAGACAGAGCTGCTCTGTGTATTTCTCTCTGCTCTTTCTGTCCATTGTCTTTTATACAATTTGGAGTTTGCATACTGTTGATGTCAACACTGCACTTTGTTGACAATGTGCAAAACTGGATGCCCACATGGATCTTTCAATAAACAAGAATAAACATAGCACTAATAGCAAGTACATGTATATCATAATACATTTTTGTTCTTTTTTTGCAGGATTTTCAGTTTTAGACACTTTTGTTGTCATGAACACATTAAAAGAAGATTATCCACTTAATAGAGTGCAGTTATGTTAAAATATATATACAGACAATATAACACAAGCCCTTGGCAGTCAGTCCACTACGGACTACACAGTCTTGATGAGTCAATTGTTTTTTGCTCTCTTGGCAGCGAGGACACAGTCAGTGTGTCAGTATATCTCTCTTTGCCTCTGTCCTTGAGTAGCCTCTGATAAGAGCACTGTGTTAACTGCAGCAGAGAAAGGACAAATGGGAATATGAGATGGAAGAATTGAAATAATGAATGGAAAGTTATGATTTATTTAAAATAAAAATATGGAGAGTAGTTTCAGATGAGAGCAGAAATGATAAAGGAATAATAAAGGAAAGATGGCACTGAGTAGGCAAATGTGGAAAAGTAAAAACATAACAATAAACACATCTGCACTGCAGCACTCACTGGTCCAATCTTAATTAATCTACTGTACACCCTCCCCTGCCAGATATCTTTGAAACATCGTTTTCATTTTACCATCCTTTTCTGTTCTCCCTACAAGGAAAGCATTCCCTTTGCAGTGATTGGCAGCAACACAGTGGTGGAGGCCAAAGGGAAGAGGGTGCGAGGCCGTCTCTATCCCTGGGGCATCGTAGAGGGTAGGCCTGTTCTCCTACTCCATCACAAGTTAAAGTGGTTTATAGTAACAGCATGTAAAACAGTCTTTAGAGACACTGCATACGTGTTGTATTGACGTATATACAGAAAAAGTTGCTAATGACAGTGCTTGTGTGTGTGTTCATTGATCCTTTATGCTTTTTTGAAAATTGTTATTCAGCGTTGCCTACATGATTCAGTATCAGCAGTTTTTAAGAATGCTAAATATATTGTTGAAATTGATCCTCACACTGTGGTTTGCAGTGGAGAACTCGGCACACTGTGACTTTGTGAAGCTGAGGAACATGCTTGTTCGCACACATATGCAAGATCTGAAGGACGTGACCCGGGAGACTCACTACGAGAACTACAGAGCCCATTGCATCCAGAGCATGACACGCATGGTTGTGAAGGAACGCAACCGCAAGTACGCTTACACTGAATAAAGGGGAGACCTTTACATACTGCAATGAAGTGTAGAACTAGCAGACATTTAAATATCAAGACATAAGATATATAAAAAAATATAGACATTTAAAGACCAATATTTCTTTATTTAGGTATTTTTCAGTGTATTTAATGGGTAACAAAATATTTTCATATTATATTTTTTATTGTCTATATTCAGCCTCACAGGCACATGTAAATTAGTTACAATATTTCCTGATTCTTCTATTTGGTATTTTTGCTGTAAGTATTAATGAGGTCTGTCAACAGCATTAGTTTGACAGCAACTAATTTCCAAGTGCTCGAGGCAGATTTAAATTACTTTACGTATTGTGCTGTGCAGACGACAGTTTTTGAGTTTGAGATGATGACTGTGATAAGTAGACTTACACTGAAGATCAGCCATAGCTCAGGTCTTGATCTATTGTCTGCGTGCGTATGTGCTGTCCCTTTAAGACATTGATGTCTGGGCACAGTGATATTGCCATGCTCAACACAGATACACTGTTTATTTGCTACCAAACATTTTCCATGTTCACTGACCCACCTAGAATTTTAGCCTCACCCTTTGTGATACAGTAAATGTTGAATTCCTCTATAACGTGTATCTCTCTGCAGTAAACTTACCAGAGAGAGCGGCACAGACTTCCCCATCCCCGTGGGGCCTG